>NW_022631101.1:5271808-5604025 GCF_010015895.1 Lontra canadensis
AGGCTGCACCCGCCACCTGCCCGCATTCCTCCCTCTCTCCCCTTGCTCCTGTCCCTGTCGCACTGGGCCTGCTGCTCCTTCCTGTCTGTTCTTTCACTCTTTTTTCTTTCCAGGGACCCTTCCTCAGGGTCGCCGCCTTTTCGCTTCCTCTCCTGTTGCCTTTGTGCTCCTTCGGGCTCCCTGTTCTACCCTCTGCCTCGTTCCTTCTCCTGTTTCCAGCTCTCTCTTTCACTGCTTCTCTTTATCTCTGGATCTGCCTCTCATGCTGTCACCATCTTTTGTTTTCCCCAGGTCTCTATTTTTCCGTGTGGCGAATTCTTTACTGCAGGCTCTCTCTCTCTCCATGGTTGCCTCTTATTTCTCTCTGTCTTCAGGACCCTCCCTGGCCCCATCTCCCTTCCCCCTTCACTTTCCTCATTCCTTGGGGCTCCCTCTCTTCCCAGAAATTACCAACTCTGGCTGGGTCGCCGCAGCCTGTTCCAGCATGAAGACACAGCCCAATTATTCGAGGATATTAGAAACTTCCCACACCCTAAATTCAACCTGAGTCTCCTGAAGAAACACACCTGCCTCCCCGGAGAGGACTACAGCCACGACCTCATGCTGCTCCGCATGGCAGAGCCCGCCTAGATTACAGACGCCGTGAGGGTCCTGGGCCTGCCCATCCAGGAACCCAAACCGGGGAGCACCTGCTATAGCTCTGGCTGGGGCAGCATTGAACCAGGTAAGTGTACGCCAGAGCCGGACCATGCAGCCTGGAGCCCAGGCACTTGGGTGTAGGGAGGAGGGGGCTGGGGACTGGACTCAGGGTCTGAGGGAGGAGGAGGACTCAGGAGCCACTTGGGGTCTGGCCACAGCTCTTCTTTCTCTTGGTCGTAGTCTCAGACACTGGCGATCTCCAGTGTATGGACCTCAAACTCCTGCCCAATGATGTATATGCCAAGGCCCACATCTAGAAGGTGACAGATCACATGTTGTGTGCTGGCTCTTTGGAGGGCACTTTGACACCTGCCCGGTGAGCCAGCCTCTCCCCCTTGACCACCTGGGCTGGGGGACAAGACCCAGATTCAGGGCCGGGGTGCAAGGGTTAACCAGGCATCGGTCCCACTGCTGTCCAGCTGTAGCCCCGCCCCCAATGCCTGCGTGCCCCCTGCCCTATCCCACACCCCCTTCCAGGCACCACCCGCACCTCAGTCTTCCACATCACAGTCCATCCCTTCCTCCAGGCAGCACGTACTTACTGGGCATCTACCGCGTGCCCAACACCAACCTAGCCCCTGGGAAGACAGCAGTCACTGCTGTCTGTGTCACGTTCACTGTTTCTGTCTGTGTCCCTCACATGGTGGTGGGGGGCTTCGTGAGGGGCACTGCTCTCATGTCAGGAGATGCTGGTGCCGTGGGGCAGAAGGAGACATCATGGAGCCGGGGGAGATGGCCAGTGAGCTGAGGGGCAAGGCAGGGAGGTGGTGGGATTGAGTGGACACCTGCGGCAGGTGGGGGTGAGCCCAGCGGAATGTGGGGGAGAGCAGGTGCAAAGGCCCTGGGGCAAGTGGGCCTGGTGTGTGTGAGAGTGGCAGCAAGCCCAGTGTGGATGAAGCCCAGTGAGCAAGGGGAGAGGGCGGGAGGTGACACCAGAGGGAAGGGGTCCCTCCTCTGGGACCCCACCTGGGGCCACCTGGGGAGGTGACTGCCACTCTTCTGAGGGACCCGGGGAAGCTATAGGGGAGAGGTGACATCAGAGATGAGCCCTCAAGTTCGGAGGGCCCGGTAGATGGATCCCACTTCTTTTCACCATTGATCTGTCTGCTGGGACTCTTCTCCTGGACCCTCCCCACTGTGCAGAAACTAGACCCTGAAGTCTTCTCCGCATTGGCCAGGACTCAAGCTATTGTCCTCTCTGTTGGAATCCCACCAGCCCTCTGGCAGTGGACTCTGGAGACAACTCTGAGTTTCCCCGGAGCTGGGGTGTCACTGTCTGTGCTCTGTGAGCCCAGGAGCCGGTACTCTGTACGCAGAACCTAAGGCCTTGCTAACGTTCCTTTTCCCCTTTGTGCTGCAGGGTGATTTGGAGGGCCCCCTGATCTGCGATGGTGTGCTTCAGGGAATCCCAGCCAGGGGCCATGTTCCATGTGACAGCCCCAGTATGCCTGCCATCTACACCAAAGTGATGCCCTATCTGCAATGAATCAGAGAGACCGTGTTGGACAACAGCTGAATGCCTCTGACCTTCCCCTCCCCTTAGTCAAATAGAATACGCAGCAAATTCTGGCATCGTTTGTCCTTTCTAGGTGTGGAAGTCAGGGACCCACCTGGACTTTGTCCTAAAGTGTGGAGTCAGGGGTAGAGATGGGGTAGACCAGTGGCTCTCAAATGGGGGAGACCCCCTAACCTCCAGGAGACATTAGGCAGTGTCTGGAAACACCTTCTCACACAGGTTGTACAGACACACTGAAGGCGGGGGTGGCCAGGCTCTTGTGGGAGGGATGGGTGTTCACCCTGGCCAGGTGGACAGTGACATGTGGTAGGTGTTCGCCACACGGCACTGAACAGAGTCGGAAGTACAAAGCCGATGCGTGCACGCCAAGGATGAAAGCACAGCCGTGAGTGAAAACGTGTGAACACACAATGAGTCACGGAGCGTAACAGCCTTACGTAAATTACACTATGCGCCCACAGTACTCATTCTGTAGAGCACAGTCAAGTCATGACGCCCAGTGAAGACACCAGAAGGGGTGTCTGTGGGAAGGAGAGTGGTTTATGGGGATGAGAGAGAATCATTAGTTATTAGTTGAGATTCTGAGTCAATGAGTTGAATATAAACACAGTGGGAGGATGGGTCATGGATGCTGGGTCAAGGGTGCATGAGCCAAGGAATACAGTTACCTCCGCCCCCACCCGTGAGGCCCCCCAAAGGGAGTGAATCAAGAGGGAACTCCATGGCAGTCCTTCTCAGACACCACTGCAGAAAGCTTGGGCCGTCGCCTAGGGACAGGATCCACACTCGGAGATGTGGACAAGGGACAGAGCTGTTAGGGACAGACCCCCACCCCCACCCCCACGGGCGCAAGGGCAGCAACAGTGACTGAAGAGCTCACTGTGGGATATAAGTGCCAGCCGGACACCAGTGGTGATGCTGCTGGTGCCGACCCAGTCCGGCTCCGTGGTTGCGGAGTTCGGTTTGGTGAGCGTGAGGTCCTGGCTGCGGGAATCTCGGTCCCCACCAAGGCTGTGCGGACCCAGCTGGATGTTGGAATTGCCGCAGATGAGCACATCTCTCCCTGCCTCAGCACGCCCGTGCGGCGGCAGCCTCCCCTCATGTGCGCTCCCACCCGAATGTCAGCCGCATCTCATCTCCACCGCAAACCCACCCCGTCTCAACCCCTCTTCAACTTCCGCTGGAAACCTTTTCCGAGAAAGGCACTCCGCTTCTACTCAGGCCCCACCCCATAGATGAAGCCCCGCCCCCAACCCAGGCCCCGCCCCAAAGTCTACATTTCCGCTTCAAGAGCGCCCACAGGGCTGGCACTGGAGTCCCTCTCCTTGCAACAGGGCCACGTTTGGGTGTGGTCCGCACCCCGTGCCGTTAGTGATGGGGCTTTGGCCGGGCCCTGGCCTGGACGCCTAGAGGCTGGTTCAGAGCACAAAGTGTGGGAGCCAGGGTTCAGGGCGGGGCCAGAGCTCAGCAGGAGAGGTCAGGACCAAGGAAGGTTCAGGAAGGTGAGGCCTGGACACAGTCTCCAGTCAAGAAAGCCATACGTTAGGCCACCTCTTCTGCACCTCTCTCCCCCAACTCCTCGCCTCTCCCCACCCTCAGACACAACAGTTGCAAAACCTGCCTGGGTGCACACACATTCCCTCGGCAACACGGGTCCTCTCTGCCCATACAAGAGTCACGGGGGAGTCTCAGGCTCCACCGAGTCCTCAGTGAGTGCGGGGCCTTTAGCTCAGGCCTGTCCACCCCGCCCCCCCTCCATTCTTTCACTGTTTCCCAGAAGATCTGGGAAGGCTGCAGGAAAGGGGGTTAGGAAGGACACCTCATCCTCAGCCCTGAGACTTCAGCCCTGAGAGGACAGGAACGCGAGACACCTCGGTGGAAAAGAGAGAAAGTGTCAGCAACAATTAGAACTGCGGCAGCAGAGGGAAGATAGCGTGACAGTGATAAAGAAAAAAAAATCAAAGAGAAACACGAGATTCAGAGAGGTTCAGAAACACGGAAATTCAGAGAGAAAGAGAGAGAAGGCGGTCGGTCTGTGTGGCTGAATCGGTTAAGCATCTGCCTTGGGCTCAGGTTGTCAGGATTCCAGGGTCCTGGGATGGAGTCCCACATCAGCCTTCTTGCTGAGCAGGGAGCCTGCTTCTCTGAGAACTGTGCTTGCCGCTCCCTCTGCTTGTGTGCTCTCTCTCTCTCTGACAAATAAGCAAATAAAATCTTAAGAAAGAAAGAAAGGAAGAAAGAAAGAGAAAAAGAGCAAGCAAGTCTGATCTGGGATGAATCAGGTGATGGAGACACAGAGCAGGACAGGAGAGCAGATGGGTTCTGGGGGATACAGAGACAGAGCAGAGACAGAGAGAGAGAGAAATTATTGAGCCAGAGATACAGACTCAGACTTACAGATGGAGAGACAGAGACGTCAGAGACCCAGAAGGTGGTGTGGGGGCCAGAGAGGCAGGACACAGACTAGCCCACCCCTCACTCACCTAGCTGATCTGGGCTTGGCTGGGCTCCAATCTGCCACTGCTTCTTGGAGCCACAGGGGGCCTTACAAGCTCCTCTCCGCAGGCTCTCCCACCCTTGTGACAGGTGGACACATGGGGGTCAGATGCTGCTCTCTTCCAGTCCACAACCCCTCAGCCCACCCACCTCCCAAACCCCCATCAGGGTGTTTAGAGCATGGGCTGGGGACAGGCACTTTGAAATTGAGTTCTGACCCAGAGCCGCAGGCTGCTCCAGCTAGCACCCGATTTCATTTCTGGAGGTCTCCCCACCTCAGTCTCCTTTGCGTTAGGTTTATTGGCAATTTTTTTTCCTAACACTTGACTCCTTTATATTCGCCCATTCTTCTTTCTAATCTAATTATTCAAAGCTATAAATCTTCTGCTCCCCACAAGTCTTCATATGTCACATTTTCATCATTCCGTTCTAAGTTTTTAAAAATTTCCATTATGATGATTTTTTTTCATCCATTTTTGTCCATTATGATTTAATTTTTATCATGAATTATTCAGATGAGTGGTTGCATTTTAACTTCTGTGCGTATGGGTATTGTGTTGATGTGCATATTGAATTTTAATTTTCTTGCATCATGGCTGGAGAATGTGGTCTGTGTGATACCAAATCCTCGGTGTGATAGTGGCATTGAAATCTCACACTTCCATGGGATGAATTGCTCCAGTTCTCCCTGTACTCCTACCAATTTTTATATTAAGTATTATGAAGCTCTTTTATTACAAATATTCAAATTTGGAATTGTATTCATTATAAATTTTTTTATGAATTATTACTTTGTAGTGACTCACTCTGCCTAGTAATGGTTTTAGTATTAGTCTAATTTGATTGATACCAGTAAAGCTACCCATTCTTAGGGGTAATATTTCTTGGTAAATCTTTTTTTGCTTTCAACTTTTTCATGAGCTTTTGGCGTGTCTCTAATAAACAGCATAGAACAGACTTTTACATTCTAATCTGAGTTTAACCAATTGCATTTATTGTGGATTGTTGACATATTGGGCACTATTAATATTTTCTTACTTTAAAATTACTATTTGTTTTGCTTTTTCCATGTTTCCTACGTTTTTGGGGATCATATAATTTTGTGGGATTTTTCCCCCTTGTTTTTCCCTTTCTGTTTGTTTGGACTTAATATACCCTATTTCTACTCTTTAGTGGTTATATTTTATATTTTATGACATTGTATTTTCCTTGTCATGCAACTAAAAATATTTTCTGATTTCCACTATGGTTTCTTCTTTGGGCTGCGGGTTACTTAGAAGTATATTTCAAAAATCAAAACGTGGGGAGGGCATGTGGGTGGCTCAGAGGGTAAGCGTCTGCATTTGGCTCAGGTCATGATCCTGGGGTCCTGGGATGGAGAGTCCTGCAAAGGGCTCCCTCCTCAGCAGGGAGTCTGCTTCTCCTCTGCCCCTCCCCGCTGCTCCTGATCTCTCTGTCTCAAATAAACAAAAATCTTCTAAAAAAAGCCATGTGGGGATTTTCTGCATATCATTTTGTCGTGATTTCTGGCATAATTACCTGTGGTCAGACAACATACTCTGTATATTATAACTTCAAAAATTGTTAAGACTTGTTCATAGCTCAGTATCTGGTCACTTTTTGTAGATGCTGTATGAAGCTTTTAAATTAAAGTATACTTTTTTATTGAGGTATATACAGGGCAATGTACAGTTCAATGAGTTTCTATGAATGCAGGACCCCTGTAACCCACACTCCTGTCAAGTTCTAGAAAATTTCCGTCACTTCATAAAAGTTCTCTTACATCACTTCCCATTATTTCTACACCTACTCCTTCCCACCCCATGATTAGTTTTGTCTGTTCTAGACTTTCATATATAAAAGGAACCATACAGTATGTCATATTTTGTGTCTGGCTTCTTTCACTCAGCATAATGAGTTTCGAGCTGCATCTCCATTGGTGGGTCTATCAACAGTTCATTTCTTTTCATTACAGAGTAGCATACCATTGAATGACTATGTCCTAGTTTGTCCGTTCAGCCTTTTATGGACATTTGGGTTGTTTCCAATTTGGCTCTTATGAGGAACTTCTATTCTTCTATGAGGAACTTGATGTTTCTATGAGCATTCTTGACTAGTCTATTTTTTTTTTCATTGCTCTTACATAAATACCTAAGAGTAGACCTGATGGTCATGGGGTAGAGGTATGCTCATCTTTTTCAGACATGGCCAAACAGTTTTCCAAAGCAGTTGTACCATTTATGCCCCCTCAGAAAAGTATGAGAGTTACAGCCACTCTACATGTTAACCAACACTTGGTGTTGTGATTCTTTTTTTTAATTCTAGCCATTCTGGTAGATGTATCTTTTGGAAGGATGGTATATTCTTCAGATCCTGGGTACAGTGTTCTATATATAACCATTAAATAGAGTTTTTTTAAATTAACATATAATGTATTATTTGCTTCAGGGGCTCAGGTCTGTGAATCATCAGTCTTACACAGTTCACAGCACTCACCATAGCACATACCCTCCCCAGTGTCCATAACCCAGCCATCCTGTCCCTCCCCCATCACCCCCCAGCTTGTTTCCTGAGATTAAGATTCTCTTATGGATTGTCTCCCTCCTGATCCCATCTTGTTTAACCATTAAATAGAGGGTTTTTAAAAAAGATTTTATTTATTTAGTTGACAGAGTGAGAGAGAGATCACAAGCAGGAAGGCAGAGAGAGAGGGGTGGGGGAGCAGGCTCCCCACTGATCAGGGAGCCAATATGGGTCTCAATCCCAGGACCCCGTGATCATGACCTGAGCTGAAGGCAGAGGCTTAACCCACTGAGCCACCCAGGTGCCCCTAAATAGAGTTTATTAATCCTATTGATCATCTATGTCCTTATTCATCTTTATCTTTTTCATTCTATTATTTTCTTTCTTTCTCTCTTTCTTTCTCTCTCTCTTTCTTTCTTTCTTTCTTTCTTTCTTTCTTTCTTTCTTCCTTTCTTCCTTGTAGGCTCCATGCCCAACGCAGGGCTTGAACTTACAACCCTAAGATCAAGAGTCACATGTTCTACCAACTGCACCAGCCAGGGGCTCCTATTCTATTATTTTCTAAGAGCCATCTTTAAATCCTCTTCTATGAGTGGGAATTTGTTTACTTCACTCTTAGTTATTTCACTCCTTACTTTATGTATTTTGAGGAATATCTCCAGATGAATAGATTCCCAAATAATATATTTATTAACACGTTCTTGAATAGACATTCTTAGCAGTGTATTCTTATGGATATAATGTATCAACGAAGAGTATGATAACAATTCCAAATATTCTTTTTTTTTAAATTACAAATATTCCTGGGCCCTCAGTCTCCCACCATCTCTGCCCTCAGTCTCCATATCTCTCCGTGATCCTTCCCACCATGCCCCAGTTAAAGCAGGAGGGTTCTGAGGCAGATTCAAATGAAAAGTTCTTCGAATGCGTTTAAGAAGACAAAACCAAAACAGATTAACCAAAGTTAAAAACAACTACAACTAAGCAAGAAAATCTCATTCACTTGCCATTTGCTGACTTGGCTTTTTTGAAATTGGATATCCACAGAATCAGTTTCTCTTAACCTCTCAAGCATATCTCTTCCCTTGGGAATCCAGTGGCTCTCCTGGTTCCCAAGAAGGAAAAGTTATTTGTTGGAATCCTTTGAATAGGACTGGAAGCAAGGAGGACAGTTCAAACAGAGCCTGTGATTCTTTTAGATTTTTATTTCTGGGCTTAAGAGAAGAGGACAAAAAAGATGAAAAACCAACACCCTCTGCCACTGGTAAGGCTGGGTCAACATTGGGCCACTAGGGGGCACTGTGTACAGGAAAAGATTCTTGGTGGGACTGGATTCTTGGGGCTAAGGGAGGAGGGGGTTGGGAGTGTAGACTCCTGGGTCTCAGGCAGGAAAGCACTGGACACCCAGGGTCCTGAATCCCTTCCGCAACATATATTGGGGGCTCGGTTTCTTGGGTCCTAGTCCCAGGAGTTAACTGTCCTGGATGGTTTTCTGTATCCAGTCAGTGAACTTGCAGAGGTTGGTGTAGACGCCTGGCACGTAGGGTAGGCCACACTGGGCTTGTCCAAAGGACACGAGGCCCTGCAGGGAACCGTTGCAGACCAGGGGGCCCCCAGAGTCACCCTGGTTTTGGAGAGAGGAAGAGAGAGAGAATCCAAAACACAGAGACGTGGAGACAGATTGAAACAAGAAAGGAACCCAAAGACACCAAGAGACAAAGACAGGGAAATAAAAGATAGCGACGTACACCTTCGAGGCCCCTTCCAGTGCCCTGACTACATGGAATTCTGCTCCCTGAGGTTCAACGGCTGCTTGATTCTCCTGGGTTTGTTGTTCTTCTGTCTCTCACTCTTTTTTGTTTGTTTGTTTTATCTACCCCTGTGGCTTGTTTCTCTGTCTCTGACTCCCAGAGTCTCTGTGCCTCTCTGTATCTCTGGTATACTCTGTTTCCCCCCCCTACTTCTCTTTGCGTTTCATCTCTGAGTCTATCTCTGTTTCTCCCTGAGGTGTATCTCTGTGTGCGCGTGAGCTCATGTCTATTACTCTGTTTCTCTATCCCTCTGTCTCCCGGGGTGGGTTTCTGCGTGCCCCTCCCTCCCTTCTCCATTCCCCCCTTCCTTCTCCTCCCCTCCCCCATCTCTCCCGTTGCAGGAGTCCTTTCGGTCCTGTCCTCCGCCAGCGCAGAACATGCTATGGTGGTAGACGGGGGCGTAGAAGGCACTGCAGATCTCCTCCGGCACCACCGAGATATTCACGCACTGGAGCACTTGGGGCTGCCTGCCTGCGACGCAGAGCTCTGGGTCAGCCCCCTCCCGCTGGGAGGAGAACCCTTCAGGGAGGGCGGCAAACGCACACTCAGGAGCTCACCATTCACCAGCTGACCCCAGCCAGAAACGAGGCAAGAATCCCCAGCAGTCGGGCACTGGGAGGCGATGCTGATGTTCTGGATGGTGTCAGACCCGGACACCGACTCTTTCAACTTGATGAGCATGAGGTCGTTGGCGATAAAGGGTTTGTTGTACTCTGGGTGCTGTATGGAGAAGTTGGCCTCCACCATCCGTCTCCCTGGCTCTTCGTTGGCCTCGAGACTGTGCAGTCCCAGCCCGATTGTGTAGGAGCTGAGGGACACGGGCGACCGGTTAGTTTTGTGGCAACTACACCGTTATCTCCATGGCCACGCTCAAGCACAACCTCATCTCCACCCACCGACCCCAACCTCATCCTCCTTGTTAAGCTCGACGCTAAGAGCTAGCCAGCCATGATCTCAAACCGTCACTCACACAATCAATAATCCAGCCATAAGAACTTGTCTTAATTCACTAGTGACTCAACAGCTGAGATGGGATTTCGACCCTGGGTCGACTCTTTCCCCCACTTCCCATGCAGAGCCTCGCTTCGCAGACGTTTCCGCTCTTAGCACGGAGGGCGAGCCTGATATTAGGCCCCTCCCCTCAGCGACAGTGCAGCCGGGTCCGGTCCGCCCCCACCCCCACCCCGCCCCGCACTCACTCCTGGAAACAGTGTGCCGCCGACAGCACCCATTGCGGATGCACCAGAACACCCCCGCAGAAGAATTCGTCTTCCGTGAACAGTGCCGCCTGCCAGGGCTGCGAGTGTGGGCTGCAGTCTTCGCCGTTGATGATGTGGCCGCCGCCACCCGAGGCCAGGGATCCTGAGGGCGGACGAGGGCTAGGGGCGGGCTCGGGCTGGAACCAAGGCTCCTGAGGGCGTGGCCATGGGCTAGGGGCGTGGTTAGGGCTTCGAGGGTGTGGGCAGGACTGGGGATGGTCTCAGGATGGAACCAGGGCTCGGAAGGGCAGGGATCGCTGCAGGGGTGTGGGCCAGGCTGGGGAGGGGCGGGGGGCAGGCTCAAAAAACAGGACTAGGGTCCTGAAGGCGGGGGTGGGGGGAGGTCTCGGTGCAGGGGGCGTGACCAGTACTTCGGGGGCGGCTACGGTGCCAAGGCGTGATCAGGGCCTCATGGGTGCAGTCGGGGACCCTGAGGGCAGAGTCTGGCTCCTAGGGGCGGAGTTAGGAATGCTAGGGTAAGATCAGGAGGTGGGACCAGGCCTCCTGGGGGTGGGGTCCTGGCGCAGGGCTTTTATGGACCAGATGACGTTTCTTGGGGTGGGCTGGGAGTCCGGAAGCCATCAGAGCAGAGAAGAGGGGTCTCTCGTCGAGAGGGGTGTTGCAGCTTTGAGCCAGTCACGCCCACCTCCGAGACCCATTTGCTACCTTTGTCGGTCTTTCTCTCCCTCCCTCCCCGCGCGCGCCCGCCCCACCCCGCCACGAAACACGCCAGGCTCATGCACTACCCGGGCCACGGTCCCCCAGAACAGCGGACTCAAACCCTCAAACAGGGTGCAGAGACAAGCGTGACGCAGCCAGACGCTCAAGCAAGCAGTGTCGCTCTCTGTGGCCCTGGGTCCCGCCCCGCAGTCGCACCAGCAACAAGCCAGTTCCCAAAGAAACCCCATCACGCCGCCCTTGACGTGGGTCCCTGGGGATCCCTGGATCAGAGGCTCAGGAAGTGGGCACAGATTCCTCGCAATGGGTGACACATCCAGAAGCACAGCCTCCCTGTTCGCGGCCCCTGGGCTTCCCCCGTCCTCACAGCATCGTCCGCAGCCTTTGTCACTCCCCGGGATCTTCCCAGGCACGGACACTCCGAATCCTCCATCCCTAACGCACCGCCTCTCACTGGTTCTACCACACAGCTCACCACTCTGTGTCGCACACAGAGGTGTGCAAAGCCACACACACACAGTGCACCAGCTGCACACACACAAACTCCCTATGATACAAGGAATCACACGTGTTTAACCAGAGAGCATGGTCACGCGGCAGTCACACAGGCAGCTTTAGTCACACCGAGGAGGACACTGAGTCATACCTGCACAGGGACAAACCCTGTGCCCCTAGGCACTGACAGACACACACATACACACTCAGATACCTGTGACACCAAGGATGAGGTACCCCAGGAAACAGCCCCAGGGGTTTCCTGCTGTGGTCATGACCTCGGCACCTGCACAAGACGGTCAGTTTCTGATGAGTCTGAGGAGACCTACAGCTCAAATCTCTCCCTCTGTCTCAGTCTCCCTCTCCTTCTGTCCCCCTAGAATATTATTAGTCAGACTAGGACCCCTACACCACCCCTGCCTCCCAACACACACATGGTAGGTCCGAGATCGTGGCTCAGAGCCCCAGAACCTAGAGGGACTTAGACAGTGAGAGATAAAGGGAGAGGGAGAGAATAGTGGAAGGAGAGAGAATTAGGTGGAGAGGAAGGGAAGGAGGAAGTGTCTTTCTATTTCTAAACTGAGAGAGTAGGAGCATGGAGTTGGGCGCCGAGGCTCGGAGAGGACAGAGACAGCACTTTCAAGAGATAATCAGAGATAGACTGAGAGCCAGAGTCATGGACAGAGACTTTCAGAGAAACAGAGACACCAGGGGAGCCAGAGAGAGAAAGGTAGAGACTCCTAACTAGATAGAGACCTCTTGGAGAGGAGACTCGGAGACACAGGGTCCTAAGGCTGAGATTCACAGTGGTGTGGAGTTGTGGGGAGACTGTGCTCTTAGGGGGGGCGGGTGGGGCGGAGACCACAGGGACGCTCACCTGGCTGCCTCTGGGCTCCGGGATCCTGCACTGGGCTGTGCTCCCACTGGCTGCTTCCTGCAGGGGCCCCTGTGGCACTTATAAGCATTCGCAGCTGGGCCGGCCTACCCCCGGGGACACATTCCTGGGATCAGGTGCTGCACAGTTCCAGCTCAGCCCTGGTGCCAGGTTACTAGCTGGTGGGGGGGGGCGCAGAGGTGCTGGGAGCAGTGACCCAGTGGGGACATCCTGGACTCAGGGTCCCACTTGTTTCTTGGTTGTCCCTCTCTCATCCCCTTGTGTTCTTATTCTCTCTTGTTGTCTTTCATTTTCTCTCCCTTGTGTTCTCTTATTTTCTATTAAATTTTTCTCATTCTCCCTCCCTCTCTCTGTCTCCCTACTATGCTTCCCCAGCAAACTTTCCTGGGTTCAGAGACAGACTGAGAGCCAGAGTCATGGACAGAGACGTTCAGAGAAACAGAGAGACTAAGGGTCTACCCTAGTGGTCTACCTTTGGAAACTTGGGGTGACTGCATCCCTCTGAGCCTACCTTTTCCCATCCGTAAAATCAGGGAACTATTGTTCCTCACTCCAAAAATACCTATCCAAAGAGAGAATGCAGGGAAAGAGCCTTGGCACAGTGTCAGGCATGTAGTAGGAGCCCAGTTAAGTGGGAGCACGATGAAACCCTTGCTCAGAAAAAAGCAAGTATGCACTGTATGCTCTGAGCTCTGCTGTCTGCACTTGAGATGCAGGAAGAAACCAGCAAATTCCAGGCTCATGGAGCTCACATCCCAGTAGGGGAGACAGACAAACAGAAAAACTGAAAGGGGGGGGGTGCCAGGGTGGCTCAGTGGGTTAAGCCTCTGCCTTCGGCTCAGGTCATGATCTCAGAGTCCTGGGATGGAGCCCTGCATCGTATGGGCTCTCTGCTGAGCAGGGAGCCTGCTTCCCCCTCTCTCTCTGCCTGCCTCTCTGCCTACTTGTGATCTCATTGTCTCTGTCAAATAAAAAAATAAAATATTAAAAAAAAGAAAAACTGGAAGGAAATATCTGATAGTCACCTGTGTGCAGAGAACACAGGTGATGGTAGAATGACTGGAACATCGGGCTTTCTGCAGACAAGGTGGTGGCTGGGGAGTCAGAGGAGGGGACATTTAGGCTGACAGCCACCATGCCCCATGAGCCCTGCAGAAAAAATCGAGAACTTGGTGTGTGTAAGACAGAGCAAGAAAGAACAAGACAGACTGTGCAGGGGTTTTGTGTTGGGGAAGAAGTTTGGGTTTATTTAAGTGCAATGGATTTTAAACATAGGGGTAGAGGGAGTAACATGATCTTATTTAATTTTAAGAGAATCTTGTGTGGAGAATGACTGGAGGGTGAGAAGGGAGCAGAGACTAACACAGAGGTGGGAGGGAGAGCCCCTCAGGTAGACAATGCTGTGGTCCAGGGAGAAGAGGCTCGGTTTGAAGATATTCACCAAGGGGTGGCAAGTGGGGGGGGGGGAAGGAGGCGAGAATGGTCCCTCGAGGCTTGGCCTGACCATTTGTCGCACCCTTTGTGGAGGCAGGCAAGGAGATGTGGGGGCAAGGGTTGAGCTGGGGATGCCCGTTGGGAGCCAAGTGGTTGGACACATGGGCAAGCAGAGGTGCAGGCAGAGGTCAGCGCTGCTGAGAAGTGGTGGGGAGTCATAGGGGAGAGGTGGTGTTTAGAGCCATGGGGTTGGGTGAGATCACCTAAGGAGCAGGTGTGGATGGCTTGATGAGGGGTTGGGCGACAGATGACTGTGATGATGAAGCATGAATGTCTGTGCTTCTCTCTGCCTCTCTCTGGCCTTGTCTTTGTCTTTCCGACCCTGTCTCTCTTTGTTGCTCTCTTAGTGGCTGTCTGGTTCTCTAGCTCTGTCTCCGTTTATCTGCCTGTGTTCAGTCTCCTGGTGACACACGGACCCCCCCCCCAACCCTGCCCTGGTCCTGGGACCAGCAGCTCTAACCACGAGGCATGGAGGAGGGGCGGGGGTGCAGGGTGGGCTCAGGTCTCACAGCTGCCCAGACGTGACTAAGGTCTGGATAGTGGCAGGAGGCAGGTTGGGGCCAGTGCTGGGGCCCAGGGCTGGGCAGCTGAAAGAAAAGAGAAGAAAGTAGACGTCACGCCTCTCTGTCCCCGTTTGATAGCCTCTCCTATGCCCTGTCCTGCCCGAGGTAAAACAGAAGTGACCCCCCTTATTAGGGTATGGGTCCAGGACAGAGCGGTGGGAGAGTTACACTGTGGAAATGTTTCTGGCCTGGAAAGTGGGAATGGTTTGGAGTGTGGGCCCGGGAACCGGGCTCTCTGGCTCAGAACTCAGGCGGGGTTGGGGGAGGGTGGACATAGAGACAAGGGGAGACAGAGATGAGCAGAGAGAGAAATAAAGTCACAGAACTGATGAGAGGGAGAGGAACAGAGGCAAGGAGAGAGAACAGGGCAAAGAGATAAAGGCAGAGAGGAACAGAGACAAGAGAGCCAGAGACCGAAAATGAGACAGATAGATGGGGACACAGACAGAGAAATTATTACACATTCTGGAAGTCGTTTTAAAAACATAGACAAGGGACTCCTGGGTGGCTCAGTCGGTTAAGCGTCTGCCTTCCGCTCAGGTCATGATCGCAGGGTCCTGGGATTGAGCCCCGTAGGGCTCCCTGCTCAGCGGGGAGCCTGCTGCTCTCTCTGCCTCTGCCTGCCTCTCTGCCTGCTTATGCTCTCTCTCTCTCTGACAAATTAATTAATTAATTAATTAAATCTTAAAAAAAAAAGTAGACAAAAGGGAGTGTGAATTTCCCCCAGCGTGACCCACCCCCGGCCCACACCCCATTCTGCATAAGCGGCACCCGATTCACGAGTCCCCTCTGGTTCTCCGCTCACCTGCAGGCCCCCCAGGCAGCACCTCCTCAGAAACGTAATTCAGACCTAGCAGGTCACCTGCTTCGGCTCCCCTCTCCCTGTCCAGACCCTCTCCACTCCCACTTGTGCCTGCTTCTGTCTATTCCCAGAGGGACGTGGCCCCAAGCCCTGTCTCACTTAATAACTAAATCTACGTTGGGGCAGATTATATTACCTGAAGAGAAGTGAAGTGTGTTCCTCCTTTATTAAGAGCACATGGAGGGGCACCTGAATGGCTCAGTGGGTTAAAGCCTCTGCCCTCAGCTCAGGTCATGATCCCAGGGTCCTGGGATCGAGCCCCGCATAGGGCTCTCTGCTCGGCAGGAAGCCTGCTTCCTCCTCTCTCTCTCTCTGCCTGCCTCTCTGCCTACTTGTGATCTCTTTCTGTCAAATAAATAAATTTAAAAAAAGAAAAAAAGAGCACATGGGGAGGAGTACGTGGGTGGCTCCATTGGTTAAGTGTCTGCCTTCAGCTCAGGTCTTGATCCTAGGATCCAAAGCCATGCATCCTTGCCCAGTAGGGGAGGGGTGTGTGTGTGTGTGTGTGCGCGTGTGTGTGTGTCTGCTTCTCCCTCTCTCTCTGCCTGCTGCTCCCCCAGCTTGTGCTCTCCCACTCTCTCTCTCTGCCAAGTGAATAAATAAAATCTTAAAAACAAAACAAAACAAAATAAGCAATGGGGGATCCATAGGGAAAACCCCACAGAGCCTCATGGGAGCATCTCCCTTGCCTGTTCCTGTCCCAGGCAAGGGAGAGGCCAGCACTGACCGGGCCAGTCCTAGGGTCTGCATGGAATGGGGGAGAATGGAGGGAGAGGGTTTTACTGGAGAGAGAGAGAGAGAGTTGTAGCTTACCCTAGCCTGGGAAGCGACAGAAAATGTACCCTGACCACATGCATGATGGGAGGATGGCTGTGGGGGCAGGGACCACCATGGGGGGCTCCTGCTGGGAGCAGCAACAGGTTTTGGGAGGGACCTCAGCAAACATCCAAGGGGCAGAAATTAAGATGGCCCCCCCCCACCCCCGGAACCAAAGGCCTGGACTTTTCTCCATGTTTCTAGCACCAGCCAAGCTGAGTTCTCTGTCACCACTTTGCAGAGCAGGATAGGGAACCCCAGAAGTGATTGAGACATTTCCTGCCTCGCGACTCAGTTCTGCTTCACCCAACACAACAGCACCTGCCACGGGTGGTTCCCGAGCCCTTGAAACACGGCAAGTGTGGTTGAGGATCCAGCTTTTAACTTCTATTCAATTTTAACTAATTCAAATGTAAATACTGGATCTCGCTTCAGTTACTGGAAAGTTTTTAAGTACATTTGGAACAATCTGGGTATGTGAATCTTGCTTTTCCAAGTTGAAGTTTCATAGGCTGCATAGAGATCGATTACTTCTGATGAAGATTTAATGTTTGGGTGGGGATACCGCTGTAGGTGTAAAATATTTGCTAGGTTTTGAAGACTTGGTATAAAGGAATGTAAGCTATCTTATTATTAATTTATACTGACTACATGTTGGAATGATCATTATTTGGATATGTTGGGATAAAATAAAATATCTCTAAAATTAAATTTTTACTTGCTTCCCACTCTTCTTTAGTGTGGCTACTAGAAAATTTTAAATTACGTATTTGCCTCATGTTAGATTTTCAATGGATAGGGCTGATTTGGAGAAAATCGGAATCAAATCAAATGGAATCAAAGCTTAA
Organism: Lontra canadensis; assembly: GCF_010015895.1. Taxonomy (NCBI): domain Eukaryota; kingdom Metazoa; phylum Chordata; class Mammalia; order Carnivora; family Mustelidae; genus Lontra; species Lontra canadensis. The sequence goes on from NW_022631101.1 coordinate 5,288,764, forward strand.
GTGGTATCAAGCAATCTTAAGTGAAACTGCCAGGAGAACTTTTTTTTTTTTTTTAAGATTTTATTTATTTGTCAGAGACAGAGAGAGCACAAGCAGGGGGAGTGTGCAGGCGGCGGGGCGGGGGAAGCAGGCTCCCCGCCAAGCAAGGAGCCCGATGTGGGACTCGATCCCAGGACCCTGGGCTCATGACCTGAGAGGAGGGTAGATGCTTAATGACTGAGCCACCCAGGAGTCCCTGCCAAAGCACTTTGTAAACTGGTTGTGGAGGTGGGAGAGCGGGAGCAGAAACAAAACAAAACAAAACTCTAGAAACAGATCCTTGGCTGGGCTGATCTACAATGACCCTTAGCTATATGAGAAAATTATTTAACATGCAAACTTGGTCCTAAAAACTTGTGATCACACTCAGAGTAGAAGCTAGAATTTTCACCTTGACCCAAAAGCCCACTCATGATCTCTCCCTTCTTATTCCTGCCTTGACTTCATCTTCCTCCTTCTCCACCTTGCTCACTCCAGCAGCACCTGCCTCCTTGCTGTGTCTTAGATATGTAAAGCATGTTCCCACCTCAGGATCTTTGCACTTGCTGCTGCTTCTACCCAGAATGCTCTTTGCCCACATATCTACTTGTCTCTGTCGTTATTCAGGTTTCTTCTTAAATGTCCCCTCCCCAGAGGATCCTTCCCTGATGGCTCCCTGTCTAGAGTGGCTCCATTCTTCTACCCTTACTATCAGTATATATACCCTAATTATCAGTATAAAACTTATTTTTGGTTTGATAAATCTATATCAATTTCGTATTGCTGCTGTAAGAAAATATCACAAATTTACTGGCTGAACACAACCCAGATTTAATCTCTTATAGTTCAGAAGGCCAGAAGTCATAAGGCAATCTCATTGGACTGATTCCTTCTGGAGGCTCTAGGGGAGAACCCACTTCCTTGCTTTTTGTAGCTTCTAGAGGCACCTGCGTTCCTTGGCTGGTGGTCCCTTCCTCCATGCTCAGAGCTAGCAATGCATCACTCCGACCTCTGCTTCCACTGTCACATTGCCTTGTCTAACTCTGATGCTCTTGCCTGTCTCTCAGAAGGGCCTTTGTGTAATCTGGGTTAATCACCCCATCTCAAGATCTTTAATTACATCTGCAAAGTCCCCAAGTAAGCTCATATATTCACAAGACATCTTTGCTGGTGGGCATTATTTTAACCACCATAAAATCACATGACGCTTTAGTGATTCACTTGCTCCTGGTGTCTGTCTCCTCCACCGGAACGTAAGCTCCTCCATGAGAACAAAACTTCCCGGCCAAGGTTGCCATTGTATGGCCAGGGCCAAGAGAAATGAACGCCTGGAACATGGTAGGTAGTCAATAAATATTCACTGAGTGAACAAATGCCCTCAGGGAGGGAAGAATTAATGCCCTTACTAACGATTTATTTACAGTAACAGAAACAACTTCCAAACTGATTTTACACTGATTAAGAGACAGACTCTGGAGCCCAGGCTGTCAGGGTTCAAATCCCGGCTCTGCATTCACTAGCCGGATGACCTTGGGGACATTACCAAGTCTCTCTGAGCCTCTGTTTCTTATCTGTGAAATGGGGATAACCATATTACTTATCTCACAGAATACTGAGAAACTTCATTCAGCTCATACCTATAAAGCAGATAGTCCCGAGGCTGGCACACATGGGAGGTACTTCATAAGTGTTCACTCTTGTTGTGAATATTAATATTACTTTGCAAATATCTGAAACAGTGTTTCACAAAATGTGATGCTAACCCAAAGATAGGAGGTTTCTGTGTAGATCAAAATGGATACAAACAATTTCAGAGGGCACCTGGGTGGCTCAGTCAGTTAAGCATCTGCCTTGGGCTCAAGTCCTGATCCCAGCATGCTGGGTTCTGTGTAAGACTCCCTGATCTGCAGGAAAACTGCTTCTCCCACTTCTTCTGCCTCTCCCCCATGCTTGCAAGAGCTCTCTCTCTCTCTCTCTCTCGCTCACTCTCTTTCTCGCAAATAAATAAAGTCTTAAAAAAACAAACAAACTCAGCAACATCTTGGAGGATACTTATGGCCCTCATCTTGGTCATCAGAAACTCACCAAGTGAGAAAATATAGTACATAGAACTCAATCAAAAACTGAATCTTGACTTCACCACCCTAGCTTAGCGAATTCAGCTGCCAATTTGTTTCCTATTAGGAACATATGAAATCCATTCTTGAACCAAAAAAGTCTTGTTCAAGTGTGTGTTGGTGGTTAGATATCCCATATAAGTGTAATTGTGCAGTATTTCTGGGACTGGCTTATTTCACTTAGCACAACGTCCCTCAGGTCCATCCATGTGGTCACATATGTCAGGATTTCCTTTTATAAAGCAGAATAATATTCTGTTGTGTGGATGTGCTCTAATTTTCTTATCCATTCATCTGTTGGTGGACACTTGGGTTGTTTCCACACACAAATAAATGTCTCTTGGAGACTCTGATTTCAATTCCCTTGAATAAATAACCAGAGTGAGATTGCTGATCATATGGCTATACGGTACAATTCTACTTTTAATTTTTTGAGAAACCACCACACTCTTTCCCACAGCAGTAACACCATTCGTGTTCCCACCAAGAGTGAACAGGTGTTCCAATATCTCCACATCCTCACCAACCCTTCTCATCTCTGTTTTTGTTGTCTTTGCTTTAATCCTAACAATTGTGAAGTGATATCTCCCTGTGGTTTTTTTTTTAAGATTTTATTTATTTATCTGACAGAGAAAGAGATCACAAGTAGGCAGAGAGGCAGGCAGAGAGAGATAGAGGGAGAAGCAGGCTCCCTGCTGAGCAGAGAGCCCCATGCAGGGCTTGATCCCAAGACACTGGGATCATGACCTGAGCCGAAGGCAGAGTCTTAACCCACTGAGCCACCCAGGTGCCCCCTCTCTGTGGTTTTGATCTCCATTTCCCTGATGATTACTGATGTTGATCATTGTTTCATATACCTGGTTGTTGTTTCTATGTCTTCTTTGGAGAAATGTCTATTCCTGTCCTTTGCCCATTTTTGCTGGAGAATTTTAAGGGCATTTTTGTTTTTCAGAGCATTTTTACAATAATCGTCTTGTATAATGTTCTTGTATCCTTTTTTTTTTTGAATATTTTATTTATATACTTATTTGACATAGAGAGAGTGCGAGAGAACACAAGCAAGGGGACCTGTAGAGAGAGGGAGAAGCAGACTCTTTGCTGAACAGGGAGCCCAATGCAGGACTAGATCCCAGGACCCCAGGATCATGAACAGAGCCGAAGGCAGACTCTTAACCAACTGAGCCATCCAGGTGCCCCTACGTTTGCCCATTTTTAAATTAGGTTATTTGGGTTTTTTTATTCTGTTTTGTTTTGTTTTTTGTTTGTTTTTTTGTTATTGAATTGAAGGAGTTTCTCATATAGTTTGGGTATTAACCCCTTATCAGTTGTATGGTCTGCTAGTGTTTGCTCAAACTCCATAGGTTACCTGTCACTGGGGATATTCCCTTTGCTGGGCAGAAATGTTTCAGTTTGATATGATTCCACCTGTCTATTTTTGGCTTATGTTGCCTGTGTTTTGGTATCATATTCAAGAAATCATTACCAAGATCAATATCATGAAGATTCTTCCCCCCCCTTTTCTCTTCCAGGAGTTGGACAGTTTCAAGACTTCTGTTTAAATCTTTAACCCATTTTTAAAAGACTTTATTTATTTATCTGAGACAGAGAGAGAGAGCACAAGCAGGGAGGAGGATCAGAGGGAGAGGGAAAAGCAGACTCCCCTCTGAGCAGGGAGCTCAACTCCAGACTTGGTCCCAGCGTCCTGAGATCATGACCCGAGCCAAAGGCAGACACTTAACCTCCTGAGCCACCCAGTTGGCTCTCTTTAATCCATTTTGAGTTGGTTTTTGTGTGGCGTGTAAGATAGGGATCCAGTTTCATTCCTTTGCATGTGGATATCCAATATTCCCCCACACCATTGGTTAGAAAGGCTGTCCTTTCCTCCCTGTCTATTCTTGGCACCCTGTCTAAGATTAGTTGACCACATATGGGTGAGTTTATTCTGGGCTCTGGATTCTGGGCATTTTTTAAGAAAGATTTTATTTATTTATTTGAGAAAGAGAGAGCTGGAGCAGGGGAGTGAAGGGCAGAGCCAGACGGGGAAGCAGGCTCCACCGTGGGTAGGGAGCCCGACGCAGGACTCTCTCCTAGTACCCTGAGATCAGGACCTGAGCCAAAGGCAGACACTTAACCCACTGAACCACCCCATCACCCCTGGGCATTTTTTTTTTTTTTTAATTGGCCACCAGCACTGATGGACCAGGAGATTTCAAGCTTCTGAAAAGTCAACATTGTGTCTGCATTCCCACAGACATTATCCATCAACAGCCGGCTCTGAGTGGCCAGCCCCCTGAGGGCAGGCTGCAGGGTTTCCTGACCCACACCCAGAAGCTTCCCGCATCTACATTACCTGCCTGGCCCTAGGAGGCAGCAGAGTTCATGACCCCAGTGAAGGAAAAAAGAGGACACGTGGATGCAGAAAGACTCAAGACACAAAGCGATCAGAGAAAAGCAAGCCACAAAAACCAGTAATGGTCATACACTGACATCATGGTTATGAAGAACCTACATATAAACCTCCCTTATAGGTTGTACAGATAGTTCTCACCTTGTTTCCCTCCTCACAAATGTTAATTGGCGTAATCTCAACATCCTCTGAAATAGGAACTGTTAGATTCCCCTACTGTACAGATGAAAAAAGTGAAGCACAGAGAAGCTGAGAGGCCTTTGTGGACCAAGTTGGTAAGTGGCAGAGCTGGGGTCTGAGCCCTGGTCCCTACACCATCCCCACTGTGTGCTCCCAATCCCTGGGCAACACTGACCCCTGGTGGAGCCGGAGACACACACAGGGAGACAGTCCCGTTGTGGAGGTAAAGAACAGAGAAGGGGCCCCAAGTTCCCCCGCGTGGGTCACTGTGGGCCTCAGCACCCAGTTCTGGTGCTAGATAGGGGACAGAGTGGCAGGTGTACCCCAGGTAGCAACAGGAGGAGGTGGCCACCTGAACTTTGCCCCTTGTGAGCTCGTGTCCTGATCCTGATCTTGGATCTCTCAGGTTTTAAAGGGAAGGGCCAAGAGTATGGCCCCTGGGGTCAGACCCTGGGCAAGAGACTGAGTATTCCTGCCTCAGAGCTCAGCCACTGGAACCTCCAAGGATGGCCAGCAATGTAATGATTTAATAAGTTGGAGAAATCAGGCTCCCTTGGCTAAACATCAGACTCTTGATTTCCGCTCAAGTCATGACCTCAGGGTTATGAGCTTGAGCTCTGAGGTGGGCTCCACGCTCAGCAGGAGTCGGCATGAAATTCTCTCCCCCTCTTCCTCTGCTCTTCCCCTTGCTTGTTCTCTCTCCCTCTCTTACATAAATAAATAAATCTTTAAAAAAATAAGTTGGAGACATCACCATCATCTCTGTTTATTCTTGGGTCATGGTGATCCTGGTTGTCTTCTAGAACCATCTCCTCTGTGCACCAGGATACCCAAATAATGATCTTGATAAGAATAATAGTAATAATAATGAGTCAATACCAATTACAATTGCTCCCAAAACCATTAGATAGCTAGGAATAAACCTAACCAAAGAGACAAAGAATCTATACTCAGAAAACAATTAAGTACTCATGAAAGAAATTGAGGAAGACACAAAGAAATGGAAAAATGTTCCATGCTCATGAATTGGAAGAACAAATATTGTGAAAATGTCTATGCTACCTAAAGCAACCTGCACATTTAATGCAATCCCTATCAAAATCCCACTCAATTTTTTCAAAGAAATGGAACAAATAATCCTAAAATTTATATGGAACCAGAAAACACCTTGAATAGCCAGAGGAACGTTGAAAAAGAAAGCCAAAGTTGGTGGCATCACAATTCCAGACTTCAAGCTCTATTACAAAGCTGTCATCATCAAGACAGTATGGTACTGGCACAAAAACAGACAAATAGATCAATGGAACAGAATAGAGAGCCCAGAAATAGACCCTCAACTCTATGATCAACTAATCTTTGACAAAGCAGGAAAGAATGTCCAATGGAAAAAAGACAGTCTCTCCAACAAATGGTGTTGGGAAAATTGGACAGCTACATGCAGAAAAATGAAACTGGACCATTTCCTTACATCACACATGAAAATAGACTCAAAATGGATGAAGGACCTCAATGTGAGAAAGGAATCCATCAAAATCCTTGAGGAGAACAGATGCAACAACCTCTTTGACTTCAGCCACAGCAACTTCCTAGGAACATCGCCAAAGGCAGGGGAAGCAAGGGCAAAAATGAACCACTGGAACTTCATCAAGATCAAAAGCTTTTGCACAGAAAAGGAAACAGTTAACAAAACCAAAAGACAACTGACAGAATGGGAGAAGATATTTGCAAACGACATATCAGATGAAGGGCTAGTATCCAAAATCTATAAAGAACTTATCAAACTCAACACCCAAAGAACATGTAATCCAATCAAGAAATGGGCAGAGGACATGAACAGACATTTCTGCAAAGAAGACATTCAGATAGCCAACAGACACATGAACAAGTACTCCACATCACTTGGCATCATGGAAATACAAATCAAAACCACAATGAGATACGACCTCACACCAGTCAGAATGGCTAAAATTAACAAGTCAGGAAATGACAGATGCTGGCGAGGATGTGGAGAAAGGGGAACCCTCCTACACTGTTGGTGGAATGCAAGCTGGTGCAACCACTCTGGAAAATAGCATGGAGGTTCTTCAAAAAGTTGAAAATAGAGCTACCCTACAATCCAGCAATTGCACTACTGGGTATTTACCCTAAAGATACAAATGTAGTGATTCAAAGGGGCACATGTGCACCTGAATGTTTATAGCAGCAATGTCCACAATAGCCAAACTATGGAAAGAACCTAGATGTCCATCAATAGATGAATGGATAAAGAAGATGTGGTATATATATCTACAATGGAATACTATGCAGCCATCAAAAGAAATGAAATCTTGCCATTTGCGACCACATGGATGGAACTAGAAGGTAGTATGCTTAGCGAAATAGGTCGATCAGAGAAAGACAACTATCATAAGATCTCCCTGATATGAGGAAGTGGAGATGCAATGTGGGGGGTAGGAAAAGAATAAATGAAACAAGATGGTATCGGAAGGGAGATAAACCATAAGAGACTCTTAATCTCACAAGACAAACTGAGGGTTGCCGGGGGTAGGGGGGTAGGGAGAGGGGGGTGGGGTTATGGACATTGGGGAAGGTATGTGCTATGGTGAGTGCTGTGAAATGTGTCAGCCTGGCGATTCACAGACCTGTACCCCTGGGGCTAATCATACATTATATGTTAACAAAAAAATTTTAAAAAATTTAAAAAAGAATAATAGTAGTAATATAATAAACAGCTCATATACATCAAGCAATTATAGTCATTGTTTTACTTGTGTTGTTGTACTTAATCTCCTGGGATTAAATCATGACACAGTCTTTAAAAAACAAACAAACCCAGAGAGATAAAGAAATATGAGGGGTGCCTGGGTGGCTCAGTGGGTTGAAGAAATGTGACTTTCTCATTACAAAAAGAAATAATTTTTTTCTCAGTAGAATCTTCACTGGCTAGGTTTGTTAAGATGGCAGCAGGAGGTGAAAAGAAAGTACTTTTTTGTTTTTACTTATTCAGGGGGAAATGTTAAGACGATGGGCCAATGTCTGCTGAGTGAATGCTCTGTAGAATTGTTTTAAGGGCTTTGCATGGATTAACATTTTTTATTTTTTATTTTAAGACTTTTTAAAAAGATTTATTTATTTGAGGCAGAGAAAGAGAGAGCGAGCGAGCGCTGGCACACATGAGTGGGGGAAGGTGGGGAGGGGAAGGGAGAACAAGAATTTCAAGCACACTCTTCGTTGAGCATGAAGCCTGGGCTGGGACTCAATGTCACCACCCTGAGATCATGACCTGAGCCAAAATCAAGAGTCGGACACTCAGCCAACTGAGCCACTCAGGCACCCCCAGATTAACTTTTTCATATTCCCATAAACCTTGCTGCTGTTGCTATCCTCATTATAAGCAGGAGAAACTGAGGCCAAGGGACATTAAAATTATTTTCCAAGGTTACAGAATAAGAAATAACTGGGTTGGGGGCGCCTGGGTGGCTCAGGCATTAAGCGTCAGACTCCTGATTTCAGCTCAGGTCATGATCTCAAGGTCATGAGATTGAGTAACCCCCCACACACACTACCATCAGGCTCTGCGCTGGCCGTGGAGACTGCTTATTAGGACTCTCCCTCTCCCTTTTTCTCTCCCCTCCCTCTCTTTCTCTGAAAAGAAAAAGAAATAGCCAGTGTTTTTGTTGTTGTTTTTATTTTTTTTAATGATTTTATTCATTTATTTGACAGACAGAGATCACAAGTAGTCAGAGAGGCAGGCAGGGAGAGAGAGGAGGAAGCAGACTCTCTGCAGAGTAGAGAGCCCGACATGGGCTGAAGGCAGAGGCTTAACCCACTGAGCCCCCCAGGCGCCCCAGAAATAGCCAGTTTTAAAATCAGAGAGACTTGGATGAGAATCTATGTGTGTGTATGCAAAACATCATTTCTACTTAATTTTTTGAATAGGTACTATTCTCACATGTTACAAAAATGAAGTATGTTTATTTAAAAAGTATAGGGGCACTTGGGTGGCTCAACCATTAAGCTTCTGCCTTTGGCTCAGGTCATGATCCTGGAGTCCTGGGATGGAGTCCCATGTCAGGGTATCTGCTTGGCAGGAAGCCTGCTTCTCCCTCTCCCACTCCCCCGTTTGTGTTCCCTCCCTGGCTGTCTCTCTCCATCAAATAAATAAATAAAATCTTTTTTTAAAAAAAGTATAGAGTGATAAATCATGGCCATATCCCCCTTCTGTTCTGTCCTCACTGCTTCTTCAGCTAGAATATGTTACTTGGGTCATTTTCAAAAGTTTCGTTGCACATAAACCGGCAGTGCAAAGTTGGGTTTTTATTTTTCCCTTGTCTTTAGCCATCGGGCTGGGCTCCCAGCAAAGTAAGGCGTCTCCTGGTGTTCTGAACACTTGGTTAATTCTTTTTTCTGTTATAAGCATGGAAGACCTGCCATGCCTGGGTAGTTTCAAGGTTTGTGAAAATATGTTTAGATAATTACATAAGTTGTAAAACAATGACTGGTGTGAAATTTACAGATGAATCATAATTATATCTGTGGCTATAAAACTTTAGGTTGGGAAGTCTTTCAGTCTGGGAGAATTTAGTGGGAGGTGGCATTTTTTTCCCCTCCCCAAGGGACCTTGTTATTCATTTTGTCCAGCTTAGAGGTTGCCAGAAAAGAAAGAAAAGAAAGCAAATAAGACCGGATGAAAGGTGTACATAAGGAGATCTAGGACCATGATGACTAACGCTCATTGACCTCTTCCAGTGTGCCAGACATTAGTATAACATTTTATTTTGAAGTTGTTCAGGAGAAGTACAGAGAATTCTCATGGAACCCGCAGCCAGTTTCCCTCAATCTCACCTCTCATAACCATAGTCCTTTGTCAGAGCCAGCACGCTGACTTTGCTACAACAATAGAAAGTGGGGGACAGATCTTACTTGAATTCCGTCATTTTTAACATCTCTCTTTGAGTCTCTCATCACCACCCTCAGGACACAGAGCTGTTGCATCACCCGGAAGAAAAGTGTCTCTCCCTTAGGGACCACACCCTTCCCCCACCCTCTGGCCCCGACAACCACTGTGACTTTGAGAATGTTATATAATGGGATCATACAATAGGTACCGCTCTGAAATTGGGGTTTCCCCACTCATCGTAATGCCCTGGAGATCCATCCAGGTTGTTACGTGTAGCAATCGTCTGTTCCTTTTATAAGCATTAAAAAAAATATTTTGTGTATATCTGATCACTTACCTTCACAAAAGCCTGAAGGTTGTAGTTTCTAGTCAATATTCCTATTCACAGATGGAAAAACTGAGGGCAGAGAAGTGAAGTAACTTGTCTAGGGGCACATAGCAGGTAAGAGGTAGGGCTGAGATTTGAACCCAGGCATCCTGACTCCAGGGACACTCATAGAAACAAAACAAAACACCCCCCCACACTTAGAACTAATGAAACTTGATACCTTCTTTTCCTTTTTTATATAATCAAAGACCCCCTAATCCCACTTGTGGACTTATGGTTATACATATTCAAAAGAACTGAGAGCAGGATCTGGGAAATATATCTGCACATTTCCTGTTCATAGCAGCATTATGGACAACAGCCAGAAGGTGAAAATAACCCATTGATGGATGAATGGATAAACAAAATATAATGTATCCATAAAATGGAATATTATTCAGCCTTAAAAAAGGATATCCTCTCACATGCTACGTATGTATGAACCTTAAAGTACATTATGTGAAATGAGATAAGCCAGTCACAAAAAGACAAGTATTGCATGATACTTCTTAAGAGGAGGTATCTAAAATAGTTAAAATTCAGACAGACAAAATAGAACAGTGGCTTCTGGGGAGGAGCAAGGAGGGGGGATGGGGAAGTTAGAACGTGTAATGGGTACAGAGTGTCAGTTTTGCAAGACGAAAAATTTCTGGAGACAACGTGAATGCACAAAAATACAAATGGACTTAACACTACTGAACTGTACTCTTAAAAAAGGATAAGATGAGGGCGCCTGGGGGGCTCAGTCGTTAAGCGTCTGCCTTTGGTTTGGGTCATGATCCCAGGATCCTGGGATCCAGCCTTGCATTGGGCTCCCCGATCAGCAGGAAGCCTGCTCCTCCCTCTCCCTCTGCCTGCTTCTATTCCTTCTCTCGCTCTCTCTCCCTTTCTCTCTCTGTCAAATAAATAAATAAAATCTTTTAAAAAATGGATAAAATGGGGGAAAAATGGATAAGATGGTAAATTTCATGTTCCGTGTTTTCTACCACAGTTAAAAACAAAATCTTACAAAAGACTCCCCTCGTGCGTGAGTTGGTTATAAAGTTTGTGACACACCATTTAGCCAATTGCATAAGTTATAAAACAATGACTAAGTGCGAAAATTAGTAATGACTCTCTTAATTGTTATCAGCGGAGGTAAATGATACAGCCCTGAAGCTCCCTGGCTTATTTCTTAAAGCACATTGTTTTAAAAGCCTATTAAAACTCACCACAGACTCCTAATTGTGGAGACAAACAGTTTCACTCCTCTCTGTCTATGGCCCAGAGGAGTGTTGGGTTGAGGGATTTCCCGACTATTTTTTTCTTGAAACCCAAGCCCACACTCACAGCTTTGTTGCATATTATGTTCAGTTATCCTTGAAATGACCCCTTGAGATTGTACTGTTTTTTTGTGTGTGTGTATGAGTGGTTTTTTGTTTTGTTTTTTGGGTTTTTTTGTTGCGGTGGTGATGGGTTTTTTTGTTTTTGTTTTTGTTTTTGTTTGGTTGGGGTTTTTTTTGTGTGTTGTTTTTTGTTGTTTGGTTTTTTGCCATTTCATGTACATTCAGTACACAGTAGAGCTATGATCAGGATCAGGCAATTTGGCTCCTGCAAGGATCTATGCTTACCATCCTGCTCTCCTGCCTCACAGAGGAAGTTGTCAACACTGGTTTTCTCTGGCTGGTGAGATCACGGGGTGGTCTTATTTCCTTCATACGCCTTCCTTCATATAGCTCATACCCTTCCTTTGTACACCTCAGTGTTCCTCAGGGTAACTGGTCAGTCTCTCGCACTCACATAACCCCCACACAGGGAGACGCACGGGTCTCAGGGCCAAGGTCGGAGGGAACCTGCCCCTTCCTTCTGTACCATTTCCAGAGGTGTCTGGAATGGCACCTGCGTGGAATGTTCTCTTTCCTTTTGCTCCCAACAGAATAAAACACGATAAGATCCAAATGGTCTAATCCAGGTTAAGGAGCAAGGAAAGAAAACCTAAAGCCATGTGCTGATGTGCACAATAGCACATAATGAGAACATGTAGGAGAAAAAAGGTGCACAAGTTCCCTTGAGAACACAGAGCACTGGTGTGGGCATTCTCCTTTGTGGAAAAGATGAAGTTAACAGTAGAAAAATATAGTCTGGAATGCCTGGCTGGCTCAGTCGTGGAGCATGACATTCTTGATCTCAAGGTTGTGAGTTCGAGCCCCACGTTGGGGGCGGAGTTTACTTAATTAAAAAATTTTAAAAATATATATTCTGGTCAGCTCTGAAGGTTTGGAGAAAAAATAGCAGCAGCAGCAGCAGCAGCAGAACAATAACAGTTTTACCTGGTGGGACAGTGGGATGAGTTCCTGGCTGAGCTGAGTGTATTGAGGGCAATAGCTCATCCTTGGAGAGTTAACTCCTGGATGGTTTATTTGCTTGAACCTCCCTGATGACCACAGGTTTCTTATAATCATCTACAAAATGGGAACCATTAGTGACGACGTTATGCAAACTTTGTTGACTTCTTTGTTCTGGATAAGTTGTAGTTGTTAGAGTGACTGTTTTAGAATATTTCATGTTTTCTGAAAGTTAAGAGCTATGTTTCCAGACAACAGACAAGTGAAGAGAGGTTCAGAATCGTCAACAGTTCGAGACATGCAAGTCTAATACGCAACGCGGGGTATTATTTCACACCGGTTAGATTGCTGGGGAAGCTGGGTCAGCTGGGTCATGCATGTCCAGAAGCAGTAGTGACCCGAACTCCAGGGATCCTTGGGTTCTGCCCATGGAATGTGGAGGACAAAGCCACTCAAAAGAGTGACCTGGCCCTTCTTGCTCAAATTACTGTAAGCCCATGCTATCACCCAGTAGATCCACTCCTGGGTCTAGATGCTGGATAGCACCCATCGCTAAGTAGCAATTCATCCCAAATTTATCAGTTTAACACAACAAACTTAAGAAAAAAAATCTCACACAGTTTCTGAGGATCAGGAATCTAAGAGCGGCTACCTGGGTGGTTGTAGCTCAGGGTCTCTCACTAGATTTTAGCTAAGATGTGAACCAGGGCTGCAGTCACCTGAAGGTTCCACTGGTGCTGGACGGTCTACTTCCTGGATGGGTCACTCCAGGGGCTGCTGGCTGGAGGCCCTGGCTCTTCACCATGTGGGCTGGGGAGTGTCCTCAAAACATGGCGGTTGTCGTCCCCCAGAGCAAGTGAGTTGAGAGGGGAAGGGACAGAGAGAGAAGGAGGGAGGGCAGGAGGGCAAGAGAGGGTGAGAGAGAGAGAGGAGGGAGAGAGACAGTGCCTTTTACTAACATACAATATCACTTCTGCCACATTCTGTTCATGAGAAGTGAATCAGTAAGTCCAACCTACACTCAAAGAGAGGGGAATTCAGTTCCAACTTTTGAAGAGAAGAGTGTCAAGAAGTTGTGGATGTATTTTGAATCTCCACAGATCCCAAAGAAATTCTCACACGGATTCTAAGGAGACACATAAAAAGCACTGTTCATGGAAGTGAGGAGTAGGAGGTAACTTCTGTATCCGTCCCTGGGGTAGCGGAGGGTAGGATGTGGTGGGTGCCCCCCCCCATTCCATGGAGAACTGAGCACCAGTTAAAAACACGAGATTAGGTGTATACGTATCAATCATGGACAGATCTTAAGGGCTCCGTCTTGAGTGAAAAAAAAAATTAGGGTGTGATTTGGGGCCTATAACCAATATGTACATGCATTAAAAACATGCACAGGAGGGACACCTGGGTGGCTAAGTCGATTAAGTGTCTGCCTTCGGCTCATGTCATGATCCCAGGGGCCAGGGATTGAGCCCCAGATCAAGATCCCTGCTCAGTGGGTAGCCTGCTTCTCCCTCTCCTTCTGCAGCTCCCCCTGCTTGTGCTCTCTCTCTCTCTCTGTCAAATAAATAAATAACATCTTGTTTTTAAGATTTTAAAAAATATTTTATTTATTTACTTGACAGAGAGAGAGAGAGATCACAAGTAGGCAGAGAGGCAGGCAGAGAGAGAGGGGGAAGCAGGATCTCCGCTGAGCAGAGAGCCTGATGAGGGGCTCAATCCCAGGACCCTGAGATCATGACCTGAGCCGAAGGCAGAGGCTTAATCCACTGAGCCACCCAGGCACCCCAATAAATAAAGTCTTAAAAAACAAACAAACAGGGTCGCTTGGGTGGCTCAGTGGGTTAAGCCTCTGCCTTTGGCTCAGGTCATGGTCTCAGGGTCCTGGGATCGAGCCCCACATCGGGCTCTCTGCTCAGCAGGGATCCTGCTTCCCCTTATCTCTCTGCCTGCCTTTCTGCCTATTTGTGATCTCTCTCTGTCAAAATAAATAAATTTTTTTTTAAAAACTGCACTTGTAAGCATGGTGCTTTCCTGAATCCCATGGCTGTGATCTGTGAAACCTGAGGGAGTCCGTGGGGACTCCAAGTTTGTAGCTAGCTGGGCTCAAGGCAGGGGGTGGTCGTGACCCTGTGGACACCCCAAATTGCAGCTGGTGTCTGAGACAAGGGCGGTCTTGTGAAGAACTGTCCGCAGATCCAGTAGCCTGACACACTCATGGCAGTAAGAAACACGAAAAACACAAAGATACAAATGAAGCGTAAGAGGGTGGTTACCTTTGGGAAAGCTCCTAAGACCAGGAGTTGGGGGGAAAGAGGGTTTTGGGCGTAAACATAAGCATGCACTGAAAGCCTCAGTAACCAGGAATAAGTACTATTCTAACGCAATGTTTTAAAAACTCAAAATTAATGCAACAATCTAGGATGAACTAAACATCAAGATTTAAAATAAAGACCGCATCCAGCGGGCCTGGGATTAGGGCGTGCCTAGCAGAGCCAGATCCCTGTGTGGACTTGTCTGTGTTCATTTTGACTTTTAAAAATATTGTTTGTCTTGATTTCTGAGGTTTTGGGCTACTCCCTAAATGTTGCTCCTGAGGCAAAATACCTCATTTGCCTCTAGTTTTGGTCCAGAGGAGGAAGGGAATAAGAACAGGGGATGTGTGTGTGGGGGAGAATAGATTGGAGAAATTATATAATAAAATAACATAATATAATAAAACAAGAAAGAAGCCTTGATAATAATGTGTCAGCAAAGGTGCCATATGATGAACACAACTTCTTTTACCTTTGGTCTAAAGTAAAAGCAAATAATAGGCCATACTTAATAGAGAATATTGAGTTTGCTCTGGAATCCGAGAAAATCTGACTCAGGAATTTATGGACCCACTTGATTTACTCCATGTGTGTGTCTAGGAAGTGTTCTTTATTAGGATTTTTCATTTTTGCAAATTTTTTCTTTCTCCCCCCCTCTTCTCCTCTTTCTCCTCCTCCTTTGCAAATGAAGCCAAAAGCAATTATAGATAATTTATTAAAAAAAAAAAAGCAAACACTCTTCCTTTTCAGTTCTCCAAGGGATTCCCAACTCACGCCTCATCTGGGGCATGGGGCAGAGGAGTGCTGCCTGACAAGACTGGAAAGTGGGACACTAACAAGGGCCAGACCATGTCAGCCTTCACAGGCTCTGGTGACAAGTTTGGGCTATATCCTAAAAGTAGTGGGAAGTCATCACTGGTGTTTAAGGGGAAAGGGGACTTCAGCCAAGTTTTCCCCTGGTCCCCATGAGTAGTTTCAGCCCCATCATCTACAGTATCTCAGAATCCAGCTGTCACCAGAAGGGACACAATTTTGGATTTCCGCACAAAAGTCTGGCCCAGGCAGTCCCAAGTGTAGGAAGCTTATAGGTGGTAGGGTTTGCCAAAAGGGTCATCTTCCACGTGAGGACTTCAGCCTTGAGCTTTCAGCATGCTGGTTCCTGAAAGACCCTCCAGATCTCCCATCCCTCTTCTAGCTGCACTGCTCGCTCCTCTTTACTCTTCCTTGTCACACCTCTCCTCCTCCACATTTACCTCCTAGACACCCATCCAGGGACCCTCAGTTCTTCTCACTATGAAGCCAAATGATCCAGCTTCTTCCATCCCTACCATCAAACTCCACCACAAGCCCTACTGAGCCTCACAGTCCCCACCCCAACCTGCAGAACAGAAGGTGCCTCCTTCCCTGTAAACAATCTAACCCTCCTCTGTTTTCTGTGGGAGAGCAGACGAGGAGCAGAGCAGGGCAAATTAAATGCAGAGACCAGTGCAGGGAAGTGGAGAGAGTGTTTGCAACAGTCCAGTGTCTCCAGTGACTCCTGTGTCAGCCACACATCCTGGAGGATCCCCGATCACCCCCATGACTCCCTCCCTCGCTGCTTCTGGTCTGTGGTCTTAGTTACTTCCTAAAGAAGCCTCTCCTGTCCAGCCAGTGTGAAATAACACTCCCACCCCTACAGCCAGCACCCTCTATCTTCTTACCCAGCTTGCCTTATTCACCTTCATAGTATCTAATGTTCCCAATATTACATAATTATTCATGGTTGTCCTTCTCCTCCTCTAGGGGAAAAAAAAAACAAAACAGCTACACAGAAACAGACTTTCTCTGGCTTATTCTGTGCTATGATCTGGAAACCTAGAGTAGTGCTTGAAAATAGTAGGTGCTCAGTAAGTGTTTGTTGAATGGATAAATGAATGTCTAGGGGAGAAAGGAGAGCAGCTCCAGCTAAGGTGGTGACAATTAAGATGGAGAAGAAATCAGTTACTGCAATTCAGCTAGACACATGTCTGGTTTCCCCTCAACACTTATATTAGGAACATTTTTAAACACACAGCAAAATCACAAGACTTTGCTGCATACCCATATACCTGATACCTACATTCCACCACTCACAATTTGCTATACTTGCTTTATCACATGTCTGTTGATCTTCCATCCAACCATCCATCCATCCATCCATCCGTCCGTACGTCTGTCCATCCATCTGCCCATCCATTCATCCATCCATCCGTCTTTCTGTCCATCCGTCTGTCCATCCATCTGTCCATCCATCCATCCATCCGTCTTTCTGTCCATCCGTCTGTCCATCCATCCATCCATCCATCCATCCGTCCATCCATCCATCCATCCGACTTTCTGTCCATCCGTCTGTCCATCCATCTATCCATCCGTCTTTCCGTCCATCCGTCTGTCCATCCATCTATCCATCCATCCATCCATCCATCCGTACGTCTGTCCATCCATCTATCCATCCATCCATCCATCCATCCATCCATCCGTCTGCCCATCCATCTATCCATCTTACATCTGACGCATTTCAGAGTGGGTCACAAACCTCAGTATGCCTCATCTTAAACTCTCAAACACATGTGTCATGTACTACAACTCAAACTTCATGTTTCTTTTCTAAGGTAAAATTCACATACAATGAAATGCACAAAATGTAAGTGGTACCTTTCAGTGAGTTTTGACCAACACACACACACCAAACCCCTTGCAGAGCACAGAACAGCCACCATTACCAAGCAAGTTTCTTCACATCAGTTCTGTCCATCCCCAAGAGGCAAGCAGCATTCTGATTTCTCTCCATCATAGAGAGAGCTTTGGTTGTCCTGGAACTTCCTGTAAATGGAGACGTAAGTGTGTACTCTTGGTGTAAGACTCCTTTCATCTTGAGTTCCCTCAAATACCAGCAATTTCCCCCTAGTGATTGCTGAGGCATATCCCATTGTTTGCGTACACTACAGTTGGTTTATCCTTTCTCCTGTTGATGGACACCTGGGTTGCTTCCAGTTTGGGGCTATTACACATAAAAGCTTCTATGAACACTTGTGTAAAAGTCTTTGTGTGGACATGTGCTTTCTTTTCTCCTGGAGGAATACCTACTGGGGGACTGCTAGGCAGAGTAGATCATGCATTGTAAGAAGCTGCCCAAGCTTTCTCCAAAGTGGTTATACCAATTTACACCACCAGCAACAATGTGTGGGAGTTCAAGTCGCTCTACATATCATCTGCTACATTTAGGAGTTTGGGGAGGGATTTAAAAAATTCTTTTTTCCAGTCTGATGGGTGTGTACACATGTCTCATTGCAGTTTTAAGTTGCATTTCTCTTGTACCAAAGACGTTGAGCATCTTTTTGTGTGTTTGTTGGCCACTTGTGTATCTTTGGTTGTAAAGTAGATCTGTGTTTAATTTCTTCCTCTCACGGAAAGGGTTCTTGAGATATTCTAATATCCTTATCTGACTTACACAGAAGATCAACTTCCCCTGTGTAGTAGTTTCCTAGGGCTGCTGTAACAATGTTCCACAGACTGTGGGGCTTAAAACAACAGAAATGTATTCTCTTACAGTTCTGGAGGCCAGAAGTCCAAGATCAAGGTGTCAGCAGAGCTGTGCTCCCTCTGGGACTCTGGGTAGAATCTTTCCTTGCCTTTTCCAGCTTCTGTCAATGGCTATCAATCCTTGGCATTTCTTGCAGCAGCATCACCCTGATCTCTGCCTCTGTCTTCACATGACCCTCTCCCCTGTTTGTATGTCTTCCCTCTTCTTATAAAGACACCAGTCATATTGTATTAAGAGTTCACCCTACGCCAGTATGACCTCATGTTAACTAATTATATCTGCAATGACCTTATTTCCAAATAAGGTTACACTCTGAAGTCCCAGGGATGAGAACCTCAGCATACCTTTTTGGGAGATACAATTTAACCCAAAACACTATGGATTCAGTGGTCTGCCCTCTAAATGATGCCCAGGCTCCTTCTCAGAAACCATGATGCATTCTGAAAGCGGTAGGACAGTTTTTCAGCACCAACTCTGCAGCAGTCACCGTGCATGATATGCTGCTGTGATCTCAGTATTACAGGTAAAAAGTGTCACTTAGCCATGGCTCAGAGAGATCAAGTAACTTGTCCAAAGTTTCAAAGTTAAGCAGCCTGGAAACTGGCACCCAGGGCTGTGGGATTCCACGTCCACGAGTTTCCGGGGTCGTGTCTTCAACAGGCCTCAAGGTGGCGCCCTAGAGCAGGTGGTGGATTCTCACACCTCGGGTTTAAAATTCCTTCTTCCTAGGTGCTTAGGGGCGCATCTCAAACGCAAAAGTGCACACGAATCACCAGTGGATCTTGTTAAGATGCAACTCTTGATTCGGTTGGTCTGGGGGTGGGGGTGGGGGTGGACACACCAACTTTCCAAATTCTTGGGGACAAGAATTTACACTTTCTAACAAGCTCACAGGAGATGGCTGATGTGGCACAAGGGCTCTCTTTGCACCTGTGCGGGCTGCTCAAGAACTCCAGGACAATAGTAATAATGGTCATAATAATCACAGAAATTACTATTTTACACGCCCTTTCAGTGGCAGGCTCTGTGCCCTGGCCTTTATGTGCATTCACTCCTCTAATGCTCAGAATTGGAAACAGACACAGATTTGAACCCAGCCTGTCTGCTCTTTGGCACAGGAGGGACATTCTCTGGGGAAGGTTGGGGTGATGGTGGGGAAGCTCAGACCAAGGCCTGAGGGAAAGGGCCTGAGGGTTCTGGAGGTCTAGCTGCAAAGCCTATGGGTGGGGTGGAGGCACTTAGGCATCTAAAAGTTGGGAGAGAGTGAAATTAAGGGTCAATAAAGGAACCTGGGATTTCCCAACCATCCCCTTAAAACTGTCAGTGCAGGGATCCTTCCTTCCTTCCTTTCTGTCTCTCTGTTCCCGTCTTCCTATCTATCTTACTGAGTCCCTCTCTCCATCTCCCCTAGGTCCTTCTTCAGAACCTTTCTCTATGGCTTTCTTTCACCGTCCCTCTTTCCAAAGCCCCCCAAAGCTCCCTTTGTTTCTGAATCACTTCGAATCTGAACTTGTCTTTAAATCTCTTTTGCTCTCTTTCTGTAAAGCTCAGTCTCTCCCCCTCTCCTTCCCCACCCACTCTTTTCTTCCCTCTCCTTAGCCGCTCCCTCTCTCACCACTGTCATACTCAAGGCACCCTGGCTTTGGCCCAGTGCCCCTGTGTTTGCTTCTGTTGGCTGGAGCACAATGTGGTTCCGGGCATAGGCTCAGGCCTCCTACTCCCTTGATTCATATCCCGGCTCCCACATGTAACAGCTACAGAAATTGAGCCAAATTCACCCAACTTGGCTGCCCCTCAGCTTCCTGATTCGTTGGGGGCCTCCCTCCTGAGGTTGCTGTCATAGCTGGGAGAGACAAGGCCTGCAGTAAATGCAGTGAGGTGTCAGGCACTCAATAACTGGTTGCTGTTGTCATCATCATCATCATTATGATTACTAATAAAGGTAAACCACAGCCAGCCTCTCTGTAGCCAACAATTAGATGCTTATCTGGTGTGTGGAATGCATGGGGAAGATCCTCCCACTGACAAAATTGGGGCCACTCCCTGACCTCGGTTTTTAGCCAGGATCAACCACCCCAAGAGCGAGGGCACCGGGTGGAGGACACACCAACTTCCCAAGCCACACCTGATGGCAGTTTTGTACCTGAGTCGTACCCTCTCTGAGGTCCTGAGCCAATTCTGTGCATTGCAGGGGAATGTGGAATCAAGCAGGCACCACTTAATGGGTTACATTAAGCGTCCGATTTAACAATTCAGGGATATAGAATAGCATCAGAAGGTAGCCACAGTGAGCCAAGACACGCAAGATGCACACAGCTTTCCTAGCCCCACAGAGGGCCTCAGCTTCTAGACACCGTCCATGCAATTTAACAAGCTTATTTTTTACTCCCTTCAGACCATAGGTGCAGAGGTTCAATGCTAAATGCATCATTATCATCACGGGTTTGTACAGAATCCTTCTTTTCCCTCTCCTCCCTCCCTTCCTCCCTGTGTCCCTCCCTCCCTTCCTTTCTTCCTCCTCTTCCCTCTTCCCACCCTCCCTCAGTCTTACAAAATGCATAGTGTGGTTCTTATGGCCTGTAATTTTAATATTTGCAATTGGGGTTGGATTATATATCTCATTCTATTCTAATTCGCTTTTCAAACAGCACTGTTTTGAAGACCCAACCACATTGCTGTGTTCACATGGCCCCATTGCATCAAACTCCACGATGGGCGTCCACACATTTAGTCAACAATCCCCCTAGGGGTGGACACATAGTGGCTGCCAACTCCCAGCCACCACTGAGAACACTGCAAGTCACATCCTTGTGCATGTCCCCCTGTATGTGTGGAAGAAATTCTTTGGGATGTATAGCCACTAGAGAAATTGTTGGGTCATAGGAAGTATATATATTTAATTTAATGAAACAGTGCCAGATCCTTCCTCAGAACTGGAGGCCCCACACTAACCCCAGCAGCACTTGAACATTCAGGGATGCTGGTACATCCCTGACAACACTAGACATTACCCATCCTTCTCATTTTCTCCAGCCTAATTAGTGTAAAGTGGTATCTCATTGTTGTTGAAATTTACATTTCTCTGACAATGAATGAATTTGAACATCCCCTCATATGCATGTCAGTTTTTGGATTCTGCTTCTGCAAATTACCTGTTCCTACCCTTTCCCTATTCTCCTCTAAGGGTGCCCATCTTTTTTCCTATTAATTTACAGGTGTTTCTTGCATATTATAGGTATTAGTCCCCTCCACATTATGAGTATCACAAATAACTTCTCCCATTCTGATAAATGTCTTAATGGTCCATTTTACTCTCCTTTCAATTTTGACATAATCAAACTCATGAGTGTTCTGTTCTATGATCCGTGCTTTTGAAGTCTTAAGAAGCTGTTCTCTGTCACAGAGATTTGAAGATAATTTCTTTTATTTCTTTCTGTTTGCTTTGTAAGTGTATCTTTCACATCGGGAGACCACCTTTGTGTGCGTTGTTAGATAGAAATCTAGGTATATTTTTGTCCACACAGGGAGCCATTTACTGTTTACCATCTTCCTCCCATTAATTTGGGTTGCCATTTTACCATGTTTTTTATTTTACCATATTTTATAACTCCCCATATATCATATCATATGGAGTTCTGAACTCTCTCTTCTGTCTCGCTGAACCATTCTTCTGTTCTTGCGCTAATACCACACTTTTAAAAAATACATTATTTTGTGTTGCAGCCTCTCTTAATATCTGGTAGGGCAAGAAGCTTATTTCTTGCATCAGCACCAGCCTGTTCTCCTCACCACTTACATCACCATGCAGGAAGTACACTGGTCCTCTCCACCCTTGACAGGAACCATTTGCTGACATGTTTCCTCCTGGTTCTGGAGCAAGCCTTTATACTGAAAAAGCACATCCTCATCCAGGAAGAGAAAGTCGAACATGCCCAGTAAAACCTGCACAGTATCTTAGCTCAGTTTTTGTTCCTAGAAACTTCATTTCTCCTCATCAGCATTCTTTTTTTTTTAAGATTTTATTTATTTATTTGACAGAGATCACAAGGAGGCAGAGAGTCAGGCAGAGAGAGGAGGGGGGAAGCAGGCTCCCTGCCGAGCAGAGATCCCGATGCGGGGCTCGATCCCAGGACCCTGGGATCATGACCTCAGCCGAAGGCAGAGGCTTAAACCACTGAGCCACCCAGGAGCCCTCCTCATCAGCATTCTTAAAACAAACTACAATGGCCCAGATGCTGAAGGTTTTGTTCTTTCTCATGTCTCCATGTTGGGAGAGTGTGACTAGAGCAGAGGCTTCAGCAAGTCACGAAGAGCATGGGCTTCCGTTTGCTTCTTGCAGTCCCATATTTATCCTGTGGCTTCTATCCTTATAGTGCAAAGTGGCTGGTCCACTTCCAGGCAAGAGAGTAAGGTCCAAACATAACGCCCACCCTTTTATCGGCAAAACAGAAACTTCCAGGGAAACCCAGCCACTAGGTTTCAGCTAACAAGGTATGCTTAGAACTGGATCCCATGGCCACCCACAAGGAGGGTAAACATCTTTCTCCAGGTTGCATGCCATCCTGAGCAATAGTTGGGTTTGTGTGGTAATCAACAGGTACATCTCAATTTTGCCCAAACTGCCCTGTGCTGAGTCAGACAAGATCAAAACATGTCAACACATCTATCTCTGCCCCTGGTCCACACACCTACCTTTTGATCTCCTGCCCATCCTTGAGCCAAAACCTGACCCAGGATTCTTCCAGGTTCTGCCAACAGGAGGAAGAAGAAGGGGAGGGGGCAGTTTGGAAAGGTTGTGTCAAGCACACTGCTCCTCCTGAATTTTCGCCATAGCTTTGGGAGCTGTTAGATCAGCATACTGCCTTTAAAGTCGTTGAAGGAACTAGAAACTCCCAAATGCCCATTTATGGTAAAAATGGGTCAGTAAATCGGAGTACCTACACAGAAAAATATACAGTGCTGTAATGAGAAGGGGACATTTACAACTACAGACAAAATCTGAATGAAGCACACAAATACAATACAGAGCAAAACGAGTCAAACACAAGGTGATTGTGTGATTTTATTTATATGCATTTATCATGTTTCCATAAATCTATATAAATCCATTTACATTTATTCATACAAAGTTAATAAATGAGCAAAACCAAAGAATGATAATAAAAGTCTGGGAAGTCACTACACTTGGCGGGGGGCAGTGACTGCAGGGGGACCCCCTAGAAGATCTTCTGGGGAGCTTGTCAGATCGTGTGGCCCCATCTGGATGCTGGTTACAAGAGTGTCTTTATCGAGTTTGTAATATTTATGATAAGGGCACATTTCTGTGTGTACATTATACTTCACTGAAAAGTTCATTTTAAATATTTCTAAGAGGATACCTACCCACAGACACCCTTGGCTATTTACCCACCATCCATTTTTCTCTTCTTCTTGAATCTTCCTTTTACTCAGGGAGCAGCCCCTTTCCTCAAGCCTACACTACTCAGGAGACTTTCTGAGCTGTCTCAGAAAATAAACCTGACTGGTACAAATCAACCATGTCAATCCATTTCCCCTGGCCTGTAATTAGTTTAGGAAAGAACATGTGACCCAATTCTGACCAATAAGAATGAAGGGAATTCTGCTGGGGCCGTTTCTGGGAAAGTGTCATCCTTCTCTAGAACACGCTCACTACAGTCGCTGATCTTGAGGATGATGAACCCACATGAAGGAGAACCAAGAGAAGCAGAGGGAAGTGGAACTGGAGACATGACATTCTCTTGCCTAGAGTTGTCCTTACCTGCATTTCTTAGCATACAAGGTCAAAACCCATTTAAGACAGTATGAATTTTCTCTTGTTGCCAAAAACAGATTGACTAACAGCATCATTTTGGAGAATGTACTCAAGATTGTCCCTCAGATAGCATTCTGTTCTATCCTAGATTTTTTGTAGTCAAGACTTTTAATATTCTAACTTTTAATTATTTAATATTCTAACTTTGAACTATCTGTGTCACCTGACATTACGTCAGTACTATTTGCCCCGCCACCCATCTTGTGCTTGCTTACAGAGAGCAGTTGAAGCTGGGCTAAGTGCACATCGGTCACTGCACACTGGATATTAATCTTAGATTTATCATAGACCACCAAGAAGAAGACATGAATCTTTGGCAAAGTCAATGGCCCCAACCCTAGCATCCCAACCCTTGTAGAATGTCCCCCCAAATTGTTGCAAGGAGTTGAGCTCAAGAGAGATAATTATGATGAGTATCATTATATCAATAATTAGTATCTTCTTCCTTCACACCATTGACTGTCTACCCAAAGGCCAGTTCTCACCCTCTCCTCTTTCTGGACAAAGACAATAGACACAATAGAGACTGAAAATGCCAGAAAACAATTTTTCCAGTTTCTCTTGCAGCAGTGGGCATCTCTCTTCCATTGAGACCCAAAGAGAAGTCTGCAGAAGCAGGTGTGTGTGTGTGTGTGTGTGTGTGTGTGTGTGTGAGAGAGAGAGAGAGAGAGAGAGAAAGAGAGAAAGAGGGAGAGATGGGGAAGTTAGAGAGGGACTCTGGAGAAGGACTTTCTTTCCTTATGAAGACAGCTCTGCTAGGAGAAGCTCTCCTTCCTGCCTTTTGTCACGGTTGTGACAGACTTGATGGCTGGAACGGTGGCAGCCATTTTTATACTCAAGAGGTTACAAGCCTGAAGAAAAAAATAAGACATATTTTCTTCCCCTTTCTAAAATGTAAGCTGAAGGAAGGCAGAGATTTTTTTAAAATCTGTTTTGTTAATTACTCTATCCCAAGTGACTAGAATATTACCTAACTTAGTATATTATCAAGTGCATGAAAGAATGCAGAGAATATTACAGAAGAAAGATAGAGCTTGGACTCCTAGTGACGTCATGACATTTAAAACATCACATTGACCATGTAACTGTCCTTGCTTTGAGTTTCTTGTTATATGAAATACTAAAGGTCCTTACTATGTAAGTCAATTTTAATTTGGTGTTCTGTTACTGATGAAATTCCCTAATGTAATTCCTTTCCTAGAATGTTCCATTTCGGGGGCACCTGGCTGGCTCAGTCAGTAAAGCCATGTGACTCTTGATCTCAAAGTTGTTACTTCAAACACCACGTTGCTCCTAGAGCTTACCTAAAAAGAAAATGTTCTATTTCCAAGATATTCCCTGGAGTGACTTTTCTGTGTCCACTCCTGACCACCAGGAGTAGGTATCTCTGGGGCTGAGTCCACGTGTGAAGATCTTTACATTGCAATCCTCTCATTTTATGGATGGAAAAACTGAGGTCCAGAAAGAGGACGACTGGTTAAGAGGTCACTCAGTCCTGTTTCATTGACTCCCGTCCCCACAGCCTTATTAGGGGCACTGCCAGCCCACTGCAGCTGGTGAAAGGCGGGTGAGAGGGATTCAGAGTGTACAATGTAGCCCCGCCCTCCTTGGCCAGAGCTGATTGGACCCAGAGTCAACACCTGACCCGCAGGCAGCCAATCAGGACTGAAGAAATGCCAGTAATTGGAGCTAATTGTGGGTGGCGCTATTGTAGGCCATATGCCCCCCAAATCTGAGGAGGAAATAGAGGATGCCCCTTGGAGAAAATGAGAAGAGGGAGATGTGAAAGAAAGAACACTGCAGGAAAGCGAGCAAGAGAGATCCCACAGGCAGCTAGCTGCTTCTGGGCTGACATCTGCCTGGCCCAAATCTTGGATATTCTTTTGATAACCACCTCCCTTTTCTCCTCTGGCCAAAAAGCAGCTCTGCTGTGTCCTCCACAAGCAGGCAAATGATCTTCTTACACAGAAATTCCCAGTCTTTTAGGGAAAACCAAGAGTTTCGAGGTACATTGGTCTTCTTTCCATTCCTGGGAAATGCCCAGCTGGTCCCCATATCAGAGCCTTTGCCTTGTCCTTCTGTCCGGAACACTGAGACCCCAGAAATTCACTGGGCAGGCCACTTGTCATTCTGTAGGACTCAGCTCAAAGTTCACCTCCTCCCAGAGGCCCTTGATGTTAGTTTCTGCTGAAACAGATTATCACACTTGGTGTCTTAAAATAACATTAATTTACTCTCTTATTGTTCTGGAGAACGGAAGTTCCAAGTGTTGCCACACTGGGCTAAAATAAAGACATAAACAGGCAGGGGTGAATTATTCTGGAGGCTAGGAGGGAGAATCCATTCTTGTGCCTTTTCTAGCTCCTGGAGACCACCTACATTCCTGGGTTCATGGCCCCTTCCTTCATCTTCAGAACAAGCTTAGCAGCATCTTCCAATCTCAATCTCATTCCCACTACCCACCCCCCAACTCTTTCTTTTTCTTTTTTTAAAGATTTTATTCATTTATTTGAGGGAGAGGGTAGGGATAACAACAGATAGCACAGCAGGAAGGAGAGGGAGAAGGAAACTCCCCATTGAGCAGGGAGCGCAATGCCGGGCTCAATCCCAGGACTCTGGAATCATGACCTGAGCCAAAGGCAGATGCTTAACCAACTGAGCCACCCAAGTGCCCTCCACCCCAACTCCTTCTTATAAGGACCCTTGGGGTTATAATGGTTTCACCCAGAAAATCCAGGATCATCTCTCCATCTCAGTATCCTTAATCACACCTGTGAAGTCTTATTGCTGTATAAAGCCACATATTCTCAGGTTCCAGGGATTAGGCTGTGGACATCTTGGGGGCACAGGTGAGGTGTCATACTGCCCTCCCACACCCTTCTTGACCATGCTATATAAATAGGCCTGTCCCCCCCCCCCCCCCCCCCCCACCGCAACAGTCCTCTTTCCTCCTGCTCTGTGCTCATTTTATACATATTGTATGTAATGTATTCATCCACCTCTTTACTGTCTGCCTTCCCCAAGAGAACAGGAGCTCTGTGAGGCAGGAAATTGTTCTGTTTTGCCTGTTGTAGTGTCTCACATCTGGAAACTTCCTGGCACAAAATAATCAATATTTGTGAAGAAAATGGGGCGCCTGGGTGGCTCAGTGGGTTAAGACCTCTGCCTTCAGCTCAGGTCACGATCCCAGGGTCCTGGGATCGAGCCCTGCATTGGGCTCTCCGCTCAGTGGGGACCCTGCTTCCTCCCTCCCCCGCCTGCCTTTTTGTCTACTTGTGATCTCTGTCTGTCAAATAAATAAATCAAATCTTTAAAAAAAAATTTGTGAAGAAAATGCAAAGCAGCTTGAGTGGATCTCTGTTTCTTGCAGGTGAAATACCCCCAAAGAGCAAACACAGTTTTGCAGAGGGAAGAAGTGACTTGTTCCTCGCTGCCTGGTCATTCAGTGAGTGGGGGACACCACATACAGAGCTCACTTCTCCTCAGATGCTTTATTTCTGGGACGAAATTTGGGTCATAGCTCCCGAACAAGGATAGCCTCTGGGCCTGAAGAAGGAAGCATGGGGGAGACTGAGGTGCAGCCCTCACCTTGGTCTTTCTGGGAAACTCTCTCTAGGACCTGACTGAAAAGACAGGGTCAGCCCAGGACTGGGGAAGGTGGACCCTGATTCCAGGAGACTTGGGGAGGGGCTGGAGAGATTAACAACCCCAACATCCTCAGGAAGGAACAGGGGTATGGAGGGAGTGTCATGGTCCCTGCAGGAGTGATGACAGCAGTGGGTGGGGCACACCAGAATGCTGGCTCCTGGGATGCCTCATGAGTTCGACTGAATGGTGTCCTTGATCCACTTAGTGAATTGGCAGAGGTTGGTGTAGACGCCGGGTCTGTTTGGTTGGGCACAGGGAAAGTCTCCCCAGGACACGAGGCCCTGTAGGGAGTCATTGCAGACCACAGGTCCCCCAGAATCACCCTGTGGAGGAGAAAGGAGTTCAGAGAGGCGGAGTTGTGGGGAGGTGGAAGGAGGGAGACACACAGGTGAAGAAGGGCCAGGGTGGCAAGAGATAGAGACATAGAGATGGAAAAAGTAGAGAGATGAAGAGACACAAAGACAGAGAGGGAGAAACAGGTAAGACAGAGAAAGAGAGAGTGAGAGAGAGAGGAAATGTTAACATTTCCATGTAAGTCTCACCTTAGGAAGTTCCGTTTGCCCTCTCCACCCAATGCCACTTCTTCTGTGTGTCTCCCTCACTGCATCTCCCTGTCCCTATTTGTCTTTCTCTAGTCCAATCTTTGAACACTGCATTTCTCCTACTGAGCACACATGACCTACACCTCCCCTTTGCAGAGAGGCAGCTCTTGGCCCCTGAAAGATGGGGCTTTCTCATCCTGGGCACCACTGACATGAGGCCAGATCATTCTTTGCCGTGGTGGCCGTCGTACACATCAGAAGATGTTCAGCAACATCCTTGACCCCTATGCATTACATGCCAGTCACTGCCTTCCTCCTCCAGGCACAGCTGTGATAACCAAAACTATCACCAGGCATTTTCATATCTCCCCTGGGGGGCGGGAGGCAAGTTGAGGATTGCTTCTTTGGGTTGCCCATCAATAGGTCCCCAAACACCTGCAGCTACTCTCCTATAATAATACTCACCACTCTTTACTGTCATTTATTATGTATGTTTATGCAAGATACTAGTATCAGTTATAAAGAAATCCAGAGCCTGACTTCTTTCCCTGTTAGCAGACACTACTTCAAGGCTAAAGAGCCTGACTGCCTGCACCTCTGAATTTCAGCTTTCTTGGAGTTTAATTTTTCTCATTATATTTTGTTTAATATCCCTGCAGAGTTTCCTTTGAGAGGCAGTTCATTAACTGCCCTGAGCTTGGCTCCTCGTCGGCAAGATAGAGCTAATAATAATGGTGAGTCAATGAGCTGATGTATGTGAACCACATAAAGCAGGGTCCCGTGTTATTATTATTATAGTATTAGTGTTTTAATTACTTTTTGCTCTGAGTGGCCAAACCCTGGCCACATGCTGGTATGAAAAGCTAACTGGGGTCTGCAAACTGAAAAACAAGATGCAAAGCTTGGCCTCAGGAAAGTGAAATGGTTTTAAATGCTGACATTTGAGGGGCACCGCCTGGCTCAGTCGGTGGACCGCCTGCCTCTCAATCTTGAGGTCGAGTTCAAGCCCCACGTGGAGGGTTGAGATCACTTAACATAAAAATCTTTTTAAAAAGTGCTGACATTTGAATTAGGTGTGCTTTCTTCTGACAAAAATCCCTCCGCCGACTCCTCTGTCCAGATGTGTGTGTTTCCATATTGAGTGGGGACAGAAATGACGTTGAGAAGTTGCTGTAATCCTCAGGTTTGTAAAATTTGGGGGGAGGGGCCCTTTCCCAGCCATCAGAGTAGGACAGGAGTGCTGTCTGAGGCCATAGCTTACTTACTAACTGCCAATATTACTGAAGTGTTTGTCCTGCCAAATCCTTCTAGAATTCTACCTTCAGGACCTGAATACAGGGGACGGTCCTGATCCCTGCAAGAGTTTAATTTTAATTTCTGTCATCCTCAATGGATAGAGCTTCCATGCGGATATAGAGAAGCTCTGTCTTGGGGGTCAAGGAATATTTGTTGAACATGGACCCCGCCCATCTCCCCAGGCTCAACTCTAGCTGCGTCCACTCCACCCACCCAGTCTCCCAAACACTCTGGCTTTTTCTGTTCTTTGAGTCACCGAACTCCTCCCTGCTGCAGGGCCTTTGCAAGTGTTTTCTTTCCTTTAACCTTTGCAAGGCTGGCTCCTTGGTGTCATTCAGTCTCTACCCACCTCTTGGAGGAGGCCCTTCCAACCACCTTTTTGAATATTGTCCCTCATCACTCCTTACCATAAAACGATGTTTTATTTTCTGCATAGTTTTTATCATGCTCTGAAATTACCTAATTTATGCATTTTCTTGACCATTGGGGTTTTTAAAATAATTTTAGTTTGTATTTCATTTTAAATAATCTCTATACCCAGCGTGGGGCTTGAGTTTACAACCTTGGGATCATGAATCACACGTTCTTCTAACTGAGCCACCCAGACATCCCTCTTTTTCACTTTTTAAAATGTAGCTACTAGGGACGCCTGGGTGGCTCAGTTGGTTAAGCATCTGCCTTCCACTCAAGTCATGATCCCAGCCAGCGTCCTGGGATTGAGCCCTGCATAGGGCTCCCTGCTCAGCAGGGAGTCTGATTCTCCTTCTTCCCCTCTTTCTCTCTCCCCCGAGAGAGAGCAAGCGCTCTCTCTCGTAAATAAATAAAATCTTTAAAATAATCAAATAAAATGTAGCACCTAGAAAATTTTAAATGACATGTATGACTCACATTATATTTCTACTGGACAGGGCTGTGTTCCCAGCACTTAGCAAGGTTTCAAGTTACACAGCTGGCACTCAGGGTGTATATCTGCTGCATGAATGCCTGCATCTTGAACCTTACCTGGCAGGAGTCTCTTCCCGCCTCATCGCCAGCGCAGAACATAGTGGAATCTATCTGTCCTGGATAAGCCTTCCTGCACCTGTCGGCACTTAGCACAGTGATGTTCAAGCACTGGAGGACCTTCGGGAATTTAACTGTCAGAAACACAAAGAGCAAGGCCACTGTGAGCAACGGAGAAAGATGGGGAGGGGCAGTGCTCAGAGGCAGAGAGGGGGAGAAGGCAGACAAGGGTGTACATCACGAGGGACCTGGACGCTCACCGTGGGGGCTGCTGGTTGTTCCCCAGCCAGAAACCAAGCAGCTGGTCCCAGCAGTGGGACAGTGAGGGGAGATGTTGATGGGTTTAACAGCCTGAGTCTCACGAATTTTTCTGTTCAGTTTGATGAGCATGAGGTCATTGGAGTGGCCGGGATGGGAATAGCCAGGATGGGGGATGGACTTGATCCCTTTGAACAGCTGCTGTCCAGCTTCATAAACGGGTGACAGGGAATGGTGGCCGAGGCGGATTCTGTAAAACCTAAAGAAGGTAGTGCAGATTATTAGCAACCCCGATTCCTATGCCCATACTCAGTGCCGAGTATACCCTAATCCAGTCCCAACCTTGACTTCACCCCATCCCATCCCATCCCCACCCCGAATCCTTTCTCCACATAGAAACCACCACATCTGCATTCCCAACCTTGATCTAACCACCCCAACCTCAAATCCAACCCCCTCTAACCTCCCATAACTCTAATCTCAACCCCATCCTCAATCCTACATCCATTCCTGCCCTCAGCCCTAACCCATCCCCATGTATCTCCACCCATCTCCAATTCTCCAAATGGTATCTCCATTCCAGACTGTCAGCAGACACATGCCCTTCTCCAGACCCAACCCATTCCCATCCCCGATCCTAGACCTAATTCTTCACCCACCCTCAAACCATCAATACATGCATTCCCAGCTCCAAATCTAGCCATCTCCAGTGCCATTCATAAAGCTAACCCCAAACCCATCTTCAACCCCAGAGCTATTTCCAATCCCAACACCATTTTCATCTCCACCCTACCCCATCCCAGACTCTAAAGCCACTCTGAATCTCATCTCCATTCCAAACCACTCAACATATGCACTCCTCACGCCCAAATCCACCGCATCTCTAACTCCCACCCTCTACCACAATTCTCTCCCCAGCCTAACCCCATTCGCCACCCCAACTCCATCCTTGATCCCATCTCAGCTGTACCCCTCTCTCACCCGCACCCGACACTCACCTCCTTGGCCCTCCCCCGCCCCTGCCCTGTCCAGCCCTGCTCCTGGAGCCCCACTCACGGCTTCCGGCAGTGGGCCGCTGTGAGCAGCCACTGCGGATTCACCAGCACGGCCCCACAATAGAGCTGGTTGGGCTGCAGCAACAGCGCACCCTGCCACGGCTGGGCGTGCATCTCGCAGTCGGACCCATTCACGATGCGGCTGCTGCTGCCTTCCTTTGCCCTGGTGTCCTCCTGGGCCCCAGCTCCAATGTCCCGGGTGCTTCCAGAGGGCCCAGTGTCAGAGGGGTTGTCGCAGGAGGTAGCATCATTTGCAAGAACAGGTTCTGGGGGCAGAAAACGGGCGGGGCTTGGGATCAGGGAGGAGGGCGGAGCTTGGGCTCAGCGGCTGGGTCTTAAATCCAAGAGGTGGGACCAGCCAGAGCTCGTCTTACCCCCTGGAAGACTCTTATATTGAGGAGGGGGTCAGCCCAGGACTTTAGGGGCGGGGTCTGGAATCTAAGGTTGAAACCTATAAAGAAGGGCAAGGCTTAGAACTCAAGGACAGGGCAACTGGGTGGCTCGGTGGGTTAAAGCCTCTGCCTTCGGCTCAGGTCGTGATCCCAGGGTCCTGGGATCAAGCCCCACATCAGGCTCTCTGCTCAGCGGGGAGTCTGCTTCCTCCTCTGTCTCTGCCTGCCTCTCTGCCTACTTGTGATCTCTGACTGTCAAATAAAATCTTAAAAAAAGAAAGAAAGAAAGAAAGAAAGAAAGAAAGAAAGAAAGAAAGAAAGAAAGAAAGAAAGAACTCAAGGACAGAGTCCAGGATGAGATGGTTTACTGGACTTTAACTGTACCTCAAGGTTCCTGGGAGTGGCTAGAGCTCAGTGGGCGGGGCCAAGAAGGTAAAGTTGGACAATCCCAGAGGCGGAGCCAAGGTTCAGGGGGTGGAGCCTGAGAATGGACCGGTGACCAGGGCTTTCGTGGTGGGACCTTGGTTCAAGAAATGTGGTCAGTCCTCAGAGAATGAGGTCAGGGCTGGAAGGGGCAGTTTGAGAGGCCAGGGTCATGTGGAGAGATGGAGTCTAGAAAGATCCCTGACTTCGGGCAAGGAGGTAGGGGCTGAGTTTTAGGAGCTGCAGACAGGATCGGAAGGGGCCGTGGCCCCAAACCTGAAGAGCCATCTAGGTGGGGCCTGGCTTGCAGGGTGGGGAGTGCATGCCCAAGGGGATCCTCTCTGTGGATAAAGTCTGGACTAACAGTGTGGTGGACGAAAGGGGGTCAGAGTCAGAGCCCCTGGGTGGAGGGAGAGTTGGGAGAACAGAACCAGGGAAGCGCTCATCTAGAGGTGCCTGGTGGCAACAGAAAGTAGGACTGATTTTGAATTCTCCAACAAGGACTTGCCTCCTGAATCCTCCATCTCCAGTCCCCCACAGTCTGTCCACTCCCTCATACTCTTGCTGATGACCCACAGACGCCGAGCCCTGGCGCGCACATCCAGGAAACACGCACCCAACTGTTGTCACAGATAAGCACGCACACAGTTGCATGAGAGATGCACATCGTCTCCACCAGGGTAGCTACAGGCACTGTTGGGTTTCATGGTGCACACATTTCCCAAGGAACAGCACTGGGCGGCAGCCTCCCAACGTCTCGTGCACCCATGCAGTGTCTCAGGCACGTGTATGCATCCCTGTAGAGACCAGCACAGACTCTCCTGCACACAGACACGTTGGCATGGTGACAACACTACACTCCGAAAGCCCAGCAGTAAGTGACCTGGTATCATCCATCCTCACACAGCCACCATCTCGAAGCGACAGACACTTCAGCCCATGCAATCCCTTAGAGGAGGGATGGAAACTCCACCCACGCAGCCGCCCCATCGCACAAACAGTCCCCTATAAACACGCAGTCCCCATCACCTGGACACAGAACCTCAAGCGGTCTCACAGCCCAAGTCGAGCCACACATAATCCCGCACTCACCCACAATCCCACAACCCCAAACCGTTACCTGCACCCACCTGGCCATGCATTTTCACCGTAAAAAGCACTTTTGTGACACACAATCTGGTCACATAGGGACAAGGACTCCAGATACCTTCAGCCACACAGAGCCACACACATAATGTGCGTACAATTACCTGCACAGACATTGATCCACACATGATCCTAAATGCACACACACCCAGTCACACAACCAGACACACAGCCTCCAAGCTAGTGCACCTGTTGCAGGCAGTCACTTGATATGGGGAAAGGCACCCCCCCCACACACACACACAGTGACAGGCACACAGCCACACACAATCACCTGAACATGAATAAGGACACCAACTCACAGTCACCCAGTCCTAGAGCCATACCCCATCACATAGAGTCTCCTTGGGACTAACACTCCAATGTCCCTCAGAGAGTCACCCATAGCCCACCCAGTTAGTCTACAGGCACACAACAGGGCTTCTGGTTACCTGTCACCCCCATCATCAGGGCTGTGATCAGGGCACCGGCCATCCACATCCAAGAGTGTCCTGCTGGAGCCATGGCCACTGCACCTTGTGGGGAGGACAGAGGGCAGGGAGGCCAGGATGATTCTGGGAGGCCCTTACCCCACCCCCTTTCCTTCCCTGCCCCACTTCCTAGGGCAGAAAGGAACCACAAGGGGATTGCCCCCCAACCCAGAGACTATAGACTTCAGAGGAGAAGACATCCAGCCCCCTCCAGTCATGCAATTAGGGAGAATAAAGAGAGAGTAGGGGTGCATCCAAGACGCAGACACCTGTCCCTGTGGTCTTCCCCAGGCCTCACCTGCCGAGTCCCCCAGGTAGGGGGTGGGGAACCGGCTCCCAGCTCAGCCACAGACTTCTCAGGTCTGTGCCGTCCTGCAACCACCTCCTCCTCAGTTCTGGGCACTCAGCCTGAGTTATAACCACCCACTGATCCCCGGGGCACATTCCCAGGGAGTGAGGCGCCCTGCCAGGCCTCAACAATCACTCCTCCTGCTTCCCCCCCACCTCCGCCCCCAGAGCACCCCCCACCCAGTCCTGAAGGCCACTCCCTACTTCCCTGGCAGAGAGGGGGGCGGGGTGGGGCAGGAGTTGGGAAGGGGTCTGTGCAGGGCTGGCCTACCCAGCCCTGAATCCCCTTCCCCTCAGCGTTGAGCTCATGCTTCTCACCAGCTCTGGGCGGTCTTCTTGATACCTGGATTTTTCTTTATTTTCTGTGTTCTTCACTCATTCTGTATCTCTCTGTCCCACTTTATCAAATTCCCATCTTTGTCTGTTTTTTCAAACTCTTACAGCCTTCTTTCTCTGTGTTTGCTTCCCTCAGAATCTTTCTAAGTCTGTCTCAACATGAGACGTGCCCACCAAGTATCTTGCTTTGGGTCTCTCTCCCCACCTTTGTCTTCTCACTCTCCCTGCGTCTCAACGCCTGTCTCTCTGCCCCTCCCTCTCTGTTTTTCTGTGTCTCTAACCCTTGCCCTTTATCTGTGTTTCCTGATTCTCTTTCTTTTTAATGGTTCTGAATGGTGCATATCTCAAATATACCTTAGGATTCTGGTTTTATTTTCCTTCTGCTCTGCCCATTTTTTTTTTTTTTTTTACAGCTTTGAGGTGGAATCGGGGTATAATAAACTGTGCACATTTAATGTGTAGGATCTGATCAGTTCTGACACACATCACACTGATAGGAAGCATATCCATCACTCCCTTTATGTGTCTGTGATTCTTGATCTCTGTCTCTGTGCCTCAGAGGCTCTCTTGTATCTTTCTTCCTCTGTTACCTCTCTTTCCCCTGTGACTCTGTCCTTCCCAGTCTCCCTCTGTTTCTGTCTCTGCATCTGTACCATTCTGTCCCTCTGTCCCTCCCCCCAACCTCCATCACAGGCTCCAAGTATCTGCATCTCTGCATCATTGTGTCTCTCTGTCTCCCTTGTCTTGCATTGCGGGTAGAGGAGATTCAGGCCACTTTGCCAAAGGGATCCCCTCATCCTCCCTCCTGCCCTTCACCCTGGGGCTGGGGCCACAGGGCATAAAAGGGTAGGGATCCAGTCTGGGGGCCCCCCTGCCAAGGACTTGGCTGGGCTGATGCAGTCAGGCGTGGGTGAGAGGGTTGGGCAGGCCACCTGTTGATGGGGAAAGAGGCCAAGAGGCCAGGATAGGGGGTGGGTGGCTCCTGGCCCTTTGGGAAATGGGGCACTGGGTGGGGATCCCAAAATGTGGCTTCTGTCTCACCAGCCCCGGGCCATCTGGAGCTGCCTCTCCCAACCTCTTCTCCATTTGAGTTCTTTCTGTCTGGTTCCAACTCTCTGAATTCATCTCTACCCATGTCTTCAAGTTTCTGACCCTCTAGGACATGGAGCCAAATACTCACTCAACCCCTATCTCCTGAGCAGCCCCTGTGTGCCAGACTGAGGTCCACCCATGAACAAAACGGACAAGGACTCCAGGCGATGCTGCAGTCCTCATAGAACTCACATTCCTTGAGGGCAGAACCAAGCTGAATTGCTTCCTTCTGTAACCTGGCACCTGACGAACCAGAGGTTTTGGAGCCCTTAGGCCGGTTTCAGGGTACAGGGGGAAAACAGCGTTCTGAGGCTTATTTTGATTATTTGCTTTTGTATTGCACACATGGAAGTGACAAATCCAGCAACCCACTTCTTCTGCAATCTTTCAAGGTTGGTTTACAACCCTTTTAATTCTAGATATGCCTCTTTACTCCAGATAGGTCTTTACCATAGTGTTTGGTCCCTTTTACAAACTAGATTAATTAAGTCTCTTCAAACATTTTCAAACTACATCTCTATTTTGAAAGGATTTTATTTATTTATTTGAGAGAGAGAGAGAGAGATTGCACAAGGAGGAGTAGGGGCAGAGGGAAAAGGAGATTCACTGCTAAGTAGGGAGCTCAACACGGGGCTCAACCTCAGGACCCTGGGAAAATGACCTGAGTCAAAGGCAGATGCTTAACCAACTGAGCCACCCAGGTGCCCCTGACAAATTCATTCTCTTCTGGAAGCCCTTCAGTTTTTGGAGAGACCTCCCAGAACATTTAGGTAAATTTATGCATCTAGACATGCTACATTTGTAAACATGATCAACACGATATTCTTTTAAGTACCTCAACACGGACTATAAATTTGGTATGATGTCAACTTAAAAACCTTCAGCATTTCAAGCTGAAGTCAGGAGATGGTCTCTGTAATGGGTAAAATTCTCTTAGACATACAAGCACCTTAACATGCAGACAGTCTGCTTTAAAAAAAAAAAGATTCGGGGCGCCTGGGTGGCTCAGTGGGTTTAAAAAAAAAAAGATTCAGGGCACCTGGGTGGCTCAGTCTTTAGGCGTCTGCCTTCGGCTCAGGTCTTGATCCCAGGGTCCTGGGATGGAGCCCCACATCGGGCTCTCTGCTCAGCAGGGAGCCTCCTTCCCTTCCTCTCTCTCTGCCTGCCTCCCTGCTTACTTTTGATCTCTGTCTGTCAAATGAATAAATAAATAATTCTTCAAAAAAAATAAAAAATTTTAAAAATAAAAAATCTGTAAAAAAAAGAAAAAGATTCATGTTAAGCCTTTAAACATGTCTATGCTCAACTTGAGAAGGTACCGGAATTGAAAGAAAGCTACCCTATAGCCAAGCAGTCAGGAACTGGGACTCTGGCACAAATCCCCTAACATTCAACCTCCAGCTTGGCCATCTGCTCTCTGTGAAACTTTGGGCAAACCATGGAGCCTCTCTGTGTCTTGGTTTCCCCATCCCTAACATCAGAACAATAACGGTACTTAGTTCATAGGTGTGCTATGAGATTAAATGAGTTAATAGATAAAACCCTTAGCACCTATGAGATTAAATGAGTTAATAGATAAAACCCTTAGACCAGTGCCTGTCATGTACTAAGTAAGTGTTACTCGTTGTATCCATTGAAGAAGGTAATTCTCTCTTAATGAATTGAAGTTGATTTTGCTCTGGACAATCATTGACTGGTTCCTCCTGGTGACTCTGGTGCATTTCATGGCCCTATTTACCATCCAAAATCTTTAGAAGGGATTGGTCAAGGCGGGCCATTCACATGACTGAGTATTTCCACATACACATAAAGATCAGCCATTCCCTCCCATCATGTGTCTTGATCAACTTTCACATCTAGCTGTTGCTCTGTTTAATGAAGTCCGATTTCATTCTAAGCTGTGCTGGGCAAAATAAGGTTGCAATAAATATCGAAACAAATGAATTGTTCTTTCTGATTCTCCCTCTGTTCCTGAATATTTCTCTGCTCTTAAATCCAGCCTCCATGTAGGGCCGTCTTTTCTCTCTCTCTCTCTCTCTTTCTTTCTGGGAGCTCCTAACTGTCCCACCTGCTTTGCTGGGAGGACCCCTGGCTTAGAGGTTATTTTGCCTTCCTCACAGAAGATGCAGGGGAGGTTGTAGAGAAGAAGGCTTCTCTGAGGACAAGGACAGCCCTGGGACTTGGGATAGAGGCATGTACATCAGTTAGGGATGCGTGGTGCACGTCTGTGGAAGCAGCCCAGAGAGCATGCAGAAGCCTAACCCTCATTTCTCTGGGGACATCCCATCTCCCCTCTTTCCTGCCCATTGCTGTCCCCCTCAAGTGGACTGCAGCAAGATCTTTCTAGTGTGCAGATCTGACCCTGTAGCTCTCTCTAGGCCACGTGTTTCTTCCTGGCACTCAAGGTCAACATGATCTTCCACTAACCTACGCTTCCAGCCACGCCACCCACTTCTCCCACCTCAAACTCCAGCTTCACCATTCTGGATGATTCACCATCTCTGGGGCACACCAGGTGTTCTCACACCCCCAGGACTTTCTACAGATTGTCCCTTCTATGACGATGAATGTCATCCACCCAACCCTCTCCATACAGTGACTTCCAATGCAGCCTCCTTCTCCAGACTGCCTAGCCCCAGCTCATCCCTCTTCTTTCCCTGCACCATCACTTTGACCTCCTCTCTGGCCTCCGGTCTCTCTCCTCTGGTCCATCCCCTACAAGGTCCCAGTGCTGCTCTTGTTCACAAGCCTTCCATGGCTCCCCACTGACCTCAGGAGAAAGTTTTATTCTCTCAATCTGGGGTCTGAGGTCCTTTGGGATCTGGCCCCAGCTCTGCTCTCCCACCTTCTCTCCCACCCCTTACCCACATACAGTGGTCTCCCAGCCCTCTTCTGTCACTTCTTTCACTGCTACAAAAGGAGTTTGGGGTAAAGAGCCACCAGGAAGTCTAGTCCAAGGTGGAGTACTCACAGATGTTTTCCTGGAGGGGAGGAGAAATGAATTTGGGCTATAAAAGGGAACAAAGAGCATCTAGACTTGAGAGAGGCTGAAGTGGGATAAAAGCAAAAAAGCACTGCTAAGAATAAAATCCACTCTTTATTGCTCAAGCAAGTGTGCCAGGCACCGTTATATGTGTTCCACGTTTCGGAAATCTTGAATCCTCCCCAAAACAACCACTGCCCTGTGAGGAATATACTCTTATTATCCTTACTTTACAGATGAGAAGATCTGCACAGTGAAGGGAGGACCTTCTCAAGGGTACGCAACTAACAGAGGGCAGAGCTGGGATTCAACTCAGGTTTTGCCTGACTCGTGACACCTCCTCTGTAGGAAGAAGTCAAACCCGTTGAATAACCAAGGAGGGAGAGATGCTTGGGAGGGGTATTCCTGTATTCTCCTACCGGCGGGGTAAGACCTTAGCCCACATCCTCACTTGTCCCCAGTGATGCAAGGATGGGGCTGGGGTAAAACCAGGGTGAATTTGTACTGTCACATCACTGCTTTTATTAAGCATTAAGGGTTGGGTCTAGGCAGGTGGGGGGAAGGCAAAGTCTTGGTCAAGGATATTCTGGAGCCAGCAAGTGGGGGCCACAGGTCAAGAGTTGGATGTCACATGTCAGGGTTAGTTGCCCTGAATGGTTTTTCGGATCCAGTGGCCATATCTGCAGACATCGGTGTAGACCCCTGGCTTCTCCTTGGATCCACAGGGAACATTACCCCATGACACAAGTCCTCGGAGACGGTCTCCACACACCAGCGGACCCCCGGAATCACCCTGTGGGAAACAGGGAGAGAATCAGATACAGAAACACACACAGAGAAAAAGACAGAGTGACAGGGCCACCTAGCCGGCTCAGTTTGTAGAGCATGTGACCTTGATCTTGGGGTTGTAGAGTGTAGAGATTACTTAAAAATAAAATCTTTGAGAAAGCAAGAAACACAGACAGACAGGGAGACAGAAGGACACACAGAGACATGTAGAGAAGGAGAGGGAGAGAAACTCAGAGATGGATAGCCTTGGGGACAGAGAAGCAGATAGACACACACACAGTCACAGACAGGGACATGGAGAGTGTGAGGGAGACTCAGAAATGTGAAGAAACAGAGAGAACATCAAGATCCAGAGAGGTGGGGAGAAAAGAAGAGAAAAAGAACAGAGATTAGGAACAGAGACTGAAAGCTCTGTCTTGGTCACACTGCTTGGTGGGGAGCCTGACTCTCCCTCTCCTTCTGCTGCTCCCACTGCTTGTGCTCTCTCTCTGTCAAATAAATTGATAAAATCTTTAAAAGAAGAAGGAGGAAGAGGAAGAGGAGGAGAAGGAGGGAGAATGAGAGGTATGGAGAGAGGCGGAAGTGCAGAGTGAAGAGGAGACAGAGAGAAATATTTATGTATATTATACATATAATATATATATACATACATACATACAGTAAAATATATTGTGTGCATGGTTTTACATTTCATTACTTATGCATTATTTCTATAAATCTATTCATATAATAGTTATGTTTATATATGCAAATATACATATAAAGAGGCAAGAGTAGACAGAAAGGCATCTAAAGAGAGAACGGCACTCCAGTTACAAGATGGGTAAGTGCCAGGGGTGTAGTGCACAGCATAGTGACTATCGTCAACACCGCTGTGTGATGTCTAGGAAGCTTGTTAAGATAGTGCATCCTAAGAGCTCTCATCACAAGGAAGCAAAATTTTTCTTTTCTATTTCTTTGCTTTGCTTCCCCTTCTTATTGAATCCACAGGGGATGCTGGGTGCTAACTGGTCTGACTATGGTGACCATTCCACACCTACGGAATTACATCCCGCTCTATACCTGAAACTTCTACACTGATGTATGTGTGCTGACTGTATCTCCACAAAACTGGGGAGAGAAAAGACTGCTTCAGAAATGGGACTTGTCTGCTAGTCTTTTCTCTGTGTTCAAGTTGCTCTGTAGCACTGTTCCGAGCTCCATCTTTTTCTCCCTCTTGACTGGTCTCTTCACGTCCCTCAATGGACTGGAGTAAATTTTGGCATAAATAGGAGAGACCCAGTGGATGAAGTGGAAACAAAAAAACACAAGTTAAAGGAGGCATTTGGGAGTGGGGATGGAGCCCTGTGTCTCCCCAGCTGTGGTCCCCCTACCTCCAAAACTTGGTCAGATCTAAACAGGACAGCCCCCTGTTTGAGGAAGGATGGTCCCTTCACACCATCTGCCTCCTTACAGTGTCTCTCTGTTCTTGATCTCTGTATCTCCCTCCTTGTCTCTGCATGTCCTGTCTCTGCTGGCTGTCTTTATATCTCTGCCCATTCCTTGCTGTGTCTCTGAGTGTCCAACTGAGACTCTCTCCCTGGGATTCTCTCCCAGCATGTCTCTGAAAAACTCTGTTTCGGCCTGTGAGTTTCTCTCTCTGCATCTCTGACCTCGGCTATTTAGCTGGAAGGTCCTGGTGGCCTCACCTGGCAGGAATCCTTCCCGTACTTCTCATCCCCGGCACACACCATGTTCTGGGTGATCTGGTTGGGGTAGGCACGCTCACACTCCTCACGGGACACCAGATGGATGTATGCACATTGGATGGTGTTAGGGAAACCACCTACAGAGAGAGGAGGGCCAGGTTCACTTCACAGTCTGTCCTTCCCAGGTCCTCCCCAGCGATCTTCCAACCTCGTTAAGTCCTCTCTCCCCTACTGGTCTCTATTCCCCACTGGTTTCCTTCTTCCTATTTGTCTTTCATTCATAAAAACCCATTTCCATTGGCCCTGGCTCCTGATTGGTCCCTTTTACATTATTCTTTCCTCCCATTGGCCTGCCTTCCTCATTAATTGTCCCTTTTCCAATAGGCCTCATTTCTTATTGGTTTGCCCTTTCTCTTAGGTCCTGCCTCTACTTGTCTTTTTCACTAGTCCCACCTTCTTCAGTAGTCACAGCTCACCTCTAGTCTCTCTTCAATTAGTCCCTCCTCCACCCTTTCATCCTGCCTTGGACCCTTCTTTTCTGTTGGTTCATCCTGATAGGTCAACACTTGACCATTGGTCCTTTTCTAACCAATCGCATTATCCCTCATTGGCCCTCACTTCTTATTGGCCCTTAATCCAGAGGCCCACCCCCCCCCCACTGGTCCTATCCTAAAAGAATCCACCCTCCACTATAAATTCTCCCTTCCTATTGTCCCTTCATCCAATAGTCCATCTTCCTTTTTTGGCCTTTCACTCACGGGCCTACCTTCCGCAGTTCCTGCTGACCTACTGGACTTGTTCCTACCCCTGTCCTTCTTCTACTGACTCCTGTTGATCACTGATCTTTCCTCAGTTGGTTCCTCCCCATTATCTCTCTCCACTCCACTTGTACTCACAATTCGTATCTTTCAGCTGGCTGCCCTGTTTTTATTGATCTCTCTTCTTCCATTAGTCCCTCCTCCATTATCGCTTTTTGGTCATCTGTGCATACTGATTGGTCTGCTTCCATCACTGCCCCCCCCCTTTTTTTTACCTCCTTCTTGATTAGCATCTCCCCACTGACACTCCCTCTTCATTGATCCTTCATCTTACGGCCTATCTCTCCATACCATTCACCTGTGGATCTACTTTCTCCACTGGCTGTTCACTCCTTCGCTTAACTCCCATATTTGCCAACCCTCCTCACTGACA
Organism: Lontra canadensis; assembly: GCF_010015895.1. Taxonomy (NCBI): domain Eukaryota; kingdom Metazoa; phylum Chordata; class Mammalia; order Carnivora; family Mustelidae; genus Lontra; species Lontra canadensis. Next base: position 5,331,443 of record NW_022631101.1, read on the forward strand.
CACTGCCCCACTGGCCCTCACCATTAGCCCACCTCCTCCATAGCCTGTCACCCATCGGCCTGCTTCCCCATCACCCTCCCCCTACTGACCGTCTGCTGTCTTGCCCCAGCCTAGGATGTGGCAGCTGGCGTGGTTGGCCGAGCAGTCTTCCTCCAGGGAGAGGGGCTGGATGCGTTCAGAGAATCTGGCCGGTCGAGCGAGGCGCAACAGCATGATGTCCTGGTCATGAGTGGCAGCATTGTAGCCAGGGTGGACCACAGCCCGGACAACAGAGCTCTGCTCTTGGAAACTCTCCCTTTGCTGAAGGTTGTGCTTCCCCAGGTAAACCTGAAGATACCTGGGAAAGAGGAGAGCTGGGTCTTACCTGGAGTCCTTGGGCTGCAGCTGAGACTCCAGAAAGAGCTGTGATGGGAGATGGGGTAGCCTGGTGGTACCATGAGCTATCTGGTCTGTTCCCCTCACAGTCTTCCCAGCTCAGGAAAGGACAACTGCATCCTTGCAGAATAACCTTGGAGACTATTCTTGACTCTCTTTGTTTCAAGCTTCACAGAAGTCTTTCTTGGCTCTCCAAAGTATATCCAGGATGTGATCACTTCTCACCTCCCTCACTGCTACCATTTTGGTCTGGAGCCATCATCTCTTACTGGGACTATGGCAGTAGGCACCCCACCGGGCTCCTTTTTCTGTGTTTTCCCCTCCACAATACAACCAGAGAAATTTTAACAACATAAAATATCCCACCTCCTCCTGTCCCTCCTCGGCTCAGAACACTCCAATGACTCCCATCTCACTCAGAATAAAGGTTGAAGTTTTCACTCTGGCCCACAAGGTCCTGCACATCCTGCCCCCATCACCTCTCAAATATTACCTTCTCCCACTCTCTCCTTCTCTCCTTCTGCTCCAGGCACACTGGCTACCCTGCCTTTCCTTGAAACAACAGTCATCCTCTCATCCCAGGGCCCTTGCCCTGGCTCTTCCCTCTGTCAGCAACTCTTTCATCCCACATATCTCATTACTTCCTCCCCCACCTCCTTCAGATGTCACCTTCTCTGTGAGGCCTTCTCTGATGATCCAATTAAAATGCAAATACCTATCCTAACAGGCAAGTCCTTTCTCCCTGTTTTTTTTTTTTTCATCCAAGAATCTACCATCACATTCAGATATACTATCTATGTATTGTTAAATATTTACTGATTTTATTGTCTCTCTTCCTACCATAACAGCACTGTCCAATAGAACTTCCTCAATCATGCAGCTGTTTGATACGGTGGACACTAGAGACTAGGTTGCAACTTGCCCTTTGGCTCCTGGATTTGTCATCTCATTGTATTTTCCTTAATGTAAATTTAATTGGCCATTTTTGTCTACCATATTAGGTGGCACAGCTCTAGAATATCAAGATGGGATTTTTGTTTTGTTCAGATACAGCATCCTCAGTGTCTCATCTATGTCTGTCATATTTACAATAAACATCCAACAAATATTTGTGAAATGGATCAAAGAGTCAGTCCCTTGCTCAAAATTCTCCTGTGGCTCCCCATTGCCCTTGGAATAAAACTCATTCTACCATCCTCTGTCTCATTGTCAACAGGTAACTTTCTTAGAACACTCTAGACAGTTTCATCCTCAGGGACTTTGTCTTTGCATTTCTTCTGCTGTGAATGTTTGTCCCCCTTCTTCATTTGTCTACCCTTTCTCATTTTCCATGCTTCAGCTTGGACTTCATCTCATCAGAAGGTCCCTCATGACACCCTCGTCCATTCAAAGTAGGTATCTCTGTTCTTTTCTCTCAGGGAGCCATCCCTGTTCTTTTCCTTCACTGGACTTGGGGTAATTTGTAATTATATGATTTTTCGAGGGCTTGTTTGTTAAATAATTATCATTCTGTGCTTTTCTGTTTCTGTGCTCCTCAGGGCAGAGGCTCTGTGTATTTCTCTCACCTACTACTGAATCCCCACTGCCCACCTCAAATCAGGCACTTAGCAGATGCTTTGATCAATGTGCACCAGATGGATGACTGAGAGAATGTCGGGAGTGATGTCAAGTGTGGGGGAAACCATCCTGGGGTCCTTGAGTCCATACTCTTGCATGATTAACCCCTCCTCCCACAGTAGGAAGTGGTACCTGTTGGTTTCCAAACACTTCAGTTGCCACTTACTACTTCCCTGAGCCTCAGTATCCTCATCTGCAAAATGGGACCAGGAGTCCCTTGTTGTGAAGTTTCCAGGAAATGTATATTAACTGCTTAACTCAGCACCTGGCTGGTAGTTAGCACTGAACAAAATGGTAACTGTTAACCTAACTAGTGATCATTAGTTCTCTGAGGATTAGTGCTGGTCCCTCTATGCTTTTCAACCTATGCTTGCTTTTTGGATGATCTCATCCCATCCTGTGTTTAAATACCACTTATTTGTGGATGACCCCTTAATGTTTCCCTCCAGGTCTGACTTCTCCTCTGAGCACCAGGAGCCTACCCTCATGCTTCACTGACATCTCCCTGGTGCTAGAACAAAATGTCTGACCGTCCTCTGCCCATGTCCAAACTGGTTCTATTTCCCTTTCCTTTGGCTCAGAAAGACACAACAGAACATTCACTTGTTTGAGTCAAATACCTGGAGGTCAGCTCTGCTTCTTCCATCCCACATCACTGAGTCCCTCTGGTCTCAAAATATCTCCCAAGGTTTTTAACTATACTCCATCTCCTGGTCCAAACCATCATCCTAGGTCATTCTATGTGCATCCCTTCCTTCATCTCCCCTTGCCCAGCCCACTTTCCACATGGTGGTCAGGATGCTCTTAAAGACTGGGTGGCTCAGTCATTAAGCATCTGCCTTCAGCTCAGGCCATGATCCCAGGGTCTTGGGATCGAGTCCCACATCAGGTTCCATGCTCAATGAGAAGCCTGCTTCTCTCTCTGCCTGCCACTCCCCCTGCTTGTGTTCTGTTTCTGTCTCTGTCTCTGTCTTTCTCTCTCTCTCTCTCTCTCTCTCTCTCTCTCTGACAAATAAATAAATAAATAAATAAAATCTTTTTAAAAATGTAAGTCAGTTCCTGCTGCTTCCCTGACTGAAATTTTCCACTGGCTCCCTACCTCACTTAAATTGAAATCCATCACTCCATCGCTGTCTACAGGGTCCTGCCCCATCTGATTCCCCAGTTACAAGGTCAGTCCATAAAAGCAGAAATTGTGCTTGTTTTCTTCCCTGCTGTATCCGCAGGGTCCCAAACAGGGCCTGCAGATAGGTAATGCTCAGTTAAGTACTGGCCAGGTGAACCTCGTTACAGATGGCCTTGGGTTGGGACAGGGGGATGTAGGTGTCTCTTCATGCCTGAAATCTGTAAGACAACCCCAGGGTCTCATTGCAATCATGCCTCATTCATGGAGTGGAGACTCACGGTTTTTTGCAGTGGGCAGCGGTGAGGACCCATAGCGGGTGAATGAGGACCCCTCCGCAGAGTAAGTGGCCTGACATGTAGAGGGCAGCTTGGTAGGGGTGAGACGTCTGCTCACAGGGTCCACCATGCAACACCTTATTCTGCTCCTCGGCCCAGGCTGAGAGAGGAAGGGTCTGAGTCAGGGAGGAGGTCTGGAGACACCAGGCGAATCCCCCCAGGTGAACCCCAATGCCATCCCAGTGTTCCAGGTCATCTCCACCCCACCCCATCCTCAAATTCTTCCCCACCTTCTTGACTCCTTCCCACCTCCTTTCTGTTTGCATCCCCATCCCTAAACTAGGCCCCTGCTTCCTCCTCACTCCAAGCCCACCCTGCCTCCATACCCGTGTGAATCCCTACCCCAAGGTCCAAACTTTCCCATCAGCAGCCCCTACCCGCCCCCCACCCAACCACCCCATCCCATCCCATCCCCTGTCTTCCCACCTGCAGCCATCAAGACCAGTGCCACAATCAGCGTCTTCATGCCCATTCCTGAGAAGGGAAACCAAATGCTCCTCAGTCCCCCTCACAAGTCCCCACCTCCTTCATTCCCCCCCCCTCACCTGCATGCTTTCCTGATCCTTGACCTCCAACCTTCCCCTGGCCTCCTGTCACTCTAACCACATCTTCCATTCTGGGGTCCCATGAAGGCAGGTTGAATAAGAACCCAGAACCACTCGTGGTACTCTGTGGCTCACATTATGCATCTCTTACTTCTCTGAGCTCCAACATGCCCGCCTGCCAACAAGAGGGGATGGCCCAGGAAGAGTCCTGACCTTCTACTCTCCCCATGGGATTTTTCTTCTGTGCTCACTGTGTTGCTCTCCCCACATCTGGAGGTTCTGGGGTGCAGCATGATCTTACCTGCTGGGGGCCAGCTACCTGAGGGTCCAGAGGACTCCTGGCCGAGGGGCTCTTGGGTTGGGATAGGGATAGCACGTGTCACAGGCAGAGAGACAGAGGAGCAAAGAGAATCAGAAAGGCAGGGAGTTATGGGGAGAGACCAGACACTGAAAGCAGAGAGGATGCCCAGGAGCCAGAGCCACAGAGATAGACAGCAGAAGATGTATGGGCTGTGGGGCCCAGGCAGATACCTGGGCTTCCTGGCCTCCCTGGAAGAGGCTCTTCCCCGTCCACAGACACTCCTGGTTCTTCCTTTTAACCCCTATCTCCCCAGGTCCCTGAGGCAGGAGGCCGCCCCACCCTTTCCTCCTCACCCAGACCTCCCACACACATTCCTTACTTCCCCATCTCCCCATGGTTCTACTCTTGGTGACCCCTGACTGGGCTTCCAGGAAGGGGAGCACTAGTCCCTGAGTGCACTGGGGACCTGGACTCCTGGGACTGAGGGGGGAGAGGCTAGGGGTCCAGACTCCAGGGTTTGAAGGAGGAGTCTAGAATTCTAGATCTTCAGGAGAAGGACCTGGGACCTGCACTTTTGAGTCTAAAGGAGAAAAGATGGGCACTTGTTCTCAGTCCCTAGACTTCTACGTCCTTGAGCAAGGTATCTGAAGACCAACACCCAGGCAAGTGACCAGTGCCCTCTGGCATGCAGGAATCCCCCCACCTCTGTCTGTGAGCCCTTTAGGCCTGCAGACCCTCACTCCTGGGTCTGCTGCCTTCAGACACTGAAAACCAGGCAGCATGGGTCAGTGGGGTTGGGGTGATTCACGCACCTGCCTGTAAGTCCCTCTGTGGTTGCTGACGACCTCCGTGTCCCCACTGTAGACAGCAAGCCAGTGAGAAAGCATGTGTCACCAAGCTGGCTCCCGCCCCTGCCCTGGGCTGGGGCGCAGGCCCAGCGCTATGGGGAAAGGGGCCTCAGACAATCGGGCTTTGTCCGCCCCCAGGACCCAGTGCCATGCTCCCAGCAGCTCCGTTTCTCAACCTCTCTTCCGGGCAGGCAGGCGGCTGTGTCAATAGCTTCCCTTTGTCCCTGTCTGACAGTCCTGTTGCTGTCCTTTCATTGTCCACCCACTTCTGCCAGATATCAGGACATTTGACCCTCCTGGTCCCCCTGCTCCAAGCCTGCCCACCTGTGAGGTCTCACTGTCCACCTCTCTCCCTGGCCATGGTGGAGCTGTCTCCACGTCTCCTCCCACCGTCCCTCATGTTTTCCTGTGTTCATCTCAGGCTCTACTTGTGTCTCTGTCCCTCTTTCCCCATCTTTTTCTCTGTATCTCTCTCTGCTTTTCTCCCAGTTCTCTGAGTCTCTTGACATTCTCTACATTTTGGTTTGTTTATCCTCCCCTGGCTTCCCCTGCATTTCCAGCAGAAGGCTGTGCCTCTGCCCAGAAGCAAGTTAGTTCCCTAGGGAGCCAGAGGGTTGATATCAGGAGCAGTGGGGAAGCCAGTGGGACACAGGAGGGTTTCCAATGAGATTCAACACCTAGGGAGAGGCTTGGAAGTAAGCAGGAATACAAGAACACTTGAGAGGGATGTGGGAGTGTGAGATGGCGGCCCCAACAGCTGTGGAGGGACCCAGGAGGATTTGAGGAGGTGCCTGTGAAGTTGGACCTTGAAAGCTGTGCCCAGTGTTGGGTGTTGGTCAGGAGAAGTGGGGCAAGAAAGCCTGGCATGTGGCAGCCGTGGGGAGGGAAAGGAGGATGGATGTGATGAGCATGGGGCATGAGGAGGAAAATGTGAGGAAGTCACTGGAGATAAGGACAACTGATATCAGTAATGTCCATCTCAGCACCAGCTCGGGCCTGGCACTGGGGGATGAAAATCAATGTTTGGCATTCGACATACTCTCTGGTTGTTCCTCTGTCCCCAACTTCCCCCAGGCCCTTCATACCCACGTTCCCATTGAACTGGGCATCTTCTCAGAACCCACCATTCTCCTGGACACCTAGCTGGATTCCTTACAGCCTGGCCCACCCCTTCCTCTCCATTGCCATGACCCTAGCACCAGCCCAGACCTGCTCCTCTCCCACCTGCACCATCACCTTGGGCTCTTCCCCTTTCTCTGTATCCTTCACTTGACCCCAGAACGCCCTTCCTGCACCCAGAGCTGACCGTGCCCCTCTCCTGCTCATAACACTGCCCTGGCTCCCCCATCACCCCTGGGACAAAGTCCCATCCCCTCAGCTGGCTGTTGGAAGACCTTCAGCATCCACAACGTAGAAATATATTGCCAAATACAAATGCATTTTTAAATTTTCTAGTAGCCACTTCTTTAAATAGTAAAAGGATGGGATGCCTGGGTGGCTCAGTTGGTTAAGCGTCTAACTCTTGATCTCACGACTCTTGATCTCAGGGTCGTGAGTTCAAACCCCATGTTGAGCTCCATGCTGAGCATGGAGCCTATTTAAAACATAATAAGAAGAAAATAGTAAAAACAGAGACAGAAGTTCATCTTGGTATTTCATCCAGTCCAATACATCCAAAATTGCAATGTGAAATCAAAATAAGAACATATTAAAGATAGTTTGTCTTCTTATTTTGTGTGCAGTAAATGTTTGGAATCTGATATGCCTTCCCCTCACAGCATGTGTCAGTTGGAACTTGCCACATTCCACAAGTTAGAGCCACCAAGGCGAGCCGCTGCCGCAGTGCACAGCCCAGCTCTGCCCACGGGTCTCGTGTTCCAGCTGGGAAGATTGCTTTCTCACCTCTGGGCCTCATCCATGCTATTCCCCCTCTCCAAATGCACTTCTCACCTTCTCCTGACCACAACTTGTCCTTCAAGTCTTTGCTTAGACATCATCTCCTTCTGGAAACCTTCCCTTGAACACCACCCAACTCCCATCCCCTGCAGTTGGGTTAGTCACTCTCTCACCCAAGTTCCCACAGCAGGTGCAACCCTCAAGTCACCCTGGACCGTGAGCATGTGGATTCATATCTATCTCTCCCACTGGGTGGTGAGCTCCTTGAGGACAGGCACTGACTCACACCCCTGTGTCCCAGGTGACCTCACGGGACCTGGCCCAGAGGAAGCCTTAGGAAATGTTGGCCAAATGACTAAAATGTCTTCATTACACCCACTCCCATTTTACAAAAAAAGAACACTGAGATTCAGAGAAGGAAGTTAATTGCTCAATGTCCAACACCCAGGAAATGGTGGGACCTTTTGGATTGGAACTCTACTTTCAACGTGGAGATGGACATGGCCCATCTTTTGGCACTGCAGCTGGGTGTCCCTTAGCACAATAGGGGATGGGAGGGTTTGGGAGGAGTTGTTGAGAGCCTCATGGGAAAGGAGGGAGGTGACAGATGGCAAGGAACTCCAACTCTAAGAACCTCTTAAGAGAGAATAAAGTGCCCAACTGCAGGCTTTTGTCAGTGACCTTTAGGGTTTTTCTCCTGCCATGTACCACACATTATTATTTATAGAGATTTTCCCCCAAACTGACATACTCCACAAAAGATTTCAATAAAGAAAATGTGTTATAAGAAAACTTTATGAGAGTATAAGTAGGAAATAGTGCTGGAAATCACAGACAATAAGAACCAATATTCACTGAAAGCTTATTCTATGTCAGGGAATGTTCTAGCACTCTCTGAATATTAAATTTATTTAACCTTCATAACAGACCTGAGAAATAGGTGTTACTTCTCTCACTTCAAGGACAAAGGAAGGGGAATGGGGAAGTAATGTGCAAGTAGCTGATAGGTACCCAAAGTGGGGCTGGACTCCAAGAAGCCTAGTTCTGGAGTCAGTGTCTTTGACTACTATGTTGTACTGTCTGCCCAAAAAGAAAGGAAGTTATTTTTAAAAATCCAACAGAAGTGCTATCCCAAGTCATTGCAAACCAACCCACCTCCAGACTTGTATGCAGTAGCAGCCAAGAGGAAGGGCCAGGTGTCTCCAGGCTGATTTAGTACAATTGCATTGTACTAAAAGTAATTTGATTACATTTTCAAACTTTAGATGAATATTGATTTGAGGTTGTTTGCTGGGGGAAGGGGAAGTTGATGGATCTTCACGGGGATGGGTGGCTAAAAACCCTTGACATTCCTTGACACTGATCTAGAGGCAAGAAGAGTCAAGGGTCTGGACACCTGAGTCTGAGCGGGGAGGTGCTGGAGGCAAGAACATTAGGTATAAGGGAGGAGGGGCTAGAGGTGCAGATTCCTATGTTTTGTGCCGGGAAGGGGCTTAGCCTCCTGTGTGCAGGGAGTTCGTGGCTGCAGGATTTCTGCAATATGTGGAGGGATGGAGGAGTGGAGGGCCAGGAGAGACTTCTTAGGGAGATGAGATGACGAGAGGAAGGATCTGGAGGACACTGGCTGAAAATTCTGAGGGAGAAACTGGAAAGACAGGCAGGAGGGTGAGCCCTGGGCTAGAGAGGATCCCTCTGTCAGCAGCGTCTGAGGTGTGACCGCCCAGGGAGCCTTTGATGGCAGGAAGCCAAGGACGTGGCCAGGCTCTGAGTCACAGGGGACTCCACCTTCCTCCCTTCCAGAAGTCCCCTTCCCTGCCTTGAGAATAGGAGCCCACCGACCCAGATTTCCACCCCCATCTTCCCCTGGCACCCAGGATGCTGTTTTCTCACTCTGAGTGGGCTCCTGTGGGACCCTGGTGTCCCATCCACCTGCCAGTCCTATCCTTCCTGAAAATATCCCTCTCTCCTGGTTTGCCACTTGTGAAAATCTCAGGAACACTTTCGTATCCCTTTCCACCCCAATGAAACAGACTTATTTTCTCCTCCCTCCACCCTTCCTTCTTCCCTTTTGACCTGCTCTTCCACTCTCCAACATCTTTACAGATGAAGAAAACTAAAATCTGGGAAATGGATAGAAACAGGTCCCTAAGCAGGAGATTCCTCCCCCCAGCCTTAGATCTTCAGAGATTTTCCACTTTTGTTTTCAAGTTACAAAAGTGAACATCTACAGAAACACAAGTGAAAGGAAGGAGGCACCCCCAACTACCACCAAGTGCAATTCATATGTGTTAGTATTTCAGATTTTATTCTGTAAACATTTTATTTTACACAGCTAGAGTCACACACACATTTGTATCTTTCTTTTTTCATGTTCCATGATATGACAAACATTCTTGCATAACACTAGCAATTCTGCAAAGTTATTATCCTTAACAGCTTCCTAATATCCCTGTCCCAAACAGGCTTATTGTTTACATAAACAATCCACTAATCTGGGACATGTTCCATGTTGCCACTGTTTTGCTATGATAAATAATGTGATGAATTCAAAACTTTCTCTACACTTTGGATTTTTTTTTCTCTTTTTTTGAGTAGTATCTTCCTCAACTAGAGTCACAGGATCAACAAGGGTCTCAATCCACCTTGCCAAACGGCCTTCCACAAAAATGGCATGATTTACAGTTCCATCAGCTGAGAGTGCTGGTTTCACTGAATCTCTACCAGCACTGAGGTTTTTGTGTTTCATGCTGGTTTTAGGTCTTTGCTAACTTGATTGGTTTACACATGTGGCATATTGCTGAGGCGTAAATTTGTCTTTGAGGAAAGGTAAAGTCAAATAAGACTACAGTTCATCACGTCCTTATTTCTGTGAATTTCTTATTGAGGGTGTATGGATGGAGAGGTGGGAGGCATGCAGAGATCAGCGATGTTTTCTCATGGTCTCATTTATCCATTTGACATACTTGCAGACTTGGGTATAGACACCTGGGTCATTGGGTTGGCCACAAGGGAAAGTTCCCCAGGACACCAGGCCTTGCAGGGTACCTTTGCACATCAGTGGTCCCCCTGAGTCACCCTGGAGAAAAAAGAGCAAATTAGTTTTGGTTTCAGAGCAAGCACCACTGATAGACCTGTCTACTGTCTTCAGTTATCATGTCTTTGTCGGCCAGACCATGGACTTCCATCCTGGCCAAGGGGAGAGACTCATGGTCTCTGGGGGCCAATGGGAGAACAGGAGTTAGTGTTGTCATGGAAAGAACAAACCCGCTCTCTGAAGACTTGGGCTTGAGCCGGGGTCAATGGGACCAATCACTGGGAAGGAGGTGGAGCTTCCAGGGGATCAGAGCCCCATTTACTTTTCACTTTTAAAGGACTTGGCGCCAAGCCAGAGGAGGAGTGTTATTTCCAGAGACTGGGTACATGACCCTTGCACATGAAAGGGGGGACAGACTGGCCCTGGAAAGCAGGGCAGGACAGGTGATATAATTCAAAAACCACAATGCAAAATGAATATGCGGCCACTGTGTTCAAAAATTATTAAGAGATTCAAGACAGCAACAGAAGTGCGCTAACTCCTTTGTGTGGGACTCCCCGAGTGTGAAGTCCTGTGCCACTGCGCAGCTTGCATATTCATGAAGCCGGCCCTCACCAGGGAAAAAGGGAACCCCCACCGCCCATTCTCTAGAACGGACATCCCTGTCCCATTCCGCCCCAATCTCTCACACACACCATCCCACCTCCCCTGAAAGCTGCAGGTGTACATGTGAGCAAAGAGAGTGGGATACTGAAAGAAGGGTGGAGAGGAGAAGGCAGAAGGAAGAGGGCGACAGAGAAGCAGAAATGTAGGGGGCGAAGAAGGAGCAGAGTTGGACACAGGTGGAGACCGGGGCAGAGAGAGAGAGAGAGAGAGAGATTGATCCCACACAAAGAGAGGAAGACAATGTCATTCAGATACAGAGAGGAGGTTAAAAAGATGAGGAAAGGGGGAACAAAGAGAAGGGGGAGAGATAGTTCCTTCCCTAAAACCAGGACTGGGATGAGGTGGAGGAGACATTAGCTCCAGGCACAAAGATTCAATAATTGCAGTAAATAATATGTTAATGCAATGATTGAGAAAACTCGGATTTAGTATGAGAAAGTCCATGATGAGCACGGTATCTCAACTTTAGATAAAGACAGCGTCAGGCCAGTGCTGTGCTGCGCCATTACTGTAGCCTGAGGTAAATGAACAATTCAGTAAGACTGATGGCTCTTCATCGAAAATTCTGGCATTTTGTTCATCATGGACTTTTCACATGGATTTAATTTTTTTAAAATGTTGCATTAGTAGAATGTGATTTATCTTGGACCTACTTGAAGTTTGGGCTTGAAGCCAGTACTTCACTCACCTTCTGCCTGTCCCAACCCCATCTTTTCTGCCACCATTCTGCCCCATTCCCAGGGTCATGCTAGCCTCCTGGGCTCCCACTACTGCCCCAGAAAGAGAGCAGGGTAGAAAGAGTTAGGAAAACTGGCCTTGGGATGCAGTGAGGGTACAAAAGAATTGCTCAGCACCAAGGCCAGGGGCCCAGATTGTGGATGGAGGGAAAGGCCGTGGATCTGGGGCTAGGGATGGGTGGAGTCTCACGTTGCAGGTGTTGGTCTTGGAGTTGGGGATGCCAGCACACAGCATGGATTTTCCCAGTAGGTCCTTGTAAACCTTCTTGCAATCCTGGGCGGAGATGAGCTTGACATCCGTGCACATGAGCTTTGATGGAAAGGTCACTGGTGGGGGGAGGGGAGGTCAGTCAGAGGCCTGGGCCAGTAGCCCCTTGAGTGCTGATGGACAGAGGAAGAGCCTTGGACCCCGAAGTGAGAGGGGACTGGAGGCTCAACACTCAAGTCATGATATGGGGTCTGACTCCTGGTCTCCAGGGTCTGAGAGGGGGAGCTGGAAGCCAGGGTCCTAGAGGCAGCCTCACCATCAGGGCTGGTGGTGGTGCCCCAGCCAGAAACAGTGCATGTGGTCCCAGGGGGTTCACAGCGAGAGGGCAGGTTGACTTTCCTCACATTCGATGAGAGCCTGGCTCGTCTACTTAGCTTCACAAGCATGAGGTCATTAACATGAGTCTGAGTGGAGTAGCCGGGATGGCGGAATGACTTTGTGGCACGGATCTTCTGGGATCTATTGTCACCCAGCCGATCACTGCCTATGTGCACGTTGTATTCACTGGAAGAACAAAGTAACATTTAGAGAGAAACACTATGATTGGGAGAAGGAACGGGGACCTCGAGGGAGGGGGACAGAGACCCGGAGAGAGGGCTGTAGTGTCCCTGCCACATACCTCATCAGGCAGTGGGCAGCAGTGAGCACCCACTGTTCACTGACCAGCACACCTCCACAGTGGAGCTGATTGCCCTTGAGCAGGGCCACCTGCCAGGGGTGAGAGCCTCTTGTACATGGGACTCCATCAATAATCTTCTCCCCACTCTTGTCACCTTGGGTTGGATAGAGATAAGGAAGAAAACATGGGTAGCAAGCATCAAGGGGGCTGAAGAAGCAGCCAATGGACTTGGAGAGTAAGATGGAAAGAGACAGAGAGGCATGAGAAATGCAGAAGCAGAAGCGAGGAACAGTGCAGAGAAAGCGGGACATGGAGATGGAAAGAGAGAGAGGGAGCCTGGTCATAAACCCAGGAGGAATATTGTGCCTGGAGGCAACTCCAGAAGCTGATAGGAATGACAATGAGTGCAGGAGATGGTCAGGAGGGAGACCCCGGGAGTCAGAAGGAAGCAGGAAGAAAGGGGGCAGGAAGTAGAACAGTCTTGCCTTCCCTGGGAGGAAGCTGCTGCAGGAGGAGGGTCCTGACCCATGAAGTCCTTGGAGGACACTGGCAAGGGTCAGTGTGGACAATGGGAGGCCCCAGGGGTGAAGTCAGACCTCCCGTCCAGCCCTCACCTTCTTGGCCCGCAGATCGCAGGACTAAGATCAGTAGCAGGAACTGCAGGGACAAGAGAAGGGATCCTGCCATGGTGACCTCTCTGAGCCTCTCCTGGGGCTGCCAGGCAGAGCAAGGGTCTCTCCTGCGTGGGCTGGTAAGGAGAAAGACTTCAGGAAGCAGGAGTCCAAGCCCCCATCCCTCCTCCACCAGACCCAAGGGTCTGGGCCCCAGCCCCTCCTACAGCAGACCTAGAAGTCCAAATCCTCAGTTCCTCCCCAACTTAGACCCAGGAGGCCAGGCCTCCAGACCTCCTTTCCCCTTGGGACTCAGAAATGTGGGTTCCCATCCCTCCTCATCCGCAAGTCTAGATCCTCAGTTCCTTTCTCCCTAACAGACCTCAAATTCCAGACCTCCAGTCCCTCATCTCTCAACCAGGATTCCAACCCTCCTCTCTCCTTTCAGAAGCAGGAGCCAGCTTCATCCCCCACCGAATAAGGCCCCTTCTCACCTCCGGAGGGTCTGATGTGATCTCGGCTCCACTCTCAATTGGGAGCCAAGCGTGTCCAGCCCTGTGGAGGGCGGCCCTCTTATACAACCCCCGCCCCCATGCCCGCCCCCAGAGCCCTCGGGTGCGGGAGGAGCCGGCTCTGAGACGCCCCCAACCTGCACTCGCAGTTATCTCGAAGCCCCGAGGCAGCGAAAGCAATTGGCCGCACTCAATTCTTTCTCCACCCTTCCTCTCTAGGCCAAGGTCGGGCGGTACCCAGCTAGTTCGCTCCGCCCATTCTGGCCCTAAGTCTGGTGGCTGCTGCAGGTGAGACCAGGTGTTGGCTCCTAGGGGGGCCGTGGCAGCAGGAGTCAAGGAACTGCAGAGCTCAGGGAATGGCCTCCTCTGGGGTCATTTTCTTGTCCTCATTCCCTCTCAGGGGTGGCCTACACCCTATACCCTAATTCAGACCGGCCTGTAGGAATTTGTCCAGGCTGGATCCTCACGGTGTCTTTGAGCCTGAACCCACTCCCAGCCCTAATATAGGGATATGAATTAAAAAGAGAGTGCTTTCCCTAATCCCACTGTACTAAACGTTCACTATTATCAGTTTAGTCTGTGTTCTCATATTGTACGCAGATTTCTACCGTATTATGTTTATAACAAAGAACTCTCTACTTAAGCATTATGTAACAGAACTTTTTTTCTCTGTAAAAATACCTTTGACAATTTTTCCTCCTAGTATATTTAGAAAATTTCCCCTTCCTTCCCAAGGATTACATAGTATTCCATTCTATGGTTGAACCATGCTTTGCGTACTGTGTTTCAACCTGGTGTATTTTGGATAGTTTTCATTATAATAAAGCTGGAATGAATGTCTTTGTACATTCCTCTTTGCTCCTCTGCTTTTTCCAAGTATTCACTGAGCATTTACTCTGCCAGAAACTGTTCTACTCCTGGGGACACAGCAAGCAGTCAATAAAGCAGACAAAAATTCTTTCACAGATGCTCTCCTACGGGGTGGAGGCCATGAAATACAAAAATAAGTATGTAAAATATATTGTTTGTTAGGTGGTGGGAAGTGCCATGGAGAAAAATAAAAGCGGGAATAAAGATAGGGAATTATTGGGTCCTTCCATTCTCAGAGATCCCTGGGGTTATAATATTTGGAATGATGACTGGAAGGACTCCACGTGAAGGTAATATTTGAGCAAAATCTTGAAGGAGGTGGTGAATGGATCCATGTAATTACTTCTGGGTTGTGAGTTCCAGGCAGAGCAAACGGCAGGTAAATTGGGCAAGGGGTGTGACTAGAATGTTCTAACAGGGAAGAAATTTGAGTGGAGCTGAATGAGCAAGGGAAACAAAGGCGGGCCATGAGATCAGAGACATAACAGGACTCATAGAACAAAGTCTTGAAGATCAATGTAGGACTTTAGCTTTTAGTAAGACAGGACATTGTCTGATTATTATTTGGAGGCAAATTCCTAAAAGTGCAATTGACTCTCACTTCTAAATCAGATCTCCAAAATGTAATTGGCTCCTCAGCTATCAGCCCAAATCTTATCTCAAGGCTGACCCAAACCCAGTTCTACCTTTGTTCCATAATCTGACCCATAATAGGCATTATTGTTGCTTGCCCAGGCATTCACTCTTTCTGCCTTTCTATGAACACCCTGGTTTTGTTTGGATGATCTTTTGTCCTTATCATGATGATAAGTTTTATTGCACCAAACAGGAAATCCATGTTCTTCTTGCCAGTGACTGGTTTAGAAATGGACATGAGGGACAATAAGGAGTGAGAGGAAGATCACTGGGGCACTTCTGGGAAAGATTGTCTTGTTTTCAAAAGAGACACCTGAAGAATTCTCTTTTCTTCAGTCAGATGATGATATCCCTGATGTAAATTATGGAGCTGTGAGAACCTTCCAGGAACCATGGAGCAAAGGGGCTGGCAGACCAAGCCAAAACAGTGAAGGTGCCCAGAGACATGGAGGTAATTGGGGTCTTTGGTGAGGTTTCTGAGCTAGTGAATTAACCAACTATAGGTGCCTATTCATCTCGAGACTTCTTTGGGTTTCCTATCTGATTCAGAGTATTTGGTTCCTAGAGCCAAAATCTTCCTTACTAAGACCTCAATAGTTTAATTCAAATCTGATCCTAAGCCATGAATCCAAACCAATTCTAACTTGAATCTGTATCTTGAAACCACAGTAATCAACAAACCACTCCTGGCTCCAATCCAACTAGAGAACTACTCTCCCCAGACTCCCTTTCAGATCCAATCCTTTATATACTTAAGAAATACATATTGAGCACCAGCTATATGCCAGGCTGAGGATACAATGGTATACAAACCCGGACAGAATCCCTTCTCTCAGGGCGCTGACAGTGCAGGGCAAAAGATGGGTAAATAATTCATAAGCAAATATAAAATTATAATATAATGTGTGCTGTAAGGATAGGCACAGGGTATTATGAAAGCACTTCCTGGAGAGTTGGACCCAGGAGTTGACAATAGTATAAGAGTTGAAAGAGCAGTAAACAGGGGCGCCTGGGTGGCTCAGTGGCTCAGTGGGTTGAGGCCTCTGCCTTTGGCTCAGGCTCAGGTCATTATCTCAGGGTCCTGGGATTGAGCCTGGCATCGGGCTCTCTGCTCAGCAGGGAGCCTGCTTCTCCTTCTCTCTCTGCCTGCCTCTCTGCCTACTTGTGATCTCTGCCTGGCAAATGAATAAATAAAATCTTTAAAAAAAAAAAAAGAAAGAGCAGTAAACATTAACTAGAATAAAATGGGAGGGGACTGGAAAGTATATCTTTTAGAGGAAATAGCATGTACAAAAGTCCTGAAATGGGGCTTATGGATAGAGCTCAGAGACTGAGGGTTGACTAGAACCAGACAATGAAGAACTATGTCATGGTGAGTTTGACTTTATCCTGTGGATGATGGTGAACCACTTGGACTCTAGTCAGAAGAGTGACATAACAAGATTTGTATCTGCAAAATGTCACTCTACATGCTATATGAAGGGTAGATTTTAAGGGGTTGTGGACCCATAAGGAGACCATCGCTAGGTCACTTAGATAAGGCCATTTAGGATGTGGAGATAGCAGTAAGTGGTTGGATTCAGTATGTGCTTAGGAAAGAGAATCAACAGGCCTTGGGGATGGATTAAATGTAGGATGTGGTGAGGGAGTCAGATGTTAAAAGACTTCAAGGTCTGTTGAAGATGGTGGTGCCATTCATTGAGAGGACCTGTTCAGATATGATCAAGTGCTTGTGAGGGGGTGAGAAAGACCTCAGTCTCCGGCTTCAAGCATAATTCTAACTCTAGTCCTTACTGTGATACGTTCTCAACACCAATCTTGACACAAGCCCAAGTCTTAACCTGAAACCTCAATTCATACCCAAACCTAACCCCTTTTTTTAAAGGTTTTTTTTTTAAATTTTTAAAGATTTTATTTATTTATTTTACAGAGAGAGAGAGAGAGAGAGAGAAAGATCACAAGTAGGCAGAGAGGCAGGCAGAGAGAGAGGGGGAAGCAGGCTCCTCGCTGAGCAAAGAGCCCGATGCGGGGCTCGATCCCAGGACCCTGAGATCGTGACCCAAGCTGAAGACAGAGGCTTAACCCACTGAGCCACCCAGGTGCCCCCCAAACCTAACTCTTAACTCTGCTTTATCCTTGCCCAAGTCTAATTTATACCTCAACTTGGAACCTGTTTCTTGACTAAGTCTTTGACTTCAAATGTCAGCTCAAGCTATAACTCACACCTCAACCAACCTTAAACCTTGACCCAAACCCTGAATCCCTAAATATAAATCAAACTCATTCTTGACCCAAAAGTGAATGTCACCATAGCCTCAGTTCCAAACTTGACCTATGCACAACTCAAACCATAGTGTCCATCACAAACTATAATAATATTCCAGGAAGCCCACACTGACATCCTCCCTATGAGCTCTCCACAACTCACCCCAATCCTACATTCTGACTCCAGTTCCAGCTCTATCTCATCTCCAACACAATTTCTACCTGAAATTTCATATTCACTTCTATGCCCTACTCTTTCCCCATCCCATCTTCATTTTCCCAACTCCACACACCACCTTGACCCTTTACTTCACACAAACTCTAAAATAAATTCTACCAAATGACACCATACTAACATTGACCGCATACTGACTAAATTCAAGCTAAGTCTCCAAAATTTCTGAGAAACTTACTCTCATCAAATCCAAAATGAGACCCTAGAACTCAGACTCCTGACCGCACCAATTCCACAGGAAGACCCTGGCCTTGAGGGGTGTCAATCTTCCTGACTTGGGCTCCCAAATAAAGTAGAGGTAGACCCCAGTTCACCTGACTTCATAGCCCCACAAATCAGTAATCTGTATCTTTCCCTCTCAGCTTCCTAAAGAGAGGAATTTTAGCAAGACTTCCAGTTTGTTATCTTCTGCCTGAATCGTTATCCCTGGATTCCCTCTTCAGCCCCCTGCCTCATCAGCCTTCTATCAGAAAAGAGGAAGGGAGCTACACTCCTCGGGAGACTGGTTGTTCATTCTAACAAACCCAGAACTTCTCCTCTGCTGTGTTCTGCATATCTATCTCTCTGTGTTCTTAATTATTTAATCTGATTTTGTTGCTAAACACTTCTTCATGAGCAGAAGGAACGAGTCTGGTGTTCATTGGTGTTTTCTTTAACACCCAGCCCAGACCAGGAAACACAGGAGGTACTTAAATAAATACTAGTTTGCAAACCACTGTCATCCACAGATTTGCCAACCTTAGACTTGGTCTTTCCTTGATCTCTGCACCAATCAGCCATGGGGTGTGAGCAAAAGAACTTGGCCCCACAAGTCAGACCAACCCAGGTGTGAATCTTAATTGCTCACCCTGTGATTTCAGGTAAGTGACTTCATTTTTCTGAGCTTCATTTTGCCCCTCTTTAAAGTGAGTAATGGGGCATCTTGGTGGCTCAGTTGGTTGGGCATCTGCCTTTGGCTCAGGTCATGATCTTGAGGTTCTGGGAGCAGACACCACATTGAGATTCCTGCTTGGGGGGAATCTGCTTCTTCTTCTCCCTCTGCCACTTCCCCCAACTTGTGCTCGCTCTCTCTCTCTCTCTCTCTCTCTCTAATAAATAAAATCTTTACAAAAATAAAGTGGGGGAGAGAAAAATTTACTCCTGAAGATAAATGGGAGATAAAATAAAATTATGAAAAGAAAGTGAATGTACACACAGCATACACTGAATTAATATTAGCTCCATTACCCCATCATCCAGAATGAAGCAGCTTCCATTTCTTGTATGGCTGCTGTGTGATGTGTCAGGCGCTTCTTAGAACTCATCTCTGTTCCTCATATGGGTCCAAGTAAGGACTGTCTTCCCCATTATATAGATAAGAAAATGGAGTTTTAAAAGAGGTGAGATCACTTGAGCAGAGTCATATAGCTAAGGAGTCAGAAGAGGCAGAATTCAAATGCTGAGGATTGCCCTTGTTATCATGGTTTTACAGATTCACATTCTGAGAAAATTTCCCAGGGACACTGCCACACAACCTTAAGTCTCATATTGCTCAGAATGGACTTGGAACCCTCTGGGCCTATTGATGATGCATACCCCCACATTGGTGAGACTGCCAAACACCAGCCCTCCTGTACCATTTGAGTTTAGCACCAGCACCTGTTCTGAAGTCCCACACAGATACCCAGCCTCATACCTCCCTCGTCCTCAAACCTGTGTCCTGAACCATTGCCTGATGACTCATCCTCCACCTCATGATCACACCTGAGAACTGGCATCTGGTTATCCTGCCAGCTGTGCCTTGCCCTGAGGGATCCCGGACACTCTGACCCTGGAACCTCCTGACTCTGCCCCTTGGGTTCTGAAGGCCCATTGTTTCTGAGTTCCTGGATTCTCTTCCCTCTTCTTTCAAGAACAGCTCTCCACTTCTGGGAAGCTGCTCTTTCATTTTGCATAGTTCTGGTGAAAATGTCAATCATAGTTCTCTAGTCCCTCCCACCTGGACACCCAACCACTGGGACTGACCCAGGCCAAGCCAACAAAAGCATTGCTTCCTCCTTGACAACAAAGATTGATCCAAGTGGGGGGCGGGGCTCAGTTCACACTGAACCAATCACAGTTCTTCCCTGGGAGTAATATCAAGATGCCAGGAGAATGGAGATCTTTGTTTCTGCTGTGTTTGTTTGATTGAGCGTGGCAGTAGCTGCTATGTTCCTTCCATCTGAAAAAGTCTGTTTACAGAGGCTAGAATGAGATCCATAGAAGAAGGAAAGAAACAAGCAAAATGAGAAACAACTCACACACATCAAAAAGAAAAACAGAGGCAGAGAGAAGTAGGCAGAGTGACAGAAAGTGTCAGCAGAGAGAGAGCAAGAGCATGTGTGAGAGCTGATTGGCTTAAGTCACCATTTCAAGTACTTGAGACTCTGGTACCCGTGTCATACCTAACATCAGGAACCATCCCCACAACCTTCCTAGGCACCTAAGCTGGCCATCCCCTCTTGCATATAAGCCAGCTCTAACTGGGGCTCTGACATTGCTGTCCTAAAGTTCCCTAAGTAGATTCTTCCAGCTTTTGTCCATGCCTGGTGTTCTGATTTCCTCCCAGATTCCACAATCCACAATCCTATCCCTGAATTTCTGGTTGACTTTGGACCAGTCTCTTCCCCCACCTTGACCTCAGCCACATCCATCCTTAATACTATAACTCAATCTTCAAATGTTCTCTGTTGTTTTTTTTTTCCCCAATTGGGGACATTTAAATATCACCTGGATATTGAGTGATATTAAGGGATTATTGCTAACTCTGTAAGGTGTTGATAATGTAAGGTGTTTATGTCTTAAAATAACCTATATTTTAGAACTGGAGTTGGCAAAATTTTCTCAAAGAAGAGCCAAATAGGAGGGCACATATTGCATGGAGCACTGGGTGTGGTGCATAAACAATGAATTCTGGAACACTGAAAAGAAATTTAAAAAAAGAAAAAAAGAAAAAGAAAAATCAAATAATTCACGGGTGCCTGGTTGGCTCAATAGATGGAGCAAGGAATTCTTGGATCTCAGAGTTGTGGGTTCGAGCCCCATGTTGGATGTAGAGATTACTTAAAAATAAAATAATTGAAAAAAAATTAAAAATCAGGAAAAAAAGAGCCAAATAGCATATACTTTAGGCTTTGCAGACCATGAGATAAAATTGAGGATATTATGTACTTACAACAAGAGAGAAAAACTGGAAAATAAATTTCCAATTTTAATTGATGATACCTAAAATATAGTAATAATTGTTTGTTACCAATTTTTGTCCTACAGGTCTATTAATGACAGAATGGAATTATTTTCAAGGGATAACATCTTGCTTAATTAGAGTTCAAAATTAATGCTCCCTATCATCAAATCAAGTAGTAAAATCTATTTTTAGCTCTTGGGAGTTGGCCCCTTGGCTTTAATTTGACATACCCTGTTTTAGACCCATAAAACAAAATATTTAGGAACAATAGAATGGTCAACATCTGTTTCAAAATATTCTGACATTAGGGAAGTGTGTAGTATAGGTGAAAGGATTGGTTTTGATTCAGTTGGATGGTGGTATAGGAGGGTTCCCATACTATTTAACCTATGTTGAAATTGTTTGTAGTAAAAATTCTAGAACAATTCTTTAGACTGAGATGACCCTTGAGTATATCTCCAGAAATGCTTCCAAAGTTCCAGGAGTTTACTATCAGACATGAAAGACTTCCTTAGGATTTCTAGTATTCAGGGACTTTCACTGAGGACAGAGACTGACGCACGAGGCGCTTCTTGCTCACCTACACAGCTGGTGGAGAACTGCCACCGCCCACAGCCCAGGACCGAGAGAGGTCTCCTGTCAGGTGACTCTAACTAGCTCCTGATTGGATGGGACTGGTCACCTGACCAGAATGCAGTCAAACCATTGGCCACTCAGTAACCTATGGTGTGGCCGGTTGAAGGAGGACCATTGACCTGGACCAATTGGGTTCTCTTGCATGACAATATAATCTGGGAAATCCTGGGACAGAGACGTAGTTGGTGGTAGTTGAAGGTGAAGTTCGGAGGTGGTGAAGTAAGGAGAGAGACTGGAATAGCGCAAGAGGGAGCCAACACCTCGAAAATGCAGAAGCCTGGAGGAGAGAAGGGCGTCAGAGAGTCAAATAAATGAGTTAGAAGCTTGGTAGCAAGAAAGGATTGAAACATAGGTGGAAAGAGAAGAGACAGAGGGGAGCCAGGATCCATCCTGTTGGGATTCATTAATATCCTTACAATAACTGCCCCCTCCACGCGCATCTTCCCCGACTTCAGGCCTCTGTTCTGATGAAAACGCTCCTAAACCTCTTTTTCTCCACACTTCAGTTTGGACACCTGAAAGGAAGTGACTCATTTCCTTCTACCAGACCAGATAATCTCTGAGCTGTGAGAAAGATTTCTGTTGCTCCTACGAAAAGGAATCTGTCGCTAAGAGTTTTGCGGGCGGCCAATGTTCCATTTCTTCATCTGGGTGGTGGTTCCACGGGTGCATATTTAGGCTGCTCATGTATTTCCTGCCCCCCCTCTATATTTCATAACGGGGGAGGGGAACTCCCCCTCAAAGCTCAGAAGCACTTCGGCTGCTCAGAAAAATGAAACAGAAGTTCTTTCAAATCTGTCTTTTGCAGGCCAGCCCATTGGACACTTGGAAATCCTTGTGTGTCTTCTCCCTTGAAATTAACCTCCCATTCCTCCAAGCCCTTCTAGAAAAAGGGGATCACTGCAGGCAGTGGTGATAGCCAGAGTGGCCATAGGGGTACTGGTCTATATAGACCTTCCAGCAAGGCGCAAACCCCCGTCCTCCCATTCCTCCCGGCAGGGCCAAAGCACAGACAGGCAAGGAGCCAGGGTGGGTTGTGTGTTTTATTGAAGAGGGTCCAAAGCTTGTGCTAGAATCAACCCCTTCTGCCTATGGTCTTCTTGATCCAGTCCAAGTAGCGGCAAATGTTGGTGTAGACACCAGGTCTCTCAGGCCGCCCACAGGGGTCTGATCCCCAGGATGTGATGCCCTGGAGAACACCACCACACACCAGCGGACCCCCGGAATCTCCCTGGATGGGGAGAGTAGAATACTTTTACCTAAGACGCCTTGTGGAACCCAGCAGTTAGTACTAGTTCTGTAGCATGATTGGTTCCCTCTAGCCAATAGGGATAAGAGCATTGTGCCTTGGGCCTAGTTGTGAGACAGAGGGGTGGGGCTTCATGTACAGGGACATGGACCGGATGTCCTAGGACAATGGGGGACATCCTGACTAAGGAGGGAACAGAATGGTGTCTCGAAGATCCAATCCAGAAAGAAAACAGTGATGATTACATGGAAGGAACTGAGCTGATATCTCCATTGCTAGTCAATGGTGAAAAGATCTTTGAATCCAGTTAGGAAACATAGGAAGAAAGAGCAGAATTCTTGTGGATGCATGCATGCGCAGGTGCGAGTGCGCGTGCGCGCGCGCGCGTGCGCACACACACGCAAGGGACAAAGACAGGAGTCTTTTGAGAAGAGATCATTGTCTCTATGGAACCGAAACCATCCCGAAAGAGTAGATTTCATGGAAAGACACTGATGGAAAAGACTTCATTCCTGGTCAATGGAAGAAAGCACTGAAACATTGTCTTCAGAGACCAATCATTAGCAAAGGGGTGGGGCTTCCATGGGGGGAGGGCAAACCTGGGGGAGCCCTGTGGACCCAAACTGCAGTCAATATGAGTGTTATATCTATGGCAAATCCCAAGATTTGTTATCTTGGGTATGGGGAGCTCTTCGAGGGCCCATTAAAGTCAATGGCCCCATTCCCTAGCCAGTTGGCAGAACATTGCTCCCCAGGGGACCAATCATAGGAGAAGGCAGCCATGCTAGGGAACCCAGTCAGGTCCTAAAGAAAAGTGGCGGACTACCTAGTCAGTGGTAGAGTCCGTACAAAGGGCTGAGGAAGGAAGCAGGGGAGCTTGCATACCCTCTAACCTCAGAGTCTTTCCCTCATGGATAACTCATCTTACCCGCTTATCTCCTCCACTTTCTGCCCCCCATCCTGAAAACAAGGGTTCCCAGGAAAATGATAGCAACAATTCAACGTTCCTGAATCCTGTGGTGCACACCCTGCAGAGAGAGTGTGGCCTTCTCTGAACTTGCTCCCCTCTCCAGAAATAGGAGTAACCTCTCTGGGTACTAACTCTTTGAGGTCACCCTGCTGCCAAACCTTGAGCTTCTACTGGGGGCGGGGGTGAGGGACAAGGGAAGAAGGGGGTTTCAGAAGTCACTCACCTGGCATGAGTCGGCCCCATTGCTGTCGCCTGCACAAATCATAGCATCTGTGACTTCCCCGGGGTAGACATCCTTACACTTCTTCTGGGGAAAGATTTCTACTTCTGCGCAGTTGAGGGTGTCAGGAAAATTCTCTGGGGGGGGTAGAGGTTGTAAGTTCCCAGAGAGGGCAACCATTTTCCCCTCAATCCCTGTCTGGATCTAATCTCCCTTCTGTATATCCATGGCTGCCCAGGAGAGTTTTCTGACACATTTCACAGGTCACATCACTTCTCACCACATTAAACAAAGCCATGACCCCTGCTGTTTTCTTTCCAACATCTAAAGAAAGGCTGTTGGACCCTACCTTCTAATTCTTGTCCAGTCATTTTCAAATTAAGTATTGGGTGATTGGGAGACATGGAGGTGCCCCCTTATGACAGTTCTGACCTTGTCTCTCCAATCTTCCCAAACCCAGACCACCAGGTCCCCAATTTCAGCTAAAGCCTTCTTCCAAATTCACCTCATCATAGAAGCCTTCCATGACCACTCTAATGAAGACACCACCCCTCCTTCACTGCCTATCCTCTTACTCTCCATGATATTTCATTATAGCACTTAACTCTACCTAATAATTCATTTTATACGTATTTGTTTATTGTTTATTTTCCCTCCTAGCATGCAACTCCATAAGATAGAGACTTCAAACTGTAAAGCAGCTGGGGCATACCACATGCTCACAAATAAATGTTGAATTAATGACTAAAAGTGGAATTAATCACGTAAGGTACACCACAGGGAATATAGTCAATAATATTGTTACAACTTTGTATGGTGACAGATGGGAACTAGTCTTATTGTGGTGATCAGTTTGCAGTGTATACAAATGTCCAATAATTATATTTATACACAAAACTAATAGAATGTTGTGGCAACTATACTTCAATTAAAAAAAAGAAAGAAAATGTAATTAATCTTTCTTATTACACTTGGAGCAATAGACTTGAGGGGGGAAAACTTCTATCTGGCACCTCTATGTTCCAGAAGCTGTATACTCACAATCTCATTGATTGTGAGAAGTCTGAACTCACAATAGCTTTTTGAAAGAGGGATGCAGAAACACCTGGGTGGCTCAGTTGGTTAAGCATCTGACTGTTGGTTTTGGCTCAGGTCATGGTCTCAGGGTCATAGGATCGAACCCCATATTGGGCTCTGAGTTGAGTGGGAGCCTGCTTGAGATTCTCTTTCTCCCTCTCCCACTGCCCCTCCCCCTGCTCTCTTTCTCAAATAAATTGAGAAATCTTTTTTTTTTTAAGAAAGAGGGGTATGTTCATTTGCTCCATCATTCATTCATCCATGCATTCATTCAAAAAATATTTATCAAGCACCTACATGTACCAGGAACCATCCTGAGCACTAGGAACACACAACAAAGAAAATAGATTTAAAAGCCCTTTTGGAGCTTAAAAATCTATGATCTATCTATTACCTAAAATCTATGATCTAACCTTAAAAATCTATCATTTTGCAGATGAGGCAAATGGGACAAGAGATGGGAAGGGGCTTGGCCAGAGGAAAGGGCAGAGCCATGGTTTGAACTGACCTGACTGATTCACGAGCAGTTGGGTTTCCACAGCATCCCATTGTCCCCTTAGAAGTAGGATTCCGACAGGCAGGGATCTGAATCCTGTCTTTGCTTGGAAAATCCTGGATTTCCTGATGAATCACATGCCTCTCTGAGCTGAGCCTCAGTTCTCGCTGTGAAGTAGGGTGAGGGTCTCCTGGACTCCGAAGTCCCAAAAGGAGGACCTTAACATAGGTCAAGACTTTGGGTCCAGATTGAGGAGGGGGCTGGAGACCTAGACTCTGGGTCTTGGGAGGGGAAGGGTCTGGATTTCTGGTTGTGAAGGAAGAGAGTCTCTGGCACCAGGAATCATGTGCTCAAAAGGGAGAAGATGCTTAGGAGCTTGTTTTCTTGGGCCACTGAGGAGCCCACATATCCTAAGTCTGTTAAGAAGATTATAGAAAATCCTGTGCGAGGACAAATTTCATAACATGGTTCTCTCCATGGGATTGCCTGGGTGGCTCAGTTGGTTAAGCATCTTCTTTCGGCTCAGGCCATGATCCCAGGGTTCTGGAACCGAGCCTTGAGTTGGGAATCCCTGCTCAGTGAGGAGTCTCCTCTCTCTCCCTCTGCTTCTCCCCCCTGATCTCATACTCTCTCTCTTGTTGTCTCTCAAATAAATAAAATCTTAAAAAAAAGAAAAAGGGGGCGCCTGGGTGGGTCAGTGGGTTAAGCCTCTGCCTTCAGCTCAGGTCATGATCTCAGGGTCCTGGGATCGAGCCCCACATCGGGCTCTCTGCTCAGCAGTGAGCATGCTTCCCCCTCTCTCTGCCTGCCTCTCTGCCTACTTGTGATCTTTCTCTCTCTCTGTCAAATAAATAAATAAAATCTTAAAAAAAAAAAGAAAAAGAACATGGTAGTCTCCACCATGAAGGAGGCATGCATTCTTTTTTTTTTTTTTTTTTTAAGCTGGGTGTGGAGCCCAAGTTGAGGCCTGAAGTCAGGCTGTTGAGATCAACCTGAACTGAGATCAAGAGTCAGGCACCGAACCGATGGAGCCATGCAGGTGCCCCAAGGAGGCATGCATCCTTTACCCACTCATTCATGCATCCATTTCTTGGGGAACCTTTTTTAACATCTGTTATTTTGCTTCCTTTCTCCCACCACTCCTGTTAATATTCTGGCCTTCCAGGTTTCCAACATGGGCCATCTGTGCATCTCAACCACACAATCACTGTCCCTTCTCTATCTCCTTCTGGAGGCAAAGCTTTGCCAATGGCTTGAGGTCCACTGGGCCGGCCAGCTCCTCTGCTCCCTCCTACTACCTCGGGGGCTGGTGACAGTGCCCCAGCCCGAGATGGTGCACTTCTGGCCAACTTCAGGGCAGTGATCCGTCAGGCTGATGGGCTTCACTGTGGGCCCCAATGATGCCCGACCACGTAGTCGGATGAGCATGAGATCATGGCTGTGGTCCTCATTGCTGCCGTTGTAGCAGGGGTGTTGGATGGACTGAGCCACAGCCATTTCTTGCTCTGATCTGTCCTTATTCTTCAGGCTGTGATCCCCCAGGCGTACTGTGTACTTCCTGTAATGGTGGAGAGTAATTTGGGACCCAGGCAGGAGTCTGGGACCCCAGTCCCCTCCTCCCTTGGCCCTCTGCATTCAGAGGCGCAGTCTCCAGCTCTCTTCTTCCCCCTATCCCCAGGTCCCAGCCCACCTCTGCCCCAGGCATCCACTCACTGTTTTTTACAGTGGGCTGCTGTAAGGACCCAGTTGTCATCGATGAGGACACCCCCGCATAGCAGCCGGATACCCTGGAACAAGGCTGTCTGCCAAGGCTGCGAATGGGGCTCACACTCCTGGCCGCCCAGCACCTTGGATTCCTGTGCCCTCAAGTGTCCTGCAGCAGGAGGGAGAGGGTTTGGATCATCACCCCCTGGGACAGGGCAGAGGCCAGGAAAACCTACTGTGGGTTCCAAAGGACACTGAGCAAGTTCTCCACCTGCCTCCTCACATGTCCACACCGGGACTGTGAGGCCCCCAGCTTGCACAGGCTGTCACACACAGAGGCACACGTCCACTTATTGATGCCCATGAGTCACACCGAGTCACACACCCAAGCATGCTTCCACATGTTCCCACATGCGTCCGCACGCCCTGTATACTGTGCATATCTGCACCCCTCAGCAAGCAGCCCTGCCGGCTTGGTGTGCTCCTGCAATATGCAGCATAACCTGACACACTCCTGCCCACTGCCATGTGTGCATGCCTCCATCCACCCAGGAAAGCCCAGAGGAGTTCCCACATATGATAGCATGTTTCACATCTCCCCGCATGCCATCACCAGCACCTACCACAGCATTCCTACAGGCTCCCGCCAGGCCCCCCTCACCTGCCCAGGCTTCCAACAGCAAGAACAGGAACATCCAGGTCCAGACTGCAGCGGGTGAGGGATGTCCCATGGTGGGATCTGGCAGAGGGAGAAGTCAGGGCTGAGAAATGAGGAGGTTTCTCCTAAATCCTAGGAGAAACTTGAAGTAAGGGAGCAGAGCATCTGGAGCCGTTCTTCTGGGTCCTGCAGGTGGAGGGGACTGGGGATCCAGCTTCTTAGGTCTGAGGGAAAAGGGACAGACCCCAGGTTTCTGAATCTGAGGAAAGGTGGTGGGGGCTGGATTCCTACATTCCCAGGAATGGGAGAGTTAAGAGTCCCAGACCCCTGGATCTGAAGGAAGAAGGAACTTGGAGTTAAAATTCCTACGCCTTGGGGAGGAGGGTGCGGCGGGCTAGATTCCTAAACCTTGAGGAAGGAAGGGGTCTGAGATTGGGGATCCTGAGCCCTGGAGGAGCAGGGGTCCCCTGGGCCTGATGCCTGTGTCTAGGAACTTTGGCATCTCACCTTGCAGAATCCAGGGGGCGGGGTCACCGACTGATTCAGACCCAGAGGAAGAAGCCCCAATACTTCAGCTCTGTCTGCCTGGTACTAGGTTCTGGAGGCTTTTAACTGGGAATCCCCGCCTTCCGCTCCGCCTCCTCCCGCTCTGGAGCCGACAGAGCATCAGGGAACTGGAACCCTGTGCATGAGTGAGGAGGGGCTGAGGGGCTGAAAGGGAAACATTGAGGTGGGGGGTGGTGGCTAGGATCTGGAACTCCTCAGGCTTGGGAAAGAAGGACATCAGTGCTGTGACTTC
Source organism: Lontra canadensis (assembly GCF_010015895.1). Lineage (NCBI taxonomy): Eukaryota > Metazoa > Chordata > Mammalia > Carnivora > Mustelidae > Lontra > Lontra canadensis. Next base: position 5,359,953 of record NW_022631101.1, read on the forward strand.
TGGGCCTGAAACAGAAAGGGCCAGGGACCCAGACAGCTGGATCCGAGGGAAGAGGGGGCTGGGGACCTGAATTCGGGGTCCAGGGGAGGTAGGGGCTGGGGAGTCTGAACTCCTGGGTCTGAGGGAGTAGGGAGCTGGAACCCGGAATCCTGGGTTGAGAGAGGAGGGGGGCTGGGGACCTGCACTCTGGGTCTGGAGGAGGGGGCTGGGGGAAGAGAAACTGGGGGCCCAGAGCCCTGAATTGAGGGAAGGGAGGTAAGGTCTGGACTCCTGGACCTGGGACGGGAAGGAATGGGGTTCTGGGCTCCTGAGTCCGACGGTGGATGGGGTTGGGACCCGAACTTTTGCTTCTGGGGTGGAGGGAGAATAGGCCTGAATTTTTGGTCTGAGAAAGAAGGGGGTTAGGGGCTAAATTCTTAAGTCTTTTTAGGAGTGACTTGGAGCCTGGGCTTTTGTGGGAGCAGGGGGTTGCTGCCACTAACTGGAAGTGGCAAAAAGGTGAGTCTTCTGAGGGCGGATTGGGCCCCGCCCGCTACCCCCTAAGAAGTTCGGGATCTGGGAAGGCAGGTTTGGGAGGCACCGTGACCTGGTTTCCCCTTCCCCTGGGGGCGACGGGACCAGCCCAAGCAGAACTCAGCGGCCTTGCTGCAATAGAGGCTGATGGAGACAGACTTTAGGCAGGACCTACGAGGGGTAAAGGGGGAGTTGCTGTACGGTGGCGGTTCCCTGTCTACCCACCGCCGCCCACCCGTTGTTTTTTCCTTCATCCCACAACGCAGGCAGACGGAAGGCGCGGTTCCACGCGTTTATTGTAAAATCATCCATTGACTCTGGATGAATTGAGACCCTCCCTCAATTTCTCTCAGTCGGGTCCCCGCCAGGATTCAAACACCCAGGGGCGCGGGCACAAGGGGCGGAGCCCGACCACGCCTCGGAGCCTTGTAGGGGAAGCTACAGCGCCCCTGACGTCACGGGGGCGGGCTCTCCCACGGAGGAGGCGGGGTTACAAGAGGTGGGGCCCAGAGGGGAAGTCTCATTGGGCAAAGTTCCGAGGGGAGGAGCCTGCTGGAGGTGCTTCTGGCGCGGAGCCACAGGTGAAGCTGCTCCACGGGGTTGCTGCCCGCTCCGGCGACATCACAGAGGCGGGGCTACAGGGCCGGTTGTGTCTCCCCGCTGCTTTCCAACGGGTTGGGCCCTGAGGGCTCGGAGCCTCAAGATCCGAGGCGTCTCGGGGCCGCTGAGACCTCTGCGGCCGGAGTCCGGCTGTTTCCAGCTACCCTGAGCCCACCCTCCTCTCTTGGTCGCCCAAGGCATGAGGGCTCAGTTGTCCTCCATGGTTTTTCGGATCCAGTCCACGTAGTGGCACACGCTGGTGTACACGGCGGGGCGCCAGGGTCTGGAGCAGGGCTCGGCACCCCCAGATACCACACCCGCCAGGGTCCCGTCGCAAACCAGGGGGCCCCCAGAGTCACCCTGTGAGCGGCAGAAGAGCAAAGAAACTGTTAAGCAGGTGTATTCATATTACACTGGCCACTTCCTCTCAGGAGGCCCCGTGTCCTCCTCTCCCGACACCTTGGCCTCTAGGCATCTAGGCGACTAGTCCCTCCTGCCTCAGACCCAGGAGTATGAGCTCATAGCCCTCACCTCACCCCTGCACTTAGCACTCTGGGATCCTAGTCCCCTCTTCCCCCGAAGGACTTAAAGTCTGTATTCCCAGTCCTCTCCTTTAGATTCTGGAGTCTGGGCCTCCAGGAATCCTGGCCCCAGTCCCATCCTCTCCCAGAACCCAAGTGTCCTGGGTCCCTCCATGCTTTCATCCATGAATTCTGGGGGCCCCCAACTCCCTAATTCCCTAGGACCCAGGAATCCGGCAGAATATCCATTCTGCTCCTTCCCAGAGTAGCTCTCACCTGGCAGGAGCCCCGGCCCCCCTCCCAGAGGCCGGCACAGAGCATACTGTCCGAGATGTGGCCCGGATATGCCCAACGGCAGAGGTTGTGATCCAGGATGCTGATGTTGGCACACTGTAGCGTCAGTGGGTACTGCACTGTTAGCAAAAGAGATCCACCCATAGTATCAACAGCTGTGACCATCACACTCAGCAGTCCCGCCACCCAGACCGTCGGACCCACAGAGTTGCAGCAGAAGACTCTCAAAGATAGAAACAAGAGACAGTGACAGAGAGAATCACACTGTGAAAGAGAAACAGATGGTTGAGGAGAGGGGGAGAGCCAAAGAGAGAAACAGGGAAACAGAAAGATGCAGAGAGCCAAGAAGAGATATATACATGACGCACAGAGAAAAAGAGACCATTGCAGCAGATAGACCTCTTAAGGGGAAAGAGATTCTCAGAGGAAGCATGAAGAAAGAGAAAAGAGAAAGAAACAGGCCCCGAGATGCCAAGGGAGAAGGCAGTGAGAAAGACAGGAGACGTTCATGGTCATTGACAGAGATAGAGATAAAGACTTAAGAGATACGGAACACAGGGAGAAACAGCATATCGAAAACAGACATGGATATAGATAGGCATAGACCCACGTGTATAATCCAGGGGCACAGATTCAGGTGGGCTTGACAAGCAAATAGAAATGGGTGGAGAGGGGGAACCTAGGTGGCTCAGTCAGTTAAACGGCTCCCTTAGACTCAGATCATGATCCCGGGGTCCTAGGATGGAGTCCCACATCGGGCTCCCTGCAGAGCTTCTCCCTTTGCCTCTTCCTGCTGCTCCCCCTGCTTGTGCTCACTCCCTCTCTGTCTGTCAAATAAATAAATAAAATCTTAAAAAAAAAAAAAAAAAAGTGGGTGAAGGGGACCAGGCAGACACAGCAGCCAGTAGGGGGCACTGTAGCGGCCCAGAAAACCCACATCTGGTCTGAAGGCGGCAACCTCCGCTGATTCTGCCCGACGGTCGGTGTTTGGGGAATGCGGGTCCTGCATTGTCAGCTCTTTGGATTTTCCCAGTAATTGCAGAAATTTGGCTTTTATGTAAAATCTCTCAAACTCAAACTATTTTTTCAAGGCATTTTGAAAGCCAGGACTGATGTGGGAGGCTCAGTGCGGCTAATGGGTGGCTGATTTGTGACTCTGAGAGACTCAGGCCTCATTTCAATTCTATGAAGTCTGTATTTTCATATTTAAATATCTCTGAAATCAGGGCGTGTCTTCCAGCAAATGGTGTCATACAAGGATTCACGGGAACTGTAATCCCTATTCTTAGTGGTTGTAAATGATGCATCTTGTAACTTATAGCATTTTGGATTTTTTCCTTATCTGTCTATCTATCCATCTATCTATCTATCAGATGAAAAGACAGAGACAGAGAAATAGGGGGGATTCAGACCCTCAGCATGAGCCACAAGGGATTGAGTTGTGGGCAAGGCTGTACCCTTAGGACTGGACACAGCCCCCCAGCCTGAGATGAGGCACTGGGTGCCTGGGGAGACGCAGGTCTGGCTGAGGTTGAGGGGTTGCACAGCAGGTCCCAGGTGTGCCTTCCTGGGCAGACGGATCAGCATGATGTCATCACTGTGGTCGTGAGCCCTGAGGTCCTTGTTGAACCCAGGGTGGGGGAAGAAGTCCGTGGCCCGGAACAGTTGCTCTGGACCCTCCCATTGCCAGAGGTGGTGCTCCCCAAGGCGGACCCACAGATACCTGTTGGGACAGGCCTCAGAGGTCAAGCTGGGTGTCCACCAGAGTGATAGGTGCTCCACAAGCCACACGCTCTCTCTGGGGCCCTGTCATTTCTGTATGACCCAGAGTGCTGTGTGATTTTAAGCAAGGCACACACCCTCCCTGGGCTTCAGCTTCTCACTCCAACACTTTGTGTGCCTCTACCTTTGTAGCTTTCTCCTAAAGGCTCACACCCCTTCCTAGTCCCATATTAAGTAAACCACCTTCCTTCCTGCTCCACCTGGAGCCTTGATGGTGACCTGGGTCCCCTGGAATGATGCAAGCACATGGGGGCTCCACCTACCATACAAGAACAGCCCCACCCCCTACAGGTCTGGTGGCTTCTGTGGGGAGTGGCTCTGTGTGTGTGTGTGTATGTTTGTGTGTGCATGGAGGGGGATGAGAAATGGAAAATCCCCAAGTTTGGGGTCATCCGTGGCCTCAGGCTTTTCTTGTCAGCCATATCCCTCACCCTCAATGCATGTCTTCCTGAGACCCGACTCAAGCTCTCAGTCCACTTGTTCTGCTCTGGTTTCCTGCCCTGGACAGCTGGGGGCTCTCTGGGGATGTGCATATCCATTCCTTAGCTTCTGACCTCTGACCTTAGCGACCAGGCTTATGACTAAGAATTCAGGATTTGAAGAGTATGAGACATTATTTCTATCTCTGTCTCCTCATTGCCTGGGCTCCATATCTGGAAAACAGTCTTCCCCAACTTGTTCTCAAGCCCGAATCTTTTCTACCTCTATATCTCTGCTTCTCTCCTTAGTCTTTGGAGCTGAAATCTGAGTATTCTAGCCTTCTGTACAGACCTGAGCTGAAAGAGGTCCTGTCATGGAGCAATGCAAGATGGGAAATTCCCACACAGCATTCTGGGCTTCATCCCTGGAGGGAAAAACATCACAGCAAGATGGGCTACCCCTTTCCAGAGGTAATATAGAAATTCAGGATTTCTGCATCAGGTAGATTCTAAGATTCTAACACCCTAGGAATCCACGATTCTAGAATTCTATGTCCTAGAATGTTATGAATCCAATATTCTATGAGACTGATGCGCTGCCTACTGCACTAAGGAGGCAGGTATAAATCCAATATTCTAACATTCTAGATTTCTCTAGGTCAAAAGCCTGGTTTTAAAATTATCTGAATGAAATCAAGGACCTAAAGAGCCTGGAATTCTAGTATTCTGGGACTATAAAATGGATTTCATCAATCTAGAATTCTATAGTTCTTTTTAAAAATGTATTTATTAAAGATTTTATTTATTCATTTATTTGTCAGAGAGAGAGAGAGGGAGAGAGGGAGAGCGACAGGCAGAGGGAGAAGCAGGCTCCCTGCCTAGCAAGGACCCTGACACGGGACTTGATCCCAGGACCCCAGAATCATGACCTGAGCCAAAGGCAGATGCTCAATTAACTGAGCCACTCAACTATCCCTAGAATTCTGTAATTCTATGATTTTGGAAATTCAAGAATCTAGGTTCAAATAGTTTGAGACTCTAGAATTCTCTCAATTTAAATTTTAGGGATTTTAAGAATCTGGAATGATAGCTTTCTAAGATTTAAGATTCTAAGATTTGTTTAATTCACCAGATTCAAGACATTTATGCATATAAACTTCTAGAATTCTATTGATTCAAGATTCTAGAATTCTGCAAGTGACAGTATTCTAGGATACTGTGAATCAAAAATTCTAGGACCATGAGCTTCTATATTCAACGGACCTAGCTAGGATACTGAGCCTAAGATTCTAGGGTTGTGCTCTCCCATACAACTATTGAGCATTTGACATGTGACGAGTCCAAACTGAGACATGCCATATGTGTAAAATGCACATCTGATTTCAGAAGTATAGTATTAAACAAAAAGACTGATCTATATCATTCATAAATATTTAAAAATGGATTGCATATTAAAATAATGGTTTGGCCATGACAGACTCTTGACTCTAGGAAACAGACTGAGGGTTATGGAAACGAGGGGGGGAGTTGGGGGAGGGGGTAACTGGATGATGGGCATTGAAGAGGGCACATGAGCTGATGAGCACTGGGTGTTATACGCAACCAATGAATCATTGAACATTACATCAAAAACGAATGATGTACTATATGTTGGCTAATTGAATTTAAATTTAAAAAATTAAAATAAAATAAAATAATGGTTTGAGTGTGTCAAACTAAATCTATTATTAAAATTAATGTTAATCCTTTTTTTAACTATTGTAATATGTCTATTAGAAAATTTAAACTTGGGGTGTCTGGGTGGCTCACTGGGTTAAGTGTCTGCCTTTGGCTCAGGTCATGATCCCAGGGTCCTGGGATTGCCCAGGGTTCCCTGCTTGGGTTGGGAGTCTGCTTCTACCTCTGCCTTCCCCCAATTCGTGCACACACACTCTCTCTCTCTCCCCATCACTCTGCTCTTTCAAATAAATAAATAAAATCTTAAAAAAAAAGAAAATTTAAACTTAACTATGTGGCTGGAGATATATACCCACGGAGCTGCCCTGCTCTAGACTCCTAAGATTCTACGAGTCTGAGTCTCAATTCTAGAATTCACTGAAACTGATGTAGAATCTCACAGATCTGAGATTTTAGGAGTTCATGACTGGATTTTTCTGGGTCTGAGCCTAGGTTTCTAAGAGTTTTGAATTTTAGACTCTAATAATCAGATTATTTGGGACTCTGGAATTTGGAGGGTCAACTCTAATTCTAAGAGTTGAACTTTTGGGAACAGAAATGAAGGCCAAATCCTTCCCAACCACAGTTCCTTCCCTCCTCTACTGAAGGCGCCTTGCCCCCCCCACCCCTCCCTTACCTTCAGCACTGCCCCTCTCCCTCGCCCCAGTGGTGCCCAGGTCACTCACGGCTTGTGGCAGTGGGCAGCTGTGAGCAGCCAGCGGTCACTGATGAGGGAAGCCCCGCAGAACAGGTGGGTGAGGTAGAAGAGCCCGGCCTGCCAGGGCTGCGAGTTGGGGCGGCATTCCTCAGCCCCGATGGCTCGGGTGTCTGCCCAGCCATGCCCTGGGGTGGGGTGGAGGCAAAGGGGTCAATGACAAGCATGGTAGGAGGGCTGGGGGAGACCTGCTAGATGCCTACCAGGAAGGACCTGAAGTCTGGCGGGTCAAGGGCAAGCTGGCTGGCAGGGGTACCGGGACCATGGAGAGGCAGCAGGATGGACGGCTGGAGCCTCACCTGCCAGGAGAGAAAACAGAGCACAGACGAATCCCAGCCTCATGACCTTGGGGCGCCTGGGTCTTGAGCATGTGTTCAGGCTGCCGGCCGTGCTTCTTGAAGGTAAGCCATGCCATCTCCTTCCTCCTCTCTGGGGCCGCCCTGGTGATTAATCTGGGTTGGGAAACGTCCCAGGGGGAGGGGGAAGCCCTGGGGCCTTGACTGGGGGCCTTGGAAATGGAGGCAATGCAGGGGAACCCCCCCCCACCAGCCGGATGAGCTGGTGGCCTGCTGGGCCAGGGATGAGCTGAATGAGGGAGGAGCCCTGGGATGTGGAGTCTTCCTGAGATCTCCAGAGAGGGGAACCCTCATTCCCATGATGTCAGGATGCAGGACCTGGATGCAGGATGCAGGGGTCTGGAAGAGGAAGACGGAGAGAGGGGCGCCTGGGTGGCTCAGTGGGTTAAGCCTCTGCCTTCGGCTCAGGTCATGATCTCAGGGTCCTGGGATCGAGCCCCTCGTCGGGCTCTCTGCTCAGCGGGGAGCCTGCTTCCTCCTCTCTCTCTGCCTGCCTCTCTGCCTGCTTGTGATCTCTATCTGTCCAATAAATAAATAAAATCTAAAAAAAAAAAAAAAAGGAAGGAAGGAAGAGGGAGAGAAAGGTGATCCCTAAGGCTGGGTCCTGAAACGGAAGCAGATTTATCTTGAATGAAACTGTGGTGAGCTAGGACCGGTGCCTGGGGCAGGCTGGAGGGATATGTAGGAGGACCCCCTTTCCAGGGAAAGAGAACAAATTAAGAAAAGAGAGAAGGACAGAGGTACAGAAGGATTCAGGGTGAGGGAAGGAGAGAGAGGGAAAGACACAGACCAAGCAAGCCAGAGACCACAAGAAGCCACTCACGTGTGCACCCCCTACAGAGCCCTCCCTGTTCCGGGCATTTGGGCCCCTTCCTGCAAGGACAAAGGCCTCTCCTAGAAGGTTGAGGAAATATGGTCCCAACTGGATTGACTCACTCTTGTCATAAACTACCCTACGCCTTTCTTCATATCCTTATCACCCAAGACCCACGTGCCCAGCCTGCCTGGAAGTAAGCACTTTCCTTTTTTCTTAACACCACCTGATCTGGGCCAAGTTCTGAGAACATTGCCCTCTTTTTTCATCTCCTCCCCTCCCCTGTCCCCATCAGTCCATCCCACCTGCCTCTCTCCCCATCCCTCCTCCCCATCGGGTAGGCAGACCTGCAGGGCCAAGCCCAGATATGATTCAACTCTAAGTCCCCAGATCACCCATTTGGGGCTGAGCTCTCAGGAGGCCTCAGGAGATGTTAATTAAATGAGTGAATGTCTTTCTCCATATTCTTTTCCTGGTACACTCCTACTCGTCCTTCAAGATTCAACCTAAATGCGCCCTCCTCCAGGAGGTCTCCTCTGATTTCTCAAGGAAGAATGCATCTTTTCCTCCCCTGGACACTCACAGGCTCCTCCACTTTCTATTGCTGTAAACCTGATTATCACTCTGGGTCTGGGCTCCCCTGGAATGTGTCACTTGGTTTAGAGCATGGTCTCTGAAACTGGACCACCTGGGTCCAGATCTCAGTGCTGGCCACTATGAAGTGTGTGACTTTGGGCAAGTCACTGGACCTCTCTGTTGGCCTATATATTAAGAAGTAATAGTAATCCAGGTTGGGGGGGTGATTGAGTGAATTAACCCACATGCAGTACTTACAACAGCGCCCAGCACATAGCCGGCATTCAACACATGTGTTAAGTCTATCCCTCTCCTCTAGAGCCCTGCACTGCCTCAATTACAATACACATCACTCGTGGTTATACAGCGTCTTGTTCTGTCTCCGGATAGGGATGGAAGAGTAGAGACTGAAACTGAAGAGACACTATGTGTCATACTAACTGCTTCTGATAACATCTCCATAGCTACCTTTTTTAAAAAAATTATTTATTTGTTTTTTAAAAGTAGGTTCCATATCCAGCATGGAGCCCAACGCCGGGCTCAAACTCAGGACTCTAAGAGCAAGACCTGAGCTGAGACCAAGAGTCCGATGCCCAACCCACTGAGCCACCGAGGTGACCCTTGATAGCTACATTTATTTTTTCTTAAAGATTTTATTTTTTTAATGGACAGAAAGAAAGATCACAAGTAGGCAGAGAGGCAGGCAGAGAGAGAGGGGGACGCAGGCTCCCTGCTGAGCAGAGAGCCAGATGCGGGGCTCGATCCCGGGACCCTGGGATCATGACCTGGGCGGAAGGCAGAGGCTTAACCCATTGAGCCACCCAGGCACCCCGATAGCTGCATTTATTGACCGTACTCTGTGCCTGGCAGGTTTCATGTATACTATCTCATTTAATTCTCACTCTTTGACCCTATTCCACAGAGGGGAAAACTGAGATCAAGAGAACATTCCAGTAATTTTCTCAAGATCACAAAATAAGTGACAGAAATACATTTCCTTCTCTACCCAGTACACTCCTACTTATCCTTTTAAACCCCATGCAAATGTCCCCTGATCTGAGAAGTCTTCCCTGAGTCCTTCAGAAAGAGTCCATGGCCTCTGCTTAGGGCACCCCATGCCTCCTTCTAGCAATGATCAATTTGTGTTGTTAATCCATCGATGCACTGAGTTGCTTCCGTGTGCCAGGCACTGTACCAGGTACTTAAAGAACAATCACTAGTGGGGCGCCTGGGTGGCTCTGTCAGTTAAGCTTCTGCCTTCGGCTCGGGTTGTGATCTCTCAGGGTCCTGGGATTGAGCCCCATGTCTGGCTCCTTGCTTGGCGGAGCCTGCTTCTTCCTCTGTCTGCCGCTCCCCTTGCTTGTGCGCTCTCTCTCTCTCTTTCTCTCTCTCGGACAAGTAAATGATTTAAATAATTTTTTTAAAAAAGAAAAATCACTAGTGAATAAATCAGAGTCCCTGCTTTCATGGACTGAGTCGGGAGAGACGGGTGACAGACCATTATGCAGTAAACAAACAAATGAGGTCATTCCAGTTCTAACAAGTGCTGCAAAAGAAATAAGCCCAGCAATGGACTGTTTTCCTGGTGACGCAGGGGACCCCTTTAGCCAGGGCAATCCTGGAAGGCCTGAGGTGACATTTGCGTAGAAACCTGAATGACAAGAATGGAAGCCTTGCCTGTCTCTCTGACCTGACTAGCAGCTCCTTGAGGGTAGAACTCGGGCTGATTCATCTCCAGGACCCAGAGTAGGACACAGCTCAGTAAACACTTGTAGTATGATGACTAAAGGGATGGGTGATGTGCCTTTAAAAATGAATCAAGTTCCCACCTCTTCGAGTGTTGCATGACAAACTTAGCTGATATGTCTGATTGGCGTTTCCTGGGTGTGCTAATGGGGGCAGAGGAAGGGAGCTGGAGACTATGTGCCAGTCTTCCGTGGGCTCTGTAGGGGCAAAGACCTCGTGGTGGTGGTCACCACTATGTTCTCAGTGCCCAGCATCCCCCCTGCCATATAATAGGTGCTCAGAAGTGGAACATCTCTGTTGTGCATATGTTCAGCTGATGTTACGTCTCCAGAGTCCAGGCTAAATGGAGGTTCCCAAACATTGGTTAGCTCTGCCTGGATTCTGTGTAGAATACACCCCCAGCATAGGAATATTTACATGGAGACACTTTCTGAGAAAGGTGAAGAACCCTTCTCCTTCCATATTTCCAGGGTGAAATTTCCAAACCAATTTGGGATAGGGTGGGGATGGCGGTGGACTGGGGGTTGTGAGGGGCTCAGAGGAGAATGGGGATATGGTGGAACTGGGACTGGGGCTTGTGATTGGTGAGAGAATGGAGAGGGATCTCAACAAAAAACTTCCCCTAAATCTCAGAGGACTTCTTTCCTTGAACTTAGCAACTAAGGTGAGGCGGGTTCCTCTGGTCTTGGAGGCTGAGGTGGATCTGTGGTGAGGTCCCTTGGGTTCTAGTGGCCCCAGGAAGGCAGAGAAGGGACCAGATGACTCAGAGGTGGCCCAGCTCCTGCTGGGACAGGAGGAACTGGTGCTGGGTGGACCCAGACGTGGGGAACAGTGGGAGGGAGGAAGGAAGTGGTTAAGGGGTGCTTCATGGACATTGAGGGGAGGGTGGGGAGTGTGATTCTCCCATCAGCCCTGAGGGATGGGGATATGGAGGATGGGGCTCGGGGGCTTGGGACGGGGGTGCTACTCCTGTGCTTTTCTCCCCAGGACACGAAGTTACATATGTTCATCCTCACCAGGACCTGCTCACAGATCATGACAACAGGGAACATTCAGTTAGGGCTTGCCACCCCTATGTTAATGCTTTACTAACAGTTACCATAGCAACCTATGCACTCGTGTTGTATGGTCGTGTTGTATGATCGTCTCTTCACATTGCCTCTGAGGCAGGCACTCCATTGTCCCCATCTTCCAGATGAAGAAACAGAGGCCCAGACAGGTTACTCTGCTTGCCCGAGGTCACACAGCAGGGATTAGCAGAGGGAGGCAGGCTGAGTGAGTGACAACTTCTCTCAGATGCTGGGTGACCACCAGCTTCCTTGCTTCTCTTGAATTAAACTTGACCACCTCTATTGACACTTTGGCTTCAAAGTGTGGAAAGAGCAGCAGTAGGCAGGGGGAGATGAGGAAAGATGTTAGCAGGTGTTGGGCAGTGGAGGTTCGAACAGAACAGGGGGAGAATTCAGCCCCCACAACTGTGAAGGAAGGAGCAAGACGGCAGCTGGTGGAGTGGCAGGGCCTCGGGTCAGTTGGAGCGTATGGTTTTCTCTATCCAGGAGCTGTATTTGCAGATCTGGGTGTAGACAGCTGGATGCTGAGCTGAGCCGCAGGGGAAAACGCCCCATGAAAGGATGCCCTGCAGGGTCTGGTCACAGACCAGAGGGCCACCGGAGTCACTCTGGGGGGTAGGGGGAGAGATCCAATAAATACAGCGATCCAAGGGCTGTCACTTGAGGGTCTGGGATAGTGATAGGGAAGGAAGGGGTTTGGGCAGGGTTGGAGTTACCTTTGGGTAAAGATGAGCTTGGGGTGGGGTTGGAATTAAGTATGAGCTGGGTTGGGATGGGGCTGGACTGGCGGCCGTGGATATCGGAGCGGGGATGAGAATGGAAGCGCATTGCCGCTGGGATTACAGCTTGTGGCAGGTGAGGGGATGAAGACAGATGGAGAGGCAGGGATGGGGTCGGGGTTTAGGAATAGCCAGAAGGTGGAAATGCAGTTGAGGATGGGGTGGGAAGTGGGTAGAGCCAGGCACAAACAGGTGAGCAGAGCAGATAGAATCAGAGACGGGAATGAAGTTGGGGTAGGGATGGGATAGTGTTGGACACAGGGATGACTCTGGGCTGGGGTTGGGGACAGCGATGGGGCCTTCTGATTTCTCATAACTTTCCTATCCTAGCTCCCATGCATCAGAGACCCGCCACAGCCAGTCCCTACCTGGCAGGGGTCCTGACCCTGGTCCAGTCCTGCACACATCATGTTGTTGGTGACAACACCAGGGTAGAAGACCTCGCACTCTTTAGAGCTCAGGACAGTGACCCTGGAGCAACTCAGGCCCTTGTTGTACTTCACTGATGGGAGGAAACAGTAGGTAAACCGGTGGCCAGCCCTTAATCCTCCAGGACCCAGGAGTCCACGCCCCCAATCCCCTCCTCCCTCAGACCCATCGTCCTGGCCCTCAAGGTATTCCCCGGGATACTGGCCTCAGGGACCCCCGCTCTTGCCTCTTCGGGTAGCCGTGGTACCCCAGCCAGCGACCTGGCACTCGTCTCCGGGCTGGGCACAGCGGTAGGGCAGGCGCAGGGTCTGGATGCGAGGCCCCAGCACAGCGGGCCTGGCCAGCTTCAGCAGCATGAGGTCATGCTCATCTGTCCGCCTCGGCAGGATGGGGCCTGAGCCCTGGTGGTACTTGGGGTGGATGACTTGGCGAGTGGTCCGGCGGAGCTGCTCGCCCTGGAGGAGGAGCAGGTGGTCGTCCCCAATGCGAGCCCATAGAGGACTAGGGAGGGAAGAGATATATGAGGGCAAAGCCTCGTTAGGAACTGGGACCAGACTCTGAGTCCCTGGGAAGGAGGGTACTAGTAGCAAGGTAGAAGTCTGGACTCTGGGGTCTGAGGGAGGAGGTCCCGGGGGGGGGGGGGGTGTGGAGCTGGAGGCTTGAATTCTTGGGAAACAGAGAAGAATGATTAGACATTTGGGTCTCTGAGCTGCGCAAGAATTGAGTGCTGGGGTAAGCCTCTCTTCCTTCCTCCCTCAGTGGCAGCTCATAAGGGGAACAATTTCCTTAGTTCGAAATTACTAACCACACCAGGTCCTGACTTCTGTCTGTGGCCTACAACTATCTACACTTCAACAGAACCCAAGGAGTTTCAGCAAGACAGGGGTGGCGGAAGGCCCAGAAACGCTCAGAAGGACCACACCGCCCCCTGGCGGCCACAGCACAACCCCACCTCTCCTCCTACGGGAAGTCCTCCAGCACTGACTCGCACATGGACTCAAGTGCCCCAGCCCTTCCCGCCTCCTCCCAGGGACCTGCTCCACAGCCCCTCCGTGGCTGCCCCGAGGATCTCCCCTTACTTGTTGTTCCTGCAGTGCGCGGCTGTGAGCACCCAACTCTTGTCCACCAGGACGCCCGCGCAGTGGAACGAGAGGCCACTGAAGAGGGAGACCTGCCAGGGCTGCGAACCGCGTGCGCAAGGAGCGCCGGAGGCCACAAGGTCCACGCTGGTGTCGTTTCTGGGGAGCAGCACCGCCTCCGCGGCTGGAGAAAGAAAAGGGGTGGAGATCAGAGCAGGCAGGACAAGGGCTGGGTTTAGGGCCAGAGCTGGGGGGCCCCGCAGCAAAAACCAGGGAAGCTGGGGGCGTGCAAATTGGGGGTCCTGCAGGAACCGAATGGAAGTGGCAGGAGAAGAACAGCGGGAAAGGGGAAGGGGGCAGGATTAGAGCGGACTAGGGTTAGGAGAGCGAACTGGGTGGGTCTGGAGGGACAGGGACAGGGACAGGGACAGAGGGCAGCGCCCGGAGCAGAGCGGGAATGGAAGGCGACGGGGCCACCAGGGGGCGACGACAGAACGCGACGGAGCTTGCGGAGCAGGGGCGGGATGTGCGCAGCAGGTGGAGAGAGGGGCGAGGGCAGAGCAGTAGGGCAAGACTGGGGAGAAACGCGAGGAGTAAGAAGGGGCGGGGACAGAATGGGACTGAGAGAGGGGCCGGGGTTAGTAAGGGGCCGGGAAAGTAGGCCGCGGGGAGAAAGGAGTCGGGATCCAGGCTGAGTGCTGGGGTCGGGATCCCCCGGCGAGGAGCTCGGAGAGGGGCAGGGCGGAATTGGGCCCGAGCCTCCTCTGGATCCGCGGGTGGGTGCTGGGGTCCCCAGAGGAGGCGCGGTGCGCGGGGGCTGGTGATGAGAGCACACTCTCCCGGGGACCTCCGGCCAAGCCCTGTTGCCCGCCTCACCCCACAGTTGCGTCACGAGCAGCGGCAGCAGCAGCCTCGACAGGGCCCGGGCGCTAGAGGCGGTGCACAGGTGGCGGTGCGGGAGTCCCATGGCCAGGACTGAGACTGGGGGGCCAGGACGAATTAAAACAGATGCCTCATCAGAGACACCCCCACACCCACCCCACCTCGCCCATCTGCCCGACCTGGGCCAAGCCAGCCCGCGCGGACCCGCTGAAAACGTCGGCCCTCAACCTCAGGGGCGGACCGCCAGACAGGCGATTGGGGCCCGGAACACCCAATACGGGCACAATTACCCTAATGACGCCTCTTGTGGCGTCCTCCTGACTTCCCTACGCCCGAAGGGGGAGCGAGGTCCCAGCCCGAGCTTTCCTGGACTGTCTGCCCAGCAGCCTTTGGGGTTCGCCCTCCTTCACAGGTGGACGGGGGTCCGAGGTTCAGAGGCGCATGCCATAGATAGGGAAACTGAGGCTCAACCAGGGCTGCCCGCGACCCGAAGGTCCCCACCCATGCTCTCACAACACGCCCCTACTAAGGTGAGGTGCATCCCACCTCACCTGGGAGTCGATGCTGGAAGGAAGAAGGAGACCCAGAAGTGGCTGTGCCCTGCCGAGTGGGCTGCTGAAATCCTGTGGCCTGGGACCCCTGGGCCTGGCCTTCCCTTTTAACCTCAAAGAGCCCGGAAATTTCCCCACCCTCCCCCCAGGGATTCACTCCCTCCTTTCCCTCTCCCTAATTATACCGTGGGTGGGACTGGCACCCAACCTGGGCCCCAGATTCCTGCTCTGGGAGGGGCCCCGGGAATACAGGCTTCTTCTAGAGCCCCAAACACCCTTTTTGGAGCTAGACCGCACGGGGATTCCCCAGGTCTCCTGTTCCAAAATGCCTTCTCAGGTGGGGAGAGAGGATGCCTTGTCCCTGGGTAGCCTCAGGGTCTCAGAGATAGCATTGGAGAGAGGTGATTACCACCAAGAGAGAGGAAAATAAACAAGGAAATGCCTACTTAATGACTGAGAAAAGCAGAATGCCCTCCAGGAAAGAGGGAGGCCAGAGATAAGACAGATGGAAGGAAAGGATAGAAGACTTAAAGACTGAGACACACAGAGACAAGGAAAAGAAGAAAGCACATAGGGGCACCTGGGCAGCTCAGTGGGTTCAAACCTCTGCCTTCGGCTCAGGTCATGATCCCAGACTGGGATCAAGCCCCCCCTGGGATCAAGCCCCACATCGAGCTTTCTGCTCAGTGGGGAGCCTGCTTCCTCCTCTCTCTGCCTGCCTCTCTGCCTACTTGTGATCTCTGTCTGTCAAATAAATAAATAATATCTTTAAAAAGAAGAAGAAGAAGGAGGAGGAGGAAGAGGAGAGGAAGAAATCACAGAGATGGAAGGGGAGCAGAGAGGGAGGCAGAGCCCCAGAACCGGTGTGGAGCTCTGTGCTGAGCCCCGAGCAGTGGGCTCACTGTGGGTCCCAGTGACTAGCACCCCTCTTCCTTCTCCTGCAGGGGGCGGGTTGGGGGGCGGGGGGAGGGCAGCAGATCACACCCAAGTGTGGTCCCATCAGATCCTTCCTGCCATCAGTGTGCCTTCATATGACACATGGGCCCGTGAATCACAGGAGGCCAAGGCCACAGAGGAGTGTCAGTATCACCTGGACCAACTCCCTCCTTTCAGGTGAGGAACTGAGGCTCAGAGAAGGCAGTGACTCACAGAAGGTCACACAGCAAGTCTACCTAACAACCAGGAGGCCCCAGTTCCAGCTCCAGGCTCTTACTCCTCATGGCAGCAACCTCCCCTGAAAGGCGAGCAGGGCATCAAAACAAGATCCTGAGCTCTGGACTAGTTTGGGGGCATCTTCTCCAGTGGGAACTGAGTTAACTGCAGAGGTTGTCCAGCTCTGCGCCACCCAGGTGAACTCTCTACAACAGGGGAAGTGCCCTCTATGTGCTATTCCGTACAGCAGTCAGATGTGGCTACAGAGCATCTGATATGTGGCGAGCGTGACCTAAGAACTCCTTTTCTCATTTTAGGTTATTTTAATTTAGAAGGCCGTACGTGGTTAGTGGCTGTCCTACAGACCAGCACAAGTCTGGGGAAACTACCTCGCCTGGAGGTTGGAAAGAAAAACAGTTGGGAGCTCCTTTTCTTAATTATGGGCAGGCTGACTTACCTACTGTGCTATCATTCCTTTAAGTGCACAATTTTACAGATAAGAAAACTGAGCCTCAGTCAAGGCAGTTTCGCTTGGTAGTTAAGAAATCACTTTGCTTTAAAAAAAAGAAAAAAGTAGGGGCGCCTGGGTGGCTCAGTGGGTTAAGCCTCTGCCTTTGGCTCAGGTCATGATCCCAGGGTCCCAGGATCGAGCCCCACATCCGGCTCTCTGCTCAACAGGGAGCCTGCTTCATCCTCTCTCTCTGCCTGCTGCTCTGCCTACTTGTGATCTCTCTCTGTCCAATAAATAAATAAAATCTTTAAAAAAATAAAAAGAAAAAAGAAAAGGAAGAAAGAAAGAAAGAAAAGAAAAGAATGAAAAAAGGAGACACTGCTTTAGATTCCTTGCTTTTCTCCTTACTGGCTGTGTGACTGAGCAAGTGGCTAGTTTCTCTGTGTTCAGTTTCCTCATCTGCAAAATGGGCATAATAATGGCACTGAATCTTGTGAAGATTAAGTTAGCTGATTTGTTTAAAAGCCCTTAGATCAGGGTCTGGCATATAAAGCACTCCAAAGATTCATTCGTTCAGCAAGTATTTATTGAAACCTTGGTGCGTGCCAGAAGCTGTCTTTGGGGCTCAAGGATACAACAGTGAATGAAACAACTTTTATCTCTTCCAGAATCACAAATTAATACAAGACAAGATTTGAACCCAGGCCTCACTGATTCCAAACCCCAAGCAGATTATTAAGCTACAGACTCTCTCATCATTCAGGAGGCTGAAAAGAAAATACATAAAAGCATCCTCGCTCAGGCTTGACTATTAACAGAATGAGTAAGAGTCACATCACCAAGTAGAGATTGGGGGTGTTGGGCTGGTCCTGGCTAGTTATTATCCATAGTCTTCTGGATCCAGTCTACATATTTGCAGACCTTTGTATAGACACCAGGCTTTCTGGTGACAGCACACGGATCCTGGCCCCAGGAGATAATGCCTTGAAGAGACCCATCACACACCAGAGGTCCCCCAGAGTCACCCTAGGTATGGAGAGAGAGACAACCGGTCAGAAAAGTGGCTTGGCCATGGGAGGGGGACAGGGTTGGGCATTGTGGTAGGGAGGAGGTGGTGCTGGGATGTTGTAGGGATGGTGTTAGGAGTGGGGTGGAGATTGAGAATGGGGTTCACGAGATGCTGGGGGATGAGGTTGAAGTATGGGTGGCGATAAAGATGGGGTTAGGGTTGACTGGGGGATGTTGGGGCTGGAAATAGGGGTGGGAATGGGGATGGAGCTGGGGATCCCGTGGAGGTTAGGAATGGGAACTAGGGGTGGACACGGAGTTGGGGTGGCAGGGTGAGACAGGGTCAGGGTTGGGAATGAGGTTGTAGCTGTAGATGAAGAGATGGTTGAGGTAGGAGACGGGAATGGGGATGCAGCTGGAGACCCAGGCCCTGTCCCCTGACCTGGCAGGAGTCCTTGCCCTCTTCCCGAACACTGGCACACACCATGGTGTCTGTGATGTTGCCGGGGTAGGCCTTCTCACACTCCTCGTGCTTAATGATGGTGATGTTGGCGCATCGTAACGTATGGGGCAAGTGCACTGTGGAAATGGCATGAATGGATGTGGAAAACGAGGGACCCTGGCCCCGTTCCCCACGCTGCAGTGCCTGCTCTGCCCACACACTACAGCCAGTCCCCGTCCTTCTTGCTTGCACCCAACTCATCTCTGTGCTCCTAGCAACAGCACGGGTAATGCTAGCGAGTAAATGTATTATGGCAGTCGTTCTATAGACACTATCTCTGATCCAGCCCTGGTAGGTGGGTGAGATCATCCTCATTTTACAGAGAAGAAAACCAGGGTTCTGATGCAAAGCCACGTGCCTGAGGTCCTACAGTGAGCACATGTATGGCACATCATGTCTGTCTGACCCCCAGGCTAAGACTTTAGTCTCTACCCTACCTGGCTCTTACGCTTTCCCTCTTCTTTTTGACTTATCCCACCACTGACACCCCCAGGAAGCCCCCTCTCGTACTCTTGTACTCTGGGAATCTCCCCTCTGAAGGCTCCTCTGGTTCCCTCTGTCCTTCCACAATCAGGATCACCCACCCCTCCCCTCCATGTCCCCCTCTGGAGCCCCTACACTGGGGGCTGGACGTGGTGCCCCAGCCAGAAATGAGGCAGCGGGTGCCCGCAGTGACACAGCGCGATGACAGGGTGAGCGGTCGCACGGCCCCAGTGATGAAGGCTGCGGTTGCCATCTTCACCAGCATGATGTCATTGCGGTGGTCTTTGTTGGGGAGGCTGTTGTTGAAGTCTGGGTGGGGGAAGGACTCGGTGGCCACTCGGGTCTGCTCACAGCCATCCCGCCGCTGGAGGTTGTGCTCCCCCAGATGAACTACATATCGGCTGAGGTGGGAGAGATGGCGGTCAGAGATGGAAGGCAGGGGAGAGGCAGGAGAGGGGAGGCGGGGAGAGACATGGCGGAGAGGGAAGGGATGAGAGCACCTGAGAGAACAAAGCAACATAGCTCCCCTTCTGACCTCACTCATTCCCACTTCCCACGGAAGCCTCCTTCCCAACCCTATCCCCATCCCAGCACCCAACCCCCCTCCCAGCACCAATGGTCCAATGCCTTCCGTCCTTCCATCCCGGCTCAGTGTCCATCATCCATGTCCATCTTGGACCCCACCACGTCCTCCCCATCCCCAAACCCCTCTCCATCCATCTCTCCATCTCCAGCCCCCTGCCGGCCCGCCCCAGCCCCCGCACCCACGGCTTGCGGCAGTGAGCTGCTGTCAGGAGCCATTTGGGAGCGATGAGAGTTGCCCCACAGAGCAGCCGTGTCTTCTGGAACAGAGCCACCTGCCAGGGCTGGGAATGAGGAGAGCACTCGTACCCCTTGATGATCCTGGTCTCTCCCCCTACATGCCCTGGAGGGGAGTGAGGGCAAAAGAGGGGGCTCAGGCATGAGACAACTCCCAGAAGTGGGGGTGGGGAGAACAGAGAAGGGGTGGGTAGCCTAGGTCCCAGCCTGGTGTCCCGCTGAAATGCATCATCTGGATGGACCAGGTATTAAATGACTGAAATCCTTCGCGGCTAGTTGGTCAATAACTACCGTTCTGTGCTGTCTTCTGCCGCACAACAGTTGCCCCAGCCCCTCCCTTGAGACCCTCCTTGACCTCTCCCCATTCTAGCATCTAAAGGGATTATGCTTGGCCCAGCGAGGGGCATTCAGGACCTTACTATGGCTCCTATACCCATTTGGATGCCCTGTGAGTTATTCTGTATCTTCAGCATTGGCTCGGTCACCATCCAGACAAGAGGGTTGAGGGACCCTAGAGACCAGAGAGGGAGGCCTTTGCCCTCCTGCATCCCCCATCATACCTGTCACCAGAGCAAGCATGATTAACTGAAGAATCATCATGGTCTGGAGAGGGGAAGCGCAGGCCCCACGTTCTTCTGGGAACAAGAAGGGACAAGGGGCCCAATCACTTTATGGGGAGACTGGGGAGGGACTGGTTCATGCCCTCTCCTCCCTCCCCTGCCTGCTCTGGCTCTCCCCAGGGAGAAACAACACGGTTGGAGGAATGCCCAAGTTCTCACCATGTCCCAGCCTCCAAAGCTTTAAAAAAAAAAATCTGGTATCAAGGTGGCCTTGGAGGGGCCGATCTCAGCTAAAAGCTTCTCTGTAGCCATAGCCAGGAAGGATGTGGCTGATGCTGGGAGGGTCTTTAGCTGGGGTAAGGGTTTGGCTGGCCCTGTTTTAAGTCAGCCATGGTACCCGTGAGATGCATCTGGGAGAATGTTTTCCTTCTTGCCCACCTGAGACCTAGCCAGCACCCCCCAGGGCCGTTCTGCCTCCACCCCAGGGTGCTATAGGCCCTTTGAGAGCTGCCAGGGTGTGCAGTAGGGGGCTCAGGCTACTAAGGACAGTGCTCCAGCCCTGTCCTTCTGAATCCCTGCCCCTTTGACGGACAGACAGATGGAACTGGGTGGGGCTGGTCCGGGGAAGAGCCAGTGCCCTCAGCTGCCCTGGCCTGCAGGGGGGTGGGGTGGAGGGCTGGATTCGGCTATCAAAGCAGGGATCGGAGGTCACTGAAGTTGGGGGCAGGGCAGCCAGTAGGAGAGACAGAAGCAGAGAGCACCCGCCCAAGCCAGGAAGGACACGGCAGAGGGAGAAATGGCGCGGAGGCAGAGGAGGCCTGGGCCTCTGTGGGAGCTCAGGCCCCTGCAAGAGGGTCTTCCCTTCCCTCCCCAACTCACAGGCTCTGGGACTAGGGCTCTGGGTGCCGGCTGGGGGTGGCGGCGGCGGCAGCTGCGGTGGTTTGGGTCAGAGGCAGATTGGGTCAGAGCATCAGGCGGAAGGCAGGTGCCGGTGGTGGCCCGGATGACTGGGCCTCCTCGCCCTGCCTTACTGCCCTGGGGGTGGGGTGTGTGCACCTGCCCGCCTGCCTCTGTCACCTCTCCAAGCCCCTCTTCTCTCTGGTTCTCCTTCTGCCTGCATCCTTCTGGGTCTGTCTCTCTTCATCTTTGGCGGTTGCTTCCTTTTTGTAACTCTGTGGCCATATTTCTCCTTGCCTCTCCGTGCTTGTGCCTTTCTGTCTTTCTGTCTATCTTTGTCTCTCTCAGTCTCTCTCTGAAGGACTCCTTTAATTCATCTCTCTTTGTGTCTCTCTGTCTTTGCCTCCCTCCACCTCCTTCTCTCTCTCTCTCCCTCTGCCTTGTTCTCCAGGCTCTGTGTCTCTCCTCCTGTCCCTCCTCCTCCCTCCCCACAGCCCAAGCCCAGGTGGGCCCCTGGCTTCCTCGGGGCCCTCCCTTCTCCATTCCAAGGAGGGGGGAAACTGGGGCGTCACAGAGGTGGGGCTGCTGCCAGCCAAAGGGGCAGGACCAGAGGGTGGGGGAGGCAGGTCAGGGCCTGTGGGAGTCAAGGCCCGGGAAAGGGAGTCAGCCCTCAGCAAGGCCCCAACCCCTAGCACTCCTCTGGGGCTTCACTTCTGTCCCCCTTCCCTCCACTCCCCTCTCCTGCCTCTGCCTCCCCCAGGAACCCTGGGGCCCCCCCAAACCCAGCTGTGGCACTTACTCACTGTGAGACTCGGGTCCGATGACTTCCAAATCTGAGCCACCTCAATTTCCTGTCTGCCGATCCCTCTATCTCCGGGCCTGCTTGTTATCGGTGAGATCTCCTGCCTCTCTGTCTGGCCCTCCTCTCTCCCCTAACCAGAAGTGGGGCAAGACGACCAGGTATGGGTTCCTCAGGCAGCCACCCTGGCCTCAAACCCCGGCTCTGGCTCTTCCTACCACAGTGACGTGAGCCAAGGAACTCCACCCCCGTGAGGCTCAGTTTCTTCATCTGCGAGATGGGGGGGACAGCCCTGCCTTGGGGTGTTTGGGATGAAGACTCCAGGAGAGCCCAGCACAGCAGGCACCCAAGAATTCCCACGCTGTCACCATCACCTGTCACTCTCCCATCCCAAATTTCCCTTCCATTCACTGGGGAGAAGCTCCTTTGGCATCTCCTGGATGGCAGTGAAGACAGAACCCAAGGGGTGGGCAGGACTATTTTTAAGACCTAGGCTGGGTCCTCTTGCTTTCCAAGGCTACACCCTGCCTTCCATCATCACAGACATATTAAAACGAACCCACATTCCACATTAAATATAATGTGTGCTCAACAACTCCAGCAAAGCCAAGTTGGAATTGGGAAGGTGGAAGAATGTTACATTTTATAGACATTTAATTAAATGGTCATGAATTTTTATTTTGCAATTTTCATTTGGTATTTTGGGACCAATACTTTCCCCCCTTGGGACCTTCATGGACACTGTTCCCAAACTGCTGGTTGGAGAAAAAAATGGGACCTATTTTTGTTATAAGTAACCTTTTCTACTCCATTCCTGTGTGACCCCTGAGGGAAAACTCTCATCCTGTGGTCTCTATTCCTACACCTGTGGGCAGGGGAACCCATGAGCCTCCCTCCTGCGTCCACCAGCAGGGGGATATCAAAGAGACAAGACAGAGCAATAGTTACATTTATTCCAGGAAGAATTAAATTCCTTCCTCCCCCAACCATTGAACTTAGAAGGGCTGGCTGGGGTTGTTCTTGGAAGAAGATCCCCAGCCCAAGAAGAGCGGGAGCCAGCATGATAACGGAGGCGGCACTGGTGCTCTGGGGATCAGTCAGTGTGGCCCCCAAGCTGAGCGGTGGAGATGGAGGGAGGTTAGTTGTTCCTCAGGACCATCCGGATCCAGTCCACATATTTGCAAATATTGGTGTAGACCCCTGGGATGCCTTTTTGCCCACAAGGCTCCACAGTCCCCCAGGACACCAGACCCTGAAGGACTCCCCCGCATACCAGGGGGCCCCCAGAGTCGCCCTAGAATGCAGAAAGAGAAGAAACACCGAATGAATAAGGGAGAAATCCTGTGCCCATTGTCCTTTCCCCGACCCCCACACCCATTTCCAGGCCTTGAAGACAGAGGTTCCAAGGCTGGTTAGCAGAGAAGAGCACTGCTGTGCTCTCCGTCTTCCCTCCACGACAATGACTGAGCAACCCGGAAGAACGCACTGCACACCATCCCCAGGTGGCCAAACCCGGGGAAAGCAGGACTCCATAGAAGGTGGGGGAGGGGGTCTCTCAAGGACAATGGCTAGAGCTCTGGCCAATGAGTGAAGACACTATCTTCAGTGACCAATCCCAGCAAAGGAGGTGAGGAACAGGAGTTCTGTAGAGGACGACTGGCTGGGGTCCTGACCAATGAGGGAAAGAGTACCGCCATCAGTGACCAATCCCAGCAAAGGAAGTCGGGAGCTATAAATGTTCTCTCAGGCACAAAGGCTGGAGCCTTAGCCAGTAGGGTGGGGCAGCCTCCAACCTGGAGGACCCCAGGGAGCAAGGTAGCAGAATTCGAGCGCAGAAGAGTCCACCAGCCTCCTTTCCTGCCTCCATCCTAGATCCTCTCACTTTCGCCTGGGCCAACATCAGTTGCAGGACGGTATGGGGAGAGACAACTGGTTACACACCTCAGTTCCAAGTCCCTGCCACCTTTTGGCCTTCCCTCGTCTTCTCTTCCTCTCCCTCTCCTGTGCCCCTCCCATCTTTCCTTCTCTGTTCCCTCCCTCCCTCTGTTTTCCACCACCCACCCCTCCTCTCTGACCTCCATCACCTTGCTCTCCCTGCCTTATCCTGCGCCTCCCCTTTCTGACCACCTCTGTCTGCCCCCCATCCTCCCTGCTCTGTCCCAAACGTCCTCCCTTGAGTGACCACGCATTGCCTACATTCACTCACCTGGCAGGCGTCTGCCCCTTCCGCGCCTATGGCACACACCATGTTGTCCGTGATTCTCCCAGGGAACACAGTCCGGCAGGTCGCACTGGAAACGATGGAGACATTGAGGCATTGGAGCAGGTCCGGGAATGGGTCTGGGGGTGGAAGATAGAACCCATAGGGTTTCCCAAAGTTCCCCACTTGGGGGCCACCTCCCTCTACTAAAGGAAGCCAAATATGAGTCTATACCCTGCCCTTTTCCTGTGAAACCCCCCCCACTACAATCTGCAAACGTCTAAATTTCAGATTTATGACTTCATTTGATAGTGAGCCTTGCCCCAGTTCATTGATCCAGTCTCCCGACCTTTAACCTATGACTCTGAGTGCCTTAACTCAAGACACCCTTTGTCCCTCCAACCTCAGAAGCAACGAATCCAGACCCACTTTTCTTCTTAAATTCCAGATGCTGTGACCTTTTACCTTCAATCTTGTTATCCTTAGATCCCAGCTTAACCTCATGTTCCCTCTCTGTGTCCAGACCCCGCATTCCTTGTCTTCTCTTAAACTTCCAAACTCAAGCAATAAGCCATTGGTCCCAGCTCCAAAGTGACTTATGATCCCTGTTTATTTGACCCTAGATCTCATGACCCCTAACCTCTAGGGCTTCCAATCCCAGGCCAGTGACCCCCAAATGAATCCCAGTTTCCACCCTCAGATTATGGCCAGCTTGTGCAACATCTGGATCCCAAGTCCTCAACTCTACAGTGACCTCTAACACTAGAGTCCATGATCCATGACCCCAAGATCTTATTTATAAATGTCTTTTGCTCCAGTCTGATGACCTCTGCCATCACTCTGGCCTCCAGTCACATCCCGACCCATGACTTCTGACTCTATACCCAACCCCTTAACCATTTTGACTCCCAGGATCCCTGGTGCACCATGATCTCTGATCCCAAACCACAATCCTCATGTTTGACCCTAATGCATCCTTCTGCTGAAGTGGCATGAGGCCCTACACCCCAGACTTTGCCCATCCTGAGCCCTGACCCTGATGCCCCCTTACTCCATGGTTGATTGGTGATGCCCCATCCTGAGATCTGGCACTTGGTGCCAGCCGCTGCACAGGTGGTGGGCAGGGGCAGAGTCTGGACACTGCGAGTCAAGCGGACGGGGGTGCCCAGTCGCAGGAGCCGGAGGTCATTGTCATGGTTATGCTGGGCTCCCTGGTAGCCGGGGTGGGTCATGGAGAAGCCGCTGCGCCGTATCCGCTCCGTCCAGTCAAGCCTGCTGAGGCTGTGCTCCCCTAGGCGCACCCAGTACCTGCTGGGGGTCAAGATGGCTCAATGAGGGTGGGCTGGCCCTGGCGCCCAGGCCCTCCAACCTCTCTCCACTGCTCTGCCCCTCAGTGTCTGTCCTTACTCTCTCACAAGCTTGCCCTATCTCCCACCTCTATCACCTTCTTTCCATTTCCCATTTGCCTACTTGTGCTCCCCGAGCCTGTGCCTCTCTGTCCCTTCCTGATTCACTTAGCTGAGGCAGAGACATCCAACTGTCATGCTCACTGCTCTGTTCCCACCACCTAGAGGCTGCCTGGGCTGTCAGCAACTTCAGCTGAAGGAGTGAGTGCGTAACGAGTGGACTCTCTCTGTCCTGTGCCCGAATCAATCCATCTCTTCATGTCTGAGACTTCCCTTTTGAAAAAACCTCAGGGGCGCCTGCGTGGCTCAGTGGGTTAAGCCTTTGCCTTCGGCTCATGTCATGATCTCAGGGTCCTGGGATCAAGTCCCGCATGGGGGGGGTCTCTGCTCAGCGGGGAGCCTGCTTCCCCTTCTCTCTCTCTGCCTGCCTCTCTGCCTACTTGTGATCTCTCTGTCAAATAAATAAATAAAATCTTAAAAAAAAAAAAGAAAAAACCTCAGAGTTTTAGACCTAGAAAGCCCAATCCCCTCATTTACAGATGGGACCACTGAGGCCCAGAGAGGTTGCCCAGACTGGGCATGGCTGGGATGGTGACAGAGGTTATCTGGAAAGGAAAGGGAACACACGGGAATGGGAGCCTGTGGGTGGGTAGGTTCCAGGACCCTTCCTGCCCCCCACCCACCCACCCCGCCTAGCCCTACCCCAGGCCCATTGTTGAGGAAGTCCTACTCTTTGTCCGACCTCAGACCTTCTTGTTGCAGGACCATCTCCTTACTCCTTGGCTCTCCCTTCTCCTGATCCCAACCCTGAGAGCTCCCCTTCCCACCATCCTTCCTTTGCCTACCCCTGGAAGGGACCACCCAGACAGGCACTTACCTGCCACTGCAGTGAGCCGCTGTGAGGACCCACCTGCGATCAATGAGGACCCCCCCACAGCGCAGGTTGGTGCCCTCAAACAGCCCCACCTGCCAAGGCTGCGAGTGACGGGCACACTCCTTGCCTTCGGTAATCTTCTCTTTGGCCGGTTGACTGAGCCCTAAGGACAGGGGTGTGGACCAGAGAGATGGGGTCAGAGATCTAGAGATTGGGAGTCAGAGATAGGAAGAGAGATGCAGAGATGAAGACACAGAGAGGTGAGAGAAAGAGAGCCCCTGAGGGAGTTAGGGACAGGGAGACACAGACCCAGTGACAAATATGAAAAGACACAGCAATGCCCAGAGACACAGAAAGGAAGAGAAAGAGAAAAAGAGAGTTACTTAAAGTTAAGAGGAAGACAGAGACAGAGATACACAGAGAGGAAAAGGACAGAAGCATAGTGACAGGAAGACACAGGAGAGACAGATCAAAAGATAGTGGTGACAGGACCTGGAAAACTGGAGTTGATAGGAGGCACAGAGGTAGCCCCCTGCCCTCCTCTGTGCCAGGCTTAGGGGGACCAGACCTGGAAGGGGAGATGGGGCCCCTGTCCCCCTGGGGAACTCACCAGTAACAGAAAGGAGCAGTAGGATGCTGGAACCCAGGATGGCCCGCCTCCAGGTCCTGGGAAATGTGGGCGGAAACTCAGAGATGATCCTGTCCCTGTCAACCCACCCCATGCTTTGCCCACCCCTCCCACCAGCAAAATGCCAAGAGGACAGGATGCCTGCCTATCTCCCTCTCTGTCTGTCTTGGGTGTCACCCCGTTGGTGACCACCTGCTCCCTCCTCACCTTGTCCCTCTGCATACTGAGTCCTCCATGTGGCTGTCACAGTTTCAGCCTGTCTATCTCTGCTGTCTGTCCACTACCTGCCTGTCCTGTCATCCACCTGCCACGCTGCCAGTCAACTCTCCCACTGTCCACCTGGCTTCTCAGCCAGCTGTCATGCTGCCCCACCTGTCCCCCTCCTTCTGTCTGTCTGTCCCAGACCGGCTGCTGACACAGCTTTTAACTCTCTTTGTCCCAGCCCATGCAATTTCCGGGTTGAGGGAAGGGGACCAGGAAGACATGGGGTGGGGCACCCTCTAATCCTATAGAAACTCTTCTCAGCTAATGGCACCTAATTGAGCTTTAAAACTAAATGGAGGGGAGCAGGGTAAGGGCCCCGGATGGTTGTGGGTGGGGGGAGACCCGACCCCACTTCTTCTCCCCTCCTGTCCAAGCCAGCACCAAAGACCCATGACTCAAGGTGATCTGGGAGCTGGGTTCAGAAATCCCCATTCCCGGTGAGGAAGGCTCAGGGAGGGTGGGGTGCCAACACCCAGGCCCCTCCCCACCTGGTGCAGGGAATACACAGGAGGGTGAGTGGCTAAGACCTCAGAACCCTGGAAGGCAGAGACAGGGAAAGCAAGAACAGAGAGAGCCCAGATAGAGAAGAGAAGGAAGAGATTTCGAAATCGGTGATCAGGAAGGGACTGAAGAGGTTTCCAAACTGGAGTTGCTTCTAATTGAATTTTCTCAACACACAGTCCACCCTGTTGCCTGCAGAGAATCCCACTATCTGTGTGGGGTCGGTTTATCTCATTCCATGAAAATTTCTGGTTTTTTGTTTTTGTTTTTGTTTTTGTTTTTGTTTTTTCTGCATGAAGGCTTCCACTGAGAAAAAAAGGGACATGGGACCTAGGGAGAACCAGGGACAAGACAATCTGTGCTGTCTTCTGCTTTTGATTTGCTTTGAGACACTGCCTAACTCAAACCCTCTCTACTTCTGGATTTCTGGGGCTCTGTGCGTTTACTGAAATGCAATTTACATGTAATAAAATTCGCCCTCAGCTCCAGTCCGGAGCTACCCTCTGGACACACACCAGCACTGCCAGGTTTCAAGAGAAGCTGGAAATTTAAATTTATGGTAAGACATTTCCTGATTTTAAAATACTGGCAGGGGCTCCTGACTGGCTCAGTCAGTAGAGCATGCCAACTCTTGATCTTAGGGTTCGAAGTTCAATTACTTACAAATAATAAGAAATCTCTAAAATAAAATATTGGCAAAAAACCCCAAACCTATGGTTCCCATACAGATCTCTCCCTCTCACTCTCTCTCTCCCCCACTTTCTCATCTTCTCTTTCTGCCTCTACTTTTTTTTTTTTTTTTTTAAGATTTTATTTATTTATTTGACAGAGAAAGACTTAGCGGGAGAGGGAACACAAGCAGGGGGAGTGGGAGAGGGAGAAGCAGGCTTCCTGCTGAGCAGGGAACCCGTTGTGGGGCTCGATCCCAGGACCTTGAGATCATGACCTGGGCGGAAGACAGAGGCTTAACCCCCTGAGCCACCCAGGCACCCCGAGCCTCTACTTTTTTAAAGTAAAACTCACATAACATAAGACTTAGCACTTGAACCATTTTCAAGTTCACAACTCAGTGAATTCCAGCGCATTTGACACACTGTGCCAACATCACCACAATCTAATTTCAGGACATTTTCTTCCCCCCCAGAAGAGACTCCATACCCATTAGGCTGATGTCTATCCCATGATGAATGGTAAACAAAATGTGGTCTTTCCGGGGGCGTCTGGGTGGCTCGGTGAGTTAAAGCCTCAGGTCATGATCTCAGGTCCTGGGATGGAAAGCCCCACATCAGGCTCTCTGCTCAGCGAGGAACCTGCTTCCCCA
The DNA here is from genome assembly GCF_010015895.1 of Lontra canadensis. Taxonomy (NCBI): domain Eukaryota; kingdom Metazoa; phylum Chordata; class Mammalia; order Carnivora; family Mustelidae; genus Lontra; species Lontra canadensis. The sequence continues at coordinate 5,388,660 of NW_022631101.1, forward strand.
CCCCCCTGCCTGCCTCTCTGCCTACTTGTAATCTCTGTCTGTCAAATAAACAAATAAAAAATCTTAAAAAAAAAAATGTGGTCTTTCCGGACTTTGGATATTATTCAGCTGGAAAAAGGAGTGAAGCACTGGTAACTGCCACAATGTGGATGAACTTTGAAAACCGTGCACCCGGTGAAAGACGTCAGTCACAAAGGCCACATCTTGTATGATCCCATGGATGTGAAATGTCCAGAACAGGCACATTCACCAGGATAAAAGGCAGGTTGGTGGTGTCAGGGCTCTAGGGAGTGGGGAGTGGCTACTTAGTGGTTCTCTTTTGACACACAGTTGCAGCTTGTGGCTTCTGGAAAAAGTCAATCCCTTCTTTTGTAGCTGGAGGCTTCAAGAGGGCATGGACTGGCTCACAGCCTCACGCTCACACCTCCCATGCTCAGGGCGAGCTCCGAGCACCTTCGCCACCTTCCTTGGGAAGCCCCCCAGAGCTCTCAAGTGCTGAGCTCCGTACTTGACTCCCGGGCATTATTGTAAGCTTGAAATGCAGCCTGTTCCCAAGAGAGAACTCAGCTATGCTGACACCTGGGGCGAGGGCCCACAGCATGGAGACCGTCACCATGTGGAACCTGAGGCAGGACTAGATTAAAATCACTTGCCCACAGTCACGCAGCTGGTAAGTGCCAGAGCAAGAGTTTGAACTCAAACAGGCTGTCTCCAGAGCCTATATCATTAATCATTGTCCAAAGATGTGGATGGACAGATGAATGGCTGACTGACTAAGTACAGGGGTGAAGACAGGAATGTAGGAATGTTCCTACAGTTTCCAAAGTAGGATAGCTTTTGGAATCCTACAGACTGGGCTGAAACTTCAGTTCATGTCATGGTTCACTGGGGGACCATCAGGCTTTGGCTCGACCTCAGTTTGTTCGTCTGAAAGATGGGGCTGCGAGGCAGCTCCCTGTCCACACACCACTTCCTCTTGGGATTGTCAAACAAGGCAACAAAACATGGGTGAGGATATCAGGTACATTAACTGGAGACAGTCTCAAAATAACCCTTCCCATTTAGTTTCTGAAGAAGGAATTTTCAAAGTTGACTTACATGACAGAATCTTTTGTTCTCAGCTGTGAAGAGCTTTTTTCCTCAGTTATGGCTTGGTGCTGTACTTTGTCTTCTGTCTCTATCTCTATACCTCTCTCTCTCCTATTTCTCTGTCCCATTCATTCACTCATGCATTCACTCAACAAACATTTCGAGATGCCCTGTGTGCCTTTCTACTGGGTGACACTGGGACCGCAGAGTCACATAAAAACCAGTGGCCCCCACCCTCTCAGAGCCTGCCCTCCTTTCTCTTCCATCCTTTCCAGCCAAACTTATCCATGGAAATCTACTCACCGTTTGCCCCCATGGCTTGTGGTCTTTTTGGGTCTCTGGAGACTTCCATGTTGGGCAATCCCGTGGTCTCCTGGTCTTCACCTTACTCAGCCTTTAGGCAGCCTTCCACGTGGCCTGCTCCTTCCTCCTTCATGCATTTCTGGTTTCCCTCCCACTTTTTGCCTCTCAGTTATGAATAGGCCTTTTTTCCTCCCCCAGTGACTTTACAAACAAGGGCGTTCCCGGGGCCCTTCCTAAGCCTTCTTCTCGGCATTGACTGCATACACAGGACAGTTTCACATGTCACCTGGGGTGGGGTGGTTCTTAGTCTCTCCCGGCTTCAGGTCTGTGCATCCAACAGCTCCCCAACTGTCCCACCAACCTGTTCTCAGACCCTACTCACTCCGTCTTGTATCCCCACCACTCATCTGGTCCTCTGCTCTGGATCCTTGGGACACTGATTCTCCCTAGGATTCAGTGTCCCTTCTTCTGAGACATCCCATCCCAACACTGCCACTGCCACTAACTGCTCCCTGGCTCCTGGCCCCAAAATCTGCGTCCAGAGGTCTGGCCCTCTGCAGCCTTTGGTGTCTTGCATGGCAAGGGGAGGGAAAGACATTAGCAGACTCCACGCTGAGCCTGCCAGGGCTCCATCTAAGACCCTGAGATCGTGACCTGAGTCGAAATCCTCTTTTAACCCTACCAGAATTTATGCTGCTTTGGTGACTCTTGGAGGAAAAAAGCAGTCTAGTTGCCAAGAGAACCAACAGTGTGATTAGAGGGTTGTAACTTTCAGGTCCCTCCCCGCACCCCCCAGCCCCCAGCCCAGAACTCCTGAGCTGGGAAGAGGCACACAGATAGGTCTGGGCGTAGATGTGCTACCCAGGACCACCTGATGGAAGCCCCCAGCCTCATACCTCTGTTCTTGAAGGCCAACTATGGAAGCTTCTGACTTGGGTCAGTTATGTCTACAGCAGACGCAGATCTCAGCAAATGTAGTGCCAAGCAGCATGACTCCAAATGCATGTTTGCCAGCAGACAACAGGGCCAGTGAGCAGGACAGCACAATGAGAAAGACCCTGTGGTGGTCATCTAGATGCCTGTTCACAGTGCCAACTGTGGTCACCCCACAGAGTCAGGAGGGACCCTGTGGTGTGTGTGGGGCATGTCAGTGTTGACATGTGGGCCAAACATGTCCATCCTCTTTCTGTGGGGTGCCTACAACATTATCCTTCACTATCTCTCCTCCAAAAATCCTGATCTGGGCCTCCCTCCCTGTCTACCCACCCACAGCCTGTCTGCTTCTTTTGTCTTGTCATTGAATCTGTTAGAATGGAAGCTTGGGTTTGTATGCTCATTGTCCCTGTGATAATGTGATTCAGGATAAGAAGTACGTTTTTGGGGGCGCCTGGGTGGCTCAGTGGGTTAAGCCTCTGCGTTTGGCTCAGGTCATGATCTCAGGTTCCTGGGATTGAGTCCCACATTGGGCTCTCTGCTTAGTGGGGAACCTGTTTCCCCCCTCTCTGCCTGCCTCTCTGCCTGCTTGTGATCTCTCTCTCTCTCTGTCAAATAGATAAATAAAATCTTTTTTTTTTAAAGTATGTTTTTGGTCTAAGTCCTCATTCCCAGCAAAGTCCAAAACTCTTGGAATTTCCTAAGAAAGAAAAAAAAGTGTCTTTTGTCATGTGAATGCGCCTAAGAATGAGAGGGGATGGGGGCTGCAGGTGGACTCAATCACGAATAGACAATGAGTTAATTAATTGTGCCTATGCAGAGATGCCCCCGCAAACACCCAAAAGGAGGAGGCTGCAGAGAGTTTTCAGGTGGTTGAGGGTATGGAGAGAATGGTGCACCAGACAGGTCAAGGAAGCTCCTTGATAGATCTTGCCCTATGCATCTCTTTCCACTCGGCTGCTCTGAGTTTCATCCTTCTACAGTAAACCAATAATCAAGTCAGTAAAATATTTCTCTGAGTTCTGTGAGGCGCTCTGGCAAATTAATTAAACCCAAGGAGGAGGTCGTGGAACCCTCCAGTCTGTATAGCACTTGGCCAGGACAGGTAAAGAACTTGGATTTGAGACTGGCATCTGAAGGCAAGGGGCGTGGGCAGTCTTGCCAGACTGAGCCCATCACCTACACATGCAATCTGACACTACCTCCTGGTAGATAGTGTAGTTACCATGAATTGTGGGATAACTGCTTGATGGTGTTGGAGAACCCCACCCCCACATACTGGGATTAGGTATGAGACCAATATCTCTATTAGGCTTGAAAGTCCAGCCCAGCCCCTCATAAAAGGACTCCCAGTAGGGGAAGTGGCTGAGCTTGACCTGGACCCTTCAGACAAGAGGGGCCTTGTCTAAGAGAGCCTAAGTCTAGTCTAGGAGCTGACATTTCCCCACCTGGCACCTTGGGAGGGAAAAAAACCCCACAAAACCAAGGGCTTGGCATGCCAGGCCAATGCTGGGAAGCGTGGTTATGCCCCTGACACACTCCTTTTCTCCAAGATTTCAGTCCCTTCTCCGGTCTTTTCCAAAAGACTTTTCCAGCCCCTCCCTCAACAACCACCAGTTTTCCTAATCCCTCCCTCGCAGGATCCCATTGTTATTAAAATTCCCCTGAGCAAAAACAGGAAGAGGAGGCAAGTGGGTGCAAAATCCCAGGAGAGGGAGGGAGGCGGAGGGGCGCGTGAGAAGCCTGGCCACCTGGCTCGCCTTCCCGAATTAAGGTGTTGTTGGCAGGCAGAATCTTCAACTCAGGTATGTCATTATTTTTTGTTCCACAGGAAAGATTGGGGCGGCCTCCTCCCATTTTCCCAAATCCCCAGCTGGCTGCTCCCAAGTCTTCCTAGGCTGGCTGCTCTGGCTCTGGCTCGGGGGCCTTGGAGACAAATCATCATAACAATTTTGTCCATGAGAACAATGACTGCCCTAATGGGAGCACCGCTCAGTAATCACTCGCTCAGTGCCAGGTGCTCTGTGTGCTTATCACATATTAATGCAATTAGTCCTCCCAAAACCCCTCTCACTACGTAGGTGCTATTTAAAAAAAGAATATATTTAGATCTAAAGCCTCGGGTGTGGAGAGAGGAATTCGCTGGTGGCACATTGTTGTGAGTGATATGTGCAAGTCCCTCTTTGTTTTCCTTATTCCCTTATTCCCTTTGTCTCCTTCCCCTTCTGCTATTGTCCTCACCATTGTGTGTCTTTGCTCTTTCTTTGGTACTGTGTGTTCCTGCTGATGAGGGAACCGAAGGCTGGCTCAGGACAAAGCACAGGCTGACACCCGGCAACCTTCCCCCACCCCCACTCCTGGGTGGGACATATGCGACCTTCTTTAGGAATCTCCCAACTAAATGTTAATTAATACCTTGCTAGAGGGAAAGACCTTGACAATGACAGGGCCTCAAGTTCTCCCTGTATCTTGTAGGTCCTCTTTAGCAATGAAAGTTCTTTTGAAACCTCCCTTTTTCCTTACCTCCCCCAACCCCACTGTACATAACCTGCCACCCCTCACAACCCCAGTGCAGCAGCTCTTTGCCCACGGGTCCTGTCCCAGGTTTTTAATAAACCACCATTTTGCATCAAGGATGTCTCAAGAATTCTTTCCTGGTGGTCGGCTCCAGACTCCACCCCACTGAACCTCCCCTGTATTCTAAAACTACCTCACTGCTGTTGTCTTTGTCACTATCCTTTGCTATTGTTTCTTATTACTGTATCTTTGCTCTTATCTTTGTTGCTATGTATCCTTTGATACATAGTATGTATACTACACATACTGTGTATTACATAGTAATGTAACAAAGGATACATAGTATGTATGGTATACATTCTTTGTGTATATCCTTTGTTAAGGATACATAGTATATATAGTATACATACTATGTATCCTTTGTTACATACCCTTAATGTGTACCTTCTGCTCTTGGGTTTTTTACTGCACAGCCTTTTAAACACTATGATGTGAGTCACATAAAATTTTACATTTTTAAAAATTAAAAAGGTAAAGTTAAATACATGTAAGTAAAGTTCACCACTTAAGGTGCGTAGTTTAGTAGCACTTAATACATTCACGATGTTGTATATTTTTTCTATTAGCATGCATTCTTACCAACTATATTTTATGTGCAAAGTGCTGTGTAGAGTTCTGTGTAGCATGAATTTTTGTCCGCAGTATTGTGGTATACCTGTTTTCATTTTTAAGTTCAGAACTATGCTTTTGTTTTCATTTTTAAAGAAGGCATTATTTACATAAATTAAAATCCATTCATATGAGGCGCTCCATTTGATGAATTTCAGAAACTGGACACTATCGGGCAACCTCCACGATAATCAAAACACAGAACAGTACCTCTCACCTTCCTGCCCATCCTTAGGCTGCCTGCACTCCTTCTGCAAAAGCTCTTCCTCCCTCTTCTATCCCCAGGCTACCACTGATCTACATTCTGCCGCTATGGTTTTGCCTTTTTCAGACCATCCCATAAATGTTTGGCTTCTCTCACTAATATAATGCATATCAGAATCACCCATGTTTTTGCATTTTCCTGACAAGAGTTCATTGCTTTTTATTGCTGTGCAGTATCCCACGGTGCTGATGTACAACAGCCCACATCCATTCACCAGTTGTTGGATATCTGGGTTGCTTCCAGTTTCTGGGTTATTCCAAATAATGTTGATGTAAACATGCATGTACACATCATTGTGTGGGCATATGTTTTCATTTCTCTTAGCCAGACACCTAGGAGTGGCACTGCAGGATTCATACGATGTGTATGTTTAACTCTATAAGAAATTGCCCAATGTTTTCGGAAGTGGTTATCCCACTTTGCATTGCCACCAACAGCATATAAGCCTTCCAGTGCCCCACATCTTTGTCAACACTTAATATTGTCAGTCTTTTTAATTTTCACCATTGATTGGTACCAAGCACTGTACCTTTAAGATTCCGATCACATGTGCATCTAATCTGTTGCTTGCAAGTGCTGTGTCATGGCCATCCATAGGGCTCTCCACCTTCTCCTGACATCTACCCCCCTCCCCACCCACCATGAGTGGGTGCTCAGTTTTCCTCTAATTCCCAGCACAACAAAGAGATGAGTGACAGACACTTCATCCTTGGCTCTTTGTGATCTGCATGATCATTGCCCTAGGATAGAACTTGGAGTGGCACTTCTGGGTCCTAGGGTGTACATAGACCTAATTCAGCCAAGGATTGCCAAATTACCTTCCAAGATAACTGGACAGTGTCTGTTCATACCAGCTGTGCGCTCAAGTATTGTTTCTGCATCCCTGCCAATAGGAGTTACTTCACTTTAAAGATTTCTAATCCATCTAATAAACATAAAGGGATTGTTACTTGCTTTTGTATTTCTTAGATGACTAATGAGTACGTACACCTTTCATCTTAACTTCCTGTTTGTTTCCTCTGCAAATCCATTCACAGCCTTGAGTGTCCTTCTTGTTTATGTGCAGGATTTCCTTGTACATTTTATTTTATTTAAAGATTTTATTTATTTATTTGAGAGACAGAATGAGAGAGATAGAGAGAGCATGAGAGGAGGGAGGGTCAGAGGGAGCATCAGACTCCCCACTGAGCAGGGAGCCTGATGCAGGACTGGATCCTGCAACTCCAGGATTATGACCTGAGCTGAAGACAGTCGCTTAACCAACTGAGCCACCCAGGCACCATCCTTGCACATTTTAGATACCAATGCCAGGTCAGTATTACACTTTGCAAGTATCTCCACCCATTGATTTACTTTGTCCTTGTTGTCTTTTGTTGAACAGAAAATCCTTCATCAAATTAAACAATTTTTGCCTTATGATTAGTCCATCTGAACTTTTAAAGTCTTTCCTCACCCCTGAAGCACAAAAATGTTCTCTTCCATTATCTTCCATTAGCTTTTGGGTCTTTATGCAATTTGGTGTTAAGTACCAGTGTTATACCCATTTGAGTGATAGGAAAACTGAGGCATGGAGAAAGTAAGTCACGGGGTTAAGTAAGTGGCAGAGCTGGAGTTCACACCCAGGCAGCCTGGCCTCAGAAACTCTGTTCCAGCTGCTACTTCATGCTGCTTTCCCACGGAATGAGAAGTTGATGTGGGCAGGCTTTAAATGCCAATCATCCTCCTAACAACCCTGAGCAGTAGGTCCTGTTAGTACCAGAGAAGGAAACAGACTCCCCAAAAGCTAGTTTCTTCCATCCAAAACCAGATCCTTCAGACTCCACACTCTGTGCTTTTATTTATTTATTTATTTATTTTTAATTTATTTTTAAGTAATCTGTACATCCAGTGTGGGGCTTGAACTCACAACCCCAAGATAAGAATCTCATGCTCAACGAACTGAGCCAGCCAGGAGTCCCCAGCCTGTGTGTGTGCTTTTAAACACTAAACTACAGTTTCCCCTATAGGAACTGAGGGCCGTGGACACCGAAGGATGATGGCTTCCTCCTTCAGAGAGATTACTTCTGTTCTTTGCACAAGTGGATCCCTCTCACTTTTTTAGGTCTTCAGCCAAGTGCCCCCTCCTCCGAGAAGCCCTCACTGACTACCTGTGAGAAACAGCCTACCCTCTAATTGTCTAACATGAAACCCCTTTAGATCCTTCATGGATAACATTTATTATCACATAGAAATCATCACAATTCGCAGTTATTTAGTTTAGTTGTTAATTTTCTGTAAATCCCCTGAGGGCAGAGTTTGTTTGTTTGCTTATTTATTTATTTATTTACTTATTTTTAAGATTTTATTTATTTATTTGACAGAGACAGGCACAGCAAGAGAGGGAACACAAGCAGGGGGAATGGGAGAGGGAGAAGCAGGCTTTCCGGGCGCAGGCAGCCCTATATGGGGCTTCATCCCAGGACCCCAGGATCATGACCTGAGCTGATGGCAGCCGATTAAGGACTGAGCCACCGAGGCGCCTCGAGGGCAGAGTGTATTGTCACTTGACTGATAAATAGTTCAAAACAAAAACTCCCAGTATTTCTCTGCATCTCTTCCTAACAAAATTTCCCCAGTTTCAGTAAACGGCAGCTCCGTTTAGTATGTGGTTGCTCAGGCTGAAGCATTGAGGTTTCCTTGGCTGTTTTCTCTCACATTCCTCATCTGATGTCAGCACTGTCCAACAATCTCTTCAAGCAGATCCAGAATCTGCCCCTCTTAACTCCCCTGAGAACATCACCTGGTCCAAGAAACTTCACCTCCTGCCTGAGCTCCTGAAGCGCAGTCACCTCCACACCAACCTCTTCACCATCAGATCACCCAACCATCAGATGTGCCAGGCTGGCTCCTACCTCAGGGCCTTTGCACGTGTATTCTCTGCATGGGGTGCTGCTCCCCAGATGTGCACTTGGCTCTCTCCCTTTATCTTTCCAGTGTTTTTGTTTGTTTTATTTTTTTGTTTTTTAATGTCACCACCTAAGGTCTCTTCCCCAGACCAACCTATTTAAAATAGCAATTCTGGGACATCTGGCTGGCTCAGTCGGTAGAGCATGTGACTTGATCTCAGGGTCATGATTGCAAGCATCATGCCGGGCATGGAATTTACATAGAAAATAAAATAACTCCATTCACTCTCCCTACCCAACATTCCTTATCCTTTATCTCTGCTTTTTTGCCATGGTTCACACTGCCACTTCAGTCTATCTCCTTGTTTTTTGTTTTACTTGTGTCTCCTTTCAAAGAACACGAGCTCTATGAGGCAGAAGTTTTATCTAATTAACTGTTTAGCAGCTGTGCCTGCAACAGTGCCTAGCTTGTGATAAGTGCTGGTATTTGGTAAATAAAGTATTACCAACACCCAGGAGGGTGCCTACAGATGGTCACCACAGAACAAATGCTGAAAAAAGTAACTTTTTTGTTGTTGTTGTTTTTAAGTAAGCTCTGTGCCCAGCATGGGGTTTGAACTCAGGACCCTGAGATCAAGAGTCATATGCCCCACCAGCTGCGCCACCTAGGCACCCCAAAGGTAACACTTTTTAGACACTGAAAATTTGAGGGGTTGTTGTTGACACCCTAAGGTGATATTCTATAGAGAACCAGGCAAGTAAGAATAAGGGTGGAAATGCTTGACATTAATCATAACAGTGCTGTGAGGAGAAATGATGTGCCCCCTTTACAGATGAAAAAATATAGAGGGGCACTGAGTTCTGTTTTGTTCAAAGCAGGGACTTGGTGACTTGAGCATTTAATCACTGCATTTGGGGTCACTGAACAAAGGTGCTTGGTGGGGGAGAGAAAAGGACAGGGTACTTGGCAGGTAATAGGGTCTAGACAAGGAGACCCCCTGGGTACTGAACCCTAAAACACCAATCTTGTGTACTATTGATTTTTTTGTGTGCATAGGGATTCAGGGACAGGGAATACTGGCAAAATGTGGGATGGGACACTTGGGAGACCCCAAACTATGTGAGAATGAACTTCTATGAGGATTTAGTATTAGCTGTGATGTGATTAATCATTCAGATGTACCTAGAATATTGTTGGGGCAGATTCTGGACACAAGAGAATATTTTCAGTATGAACTATCATGGAAGTTTAGAACCTTCTTGAGCACCAAACAGAGAAGTGTCTAGAATGTTGGCAATAAATGAATGTTTGAAGGGGTGTAGAATGTTGTCAAGGATATTCCATTCACAGGACATGGAATATGGTTGAAATGGGCCAATGGATGCATTAAGGGTGTCCCACAGACAGAACATTCAGATGGCCATTTGGGGTTATGTTGACAGCAGGAGTCGTGGAACATTGTCCAGGTTGGAATGTTGAGGATACCGAGGCGTTTCAGGATGCAGTACCTGGGACACCATGATACTGGGAGTGACTGGATGCTTCTGAAACACGAAACATCCACTGGGATCAGACACATTGAGAACATGGATCACTGGTTAAGTGGAACTTTGGGGCCGAGAAGAGCTGGGCTAACGCGGCAAAGGAGTGAGGAAGGCACGCAGGGAGGAAGGAAACAGGTGAGCCAACCTGGCTTTTATTGTGGGCCCTTTGTCCATTTCTGCTCCTGAGTTCTGTGTTTTCGAATTGTGTCTCGGATCCATAGAACATACTGAGAGACTCGAGTGTAGACACCAGGCCGGTTGGGCTGCCCGCATGGGAAGTCTCCCCAGGAGATGATGCCATGGAGTGTTCCGTTACAGATCAGGGGGCCCCCGGAGTCGCCCTGAGTGGGGGAAGAGAGAGAGGTGGGGTCCTTGGTGGAGTGAGAGAGAAACAGGGAAGACAAGATGACAAACACGGAGGAACGGAGTGACACCGAAAGAGACACAAAGAAAAATGGAGCTGGATGTGCATGGAGACCAAGATTAAGAGGCTTCTCTCTCCCTGTTTTTCTTTGCTCCTCTGTCTGTTAGAGTGGTGACACATCACTTTAATACCCACTCCTGGCTCTCTGGCACTCCTACCCCACCCCACCCCCCCCCTGCTGTGGCTTTATGGTTCCCTGGCGCCATCTTACTACTGAGTAAATTCATCCAGGTCTGTATGCAACACACGTACTTCCACTTGCCCCCCCTGGACCCAAGACAGACATCACTGATTAGTCAAGGCACACATCATTAATTCACTCATCATTTTTTCTACTGACCCAAAACTCAATCTCAGGAGCCTCCTCTGTTGGACATAGGTTTTGTTTCTTGTGTTTGTGGAGGTTTTCAGCCATATAGTATCATTTCCCCTTATTTTGGTAACTGCCTCCTGATTTTCTGTTTTGGGGAAAGGCCCCTCCCTTTACTTCAATCCTTGTTTGTCCCTGCCCCTTCCTGACCCACATAGTCAGTCCCATGACAGACTTGGTCCATCAGAGAATCGCACAGTCCTGGTTAGAGTGATGGTTCAGGACACATGACCTGAGTCAGACTAGTGAGACTCATACTCAAAATGCTCATGTAAACCATTGGAAAATTCTTTCTAGTCAAGTAGCGTAGGAGGGTGGGATGTAAACCCAAAGCTGCTGGGGCCATCTTGCTATTGTATGGGAAAAGCTTAATTGAGAACGAAGACGAAAACAAGAGAGAAGAGCAGAGTTGAAAAGAGACAGAGTCCTAAACACATTTGTGCACCTGGATCCATCTGTACCTGAAACAAGACACACCCGGAGTTTTCCGTTACAAAAGCCAGCGTGTCTTGCTTAAGCTAGTTGGAGTTGGGTTTCTGTCACTTGTAAGAATGCCAACCTTTATGAATCTCAACACAGGGATCTGGACAGCCACTGTCCGTCAAAAGCTGAGGCTTACAGTGAATTATATTCTCCCGCCACAGGTACTCTCTTTTTATCTTGACCCTCAGTACTAGGGGAAATGCCATTTTAAAAGATTGCTGCCTGGGCATCTGGGTGGCTCAGTCATTAAGTGTCTGCCTTTGGCTCAGGTCATGATCCCAGGGTCCTAGGATTGAGCCCCATACGGGGATCTCTGCTCAGTGGGAAGCCTGCTTCTCCCTCTCCCACTTCCCCTGCTTGTGTTCCCTCTCTTGCTGTCTCTCTGTCAAATAAATAAATAGAATCTTTAAAAAATTAAAATAATAAAAAGATTGCTTCCCCTAAGGCTAGAAGCAAGTCCTTTCCCCTCAGCATCTGTCCCCACCTCCATCCTCCTGGCCCACGGCAATCCATTACCCCCTTGTTCTCAGGCAATCCATTACCCCCTTGTTCTCACCTCGCAGGAGTCCTTGCCGCCCTCCTTTGAGCCCGCACACAGCATGTTGGGTGTGATCTTCCCCGGGTAGACTTGACGACACTCCTCATCTGAGCGTAGCTGGATGTTGGCACATTGTAAGGTTTGGGGGTAAGTCACTGGGGAGGAGAGAGAGGAGGGTCTAAGGATGTCTGTCTATGAGGTGGGAGTTAAACGGGAGAGTCTGTAGAAAACGGATGCAAAGGGGATGCTGTTGAAGAGGTAGAGAGATGGAGCATGTGTCTGGGAAAAGTGATGGAGGAGGCAAGTGTGGAGAGAAACAGGAGGGAAGTGGAAGGGAAGATGGAAAGAATGCATGCAGACTGGGAAGGAAAAGCCATAGAAAGTTGGGAGCCGAGGAGAGGGACGGTGGGAGATGGTGAGACAGAGGGCTGGGGATGGGAAGAATAGGGGAGAAAGATGACAAGTCAGGGAGGAAGAGGGAATGAGACAGGAGGAAGCCTGGGCACAAATAAGGAGATGCAAAGGGCCCTTGTTGCTATAAGGATTAACTTTCTATTCATGCATGTGTCCTTTTTACACAAAGGATAAACCTACATTTCCTTACATTTAACAAATCCATACCTGCCGATATATCAAATTTACAAGTCATATATTTATTTAAATATATTTATGTATAATTTATATAATACAAAATTTATATACAAACATATTTAAATAAATACACAAATAATAGAACTAATGATTTAGAAAATCTGTATAATCTGTATATACAAATGCATAGTGATATATATTTATATATACATGTAATATATAGCATATATTGCCATATTTTTACTAATTTATATATTTATATAAAGGATATATAGGTTTATATGATAGTTGATCTATGACATTATATATAATCTATGACTTAACAACTCTATGTACATTTATATAAGGGATATATAATGTAACTTTATACATATTTACAATTTATATATATTTATAAAGGATATAGAACTATATAATCTATACATAAAACTTTATAAATAGACATTTGTTTAAAGGATATATGTAACATATATAACTATATTTATAAATTTATATGAAGGAGATAGATAACACATATATGTGATATATAACATATAACTGTATATCTGTTGTTATTTATATTTATAAAGGAATCCTCCTCCAGCCTTCCCTCCCATTTCTGTCCCACTGACACCTCAGGCCACCTGTGAGGCTGCCTACCCTGGGGGCTGGTGGTGGTGCCCCAGCCAGACACCCGACAGCAGGTACCAGCGGGGAGACAGTCGTTGTGGGAGAGAGGCAGGACACGGATGTGGCTCGTGAGCTGGACCGGGGACTGCAGCTCCAGAAGCATGATGTCGTGGTCATGGTTCAGGTGGGTGGGGCTGATCTGGTATTGAGGGTGGGGGATAGAGCGGACTACCTCCCTCACCTGCTCTCCGGCCTCCACACGCCCCAGGGCATGCTTGCCCAGGTAAACTCTGTACCCTCTGTGGGTGCAGGAAGGGGTGATTAGAGAGGATAAGCCCATCTCCACCACCTTTCTCCTCTCCAGACATCTTCCACACCTCAACTCCAATCCCATTCCCAGCCCCAGCATTAACTCTGACCTCATCCTCTATCCAGATCCACTCCCCCACCACCCCAGACCCATTCTCGCCCCAACCCTCATGCTGCCTTGACCCCCACATACTCCTTCAGACAGTGTGCTGCAGTGAGAACCCATTTGGGGTGGACCAGGACTCCCCCACAGAACAGGCGCCCCTGCACTAGCAGGGCTGCCTGCCAGGGCTGAGAGTGGGGACGGCAGGTATAGCCACCCGGGAGAAACCCGCTGGTCCCATTGGTGCCGTTGAGAATCTTGGGATATTCCTGTGAGATGCCTGGTAAAGAAGAGAAAATGTTAGGGAATTGGGATCCAGAGGGGAAAGGAAGCGCTGGGCTTGGGGAGAGGGTCAGAATTTTGCTCTGGATGACCAGGAATTGATGATTCATTTGTTAGCCTCTGGAAGGTGCCATCTTCCATGTAATGGAGATGAGTCAGGGCAGAGAGGTGATGATTTCCTTTTCCAGGTAGGTGCTAACTCCATTGGGGGTTCAGAGTTCACTGAACAAGGAAGCTTCTGATGGGTAAGTAGAAGCCAGACTTTCTCCTCACCTGCATTTCTTCATCCCACCATGGGTATGGATTTCAGGAGATAAGAATGAGGCTGACCTACACATCTACCTAGGCAATAAGTATGTATCCATCCTTCCATCCATCCATCCTTTCAGTATGTATTTACTGGGTAGCTCTATGGCTTTAAACACAACCCATAGCCTAACCGCTCAAATTCAAACTTTGCAGGACATCTGCCCCTTAAGAGCCCCTTTGCCCCCATCTCCGACCTTTCCCCTTCACACACTGTGTTCCAGATTCATGGACCCATTCTCCAGACACAGTTCTTCATCTAGTTCTGTGCTGCTCAGTACGACAGCCACTAGCTCCATGTGGATATTTAAATTTAAATTAATGAAAATGAAATAAATTCAGTTCTTCAACCACACCGGTTACATTTGACATGCTCAGCAGAGTCCCACGTGGCCAGAAGCTACCATATTGGACAGGGCAGACGTAAGACGTCATACACAGGAAATATTCTACTTGATGGCCCTCAGAATCTACAGGTTACATGTCTGTGTCCCTCTTGACTCTGAGAGCTCAGCTCAGCTCAGACAGAAGCCATCCCAGATTCCTGGCCCCCTGGTCTAATATTGGCCTCCCCAGCCCGCTAGTCACTCCCTGATATATCCCCCCCAGCTGATTTTCATCAGAGCCATGATCACTATTCATTTCATTTCTCTTTATATTTGTTTACAATTCATGTGGCTTTTTCCTTTTTTTAAAATCTCCCTAACTTGACTGTAAGCTCCATCAGCAACAGGCACCTTATCTGCTTTATCCAGAGCTATATCCCCAGGACCAAGCAGAGTGTCTGGCATTGGAGGAGACACAGCAGTTGACAACTAGAGAGAAAGCCCAATCCTAAAGGTACCATTTTCCTGCTGGGTGCTCCTGTACGAACCACCAGCCTTAGCTTCCTCAGCTGTAAAGTAGGAAAACATCTCTCAGAGTGCCTGGTTGGCACGGTTGGTTAAGTGTCTGCCTTCAGTTCAGGTCATGATCCCAGGGTCCTGGGATTGAGCCCCACATCTGTCTCCCTGCTCAGCGGGGAGCCTACTTCTCCCTTTCCCTCTGCTTGTGCTCTCTCTTAAATAAATAAATAAAATCTTAAAAAAAAAAAAAAAGGGAAAAGAAAACATCTCTCATTGGGCACAGTACCTGGCATAAAGCAAACACTCAGTAAGCAGGGACTGTTATTAATTATTAGCTACAACAGGAGGTCCCCAGCTCCCTGGCTAGCAGGTTCTCCTCTCTGGGCCAGCTGCCCAACCTGCATAAGGATTAGCTCAGTGGTTCTCACAACTGGGGACAAGAGTCATTGGTGGGCACAAGGTCATTTTAGGGGGTAGAGAGATGAGGCGTGAGTGACATCAAATTGCAGCCTTGGGAACAAGAGTCACTGTCCAGTTTTCCTCCAGTATGAGTCTGTTGAGAAAGTCTCATGAGGGGCTAGTCTGCTTTTACCACCTCTCTAATCCTTGCTAGCTCACTTTCTTTCTTTCTTTTTTTTTTTTTTTAAGATTTCATTCATTTATTTATTTGTTGGAGAGAGAGAGAGTATGTACCCAGGCAGGCAGAGTGGCAGGCAGAGGCAGAGAGAGACGCAGGCTCCCTGCCAAGCAAGGAGCCCGATGTGGAACTCGATCCCAGGACCCTGGGATCATGACTTGAGCTGAAGGCAGAGGCTTAACCAACTGAGCCACCCAGGTGTCCCCTGAACTCACTTTCTAAAACCAGGAAGCAGAAGCCTTTACCCAGCAACTTAAAATTTATTAAGTTGAACCATCTATAGTCACTGTTTTGGGGGAGGTCCCAAAGGGGGCACAACTGACAACTGGAAATGTCAGATGGTCCAACCCAAGAAAAATTGTTTTTGTTATGTTGTGCAGCATGCATGTTTTCCTCTTACCTTTTACTTATAGCAAAGGATCCTCTTCTCCACTTAGGATAATGATAAAATTTTTACTTACAGTATACTGTAAGTTATGTGGAGCACCTGGGTGGCTCAGTCGGTTAAGCATCTGTCTTCAGCTCAGGTCATGATCTCCAGGTCCTGGGACTGAACCCACATAGGGTTCTTTGCTCAGCAGGGAGTCTGCTTCTCTCCCTCTCTCTCTCTCTCTCTCTGCCCCTCCCTACTGCTCGTTCTTGCTCTCTCAAATAAATAAATAAAATCTTAAATATATTGTAAGTTTAAAAAAAAAAAGTTGATTCTAAACAGACCATTAGATCTAAAATAATGAAGATGGTTGCCAGAACCTGAAGTCTAGGATGCTGGAGAGGGCAAGCAATACGGAGCCAGTCCTGACTCAGGCGTCACCAGTGTCTTTGGGGCAGGACTTGCTGTCTCAGAGCCCCAGGTTTTTAGCTGAGAAACTGAAGTTAATTATAGTATTCCTACCTCATAAGGCTGTTGAGGGCTCCAGAAGATGCATGTGGAGCTCCTAGCCCAGGGCGTGGTACCCAGGAGGGGCTTGGGACACTGGGCATGAGTCCTGGGAGTGGTGCCAAAGGAGAGAAACCACCCCACCTTCAGGCCAAGGGTGGTGCCCCGTGCCCAGTGCCAGATGCCCGAGGACTCCTCCCTCCTTCAAGTCTCAGCTCAGGGGTCTAGTCCTTTGGGGTGGGGCCTTCCAGACCAGGAGCTTCCATTGTATCTTTAGGCTCCTGGCTTGGCTCCTTGAAGCCATCACCTCCTGTCACAGTTGTAACTAATTATTAACTAATTATTTGGGTAATTGTTTGAATAATGTGTGCATCCTTCCCCGCTAGGCTCTGGGTATTAAGAGCAGGAACTGTGTGTGCTTGTATAACACCCAGCACAGTGCCTAGTTCAACAGCTGTTGGTTAAGTGGCTGGTTGGTTGGTTGGACGGATGGACGGTTGATGATGCCTGACTGGGGTTTCCAGAGAATATGCCTGCAAAAAGGCGCTTAAACTGAGGAGAAATCTTTGGGACTGACTTAGGGTAGAATCAGGTATGGGATCACTCCGATGTTTAAAGGAAGGAAATCTGGAAGGTTCTGGAAGGGGCTGAAAATGAAAGAGTGAATACTTCTAATAAAGTAACAAGGCTAACTTGCCAGCCCCTTCTATCTGCTGTGCACTAGCTTATTTTCATATTCACAACAACCTTTTGTAGTGGGGACGTCTATGTTCTCATTTCACAGATGAACAAAACACAGAGAAGCTAACTTAACTTGCTCATTGCTTATTTGTACCTGAATCTCACTCTTCTCACGCTCTCAGGAAGGCCTTGAATGTGAGGGAGGCTGCTGAGGGACCAAGGGATGCGGGTGGGAGTGGGCTTCCCAGTGCAGAGGCGGGCAATCAGGAAAGGGGCTGGTAGGGAAGATCTAGGGGACTTAAACATAGAGCAGCCCCCCCCCCCCACCCCCGCAGAACTGGGACGACCCAGGAAGGAGCCGGGGACGGAGGGCTAGCCCCGTGGGAGAAACCAGGTCACGCAGGGACAAGCAGGAAGCTCTCGGGGGCTGTCCCCGCAGGACCCGGCCCCGAGTGGGCGGTGGGCGGAGCTCCGGGCTCCCACGCCCCCTCCTCCTGGCCTGACCCCTCCTACCATTGTTCCGGTGGCCACCCCGCCTCCACCCCCGCGCATTCTTACCGCCTGACAAGGCCACCGTCAGGAAGGCGATCACAGCGGCCAGGGGCCACATGGCAGCTCCGGGGTGGGGAGCAGGGCGGGCGGGGCCTGAGAAGTTGGGGGGGTGGTTAAGGGCTGGCTGAACCCCCATCTCTGACCGCCCCATCTCTGCTCCTGTAATCTCTCCTTCACTAAGAACCTTGGCCCTGGAATCTAAACCCCTTCCCTAATTTCCATCCTCCGTGGGGAGCCCCAGTAGGGAGGTAGGAGGGGCTGGCGCAGCGTGCGCCCGCGTTCACCCGTGCCCTCCAGCGAGCGGGTGCCTCTGTACCCTCTGCCGCAGCTCTCCGCCCCGTCTCTACCCTCTCAGGGTCGTCCCGCGCACCTGGCCTCAAACAGCTTATCTTTCAGCGCTGTTCACCCTCGCCAGCTCTGCAGATTTCTGTAACTGAACCTCTGGCTTCCCTCTCCATCTCTCTGACTCAGCTGTTCTCCTTCTCCTTTCCCTCCTCACCTCTCCTTCCTCTCCCCACGCCTCCCCTTTGACGCTCCCGCCCCTGCCCCAGGCGGACCCTACCTCGGTGAGAGGCCTGGGTGCGGAGCTTCGCCGCCAGCTGCCTCCAACTTCACCCGGACCCATGGCTTTTAACCCCTGAATTCCCTCCCCCAGCGCCCTCAGCATTTCCCTGTTGCTGGCCTCCCCCTCTCCACCCCCAATGGCTCAGCAGACAGCTGCCAGACACCCCCCAAGCCTGGGCTTGGCCCTTCCGCTTGGGGCGGAGCTTCCAGGACGAGCTGGGACCCAGATCCGGCCCCGCCCAGGCCCCAGTTGAACCCACTGTGAACTTTGGGGCAGTAGAACCCACCCAGAGGAAAGGGAAAAGTTATTTCCTTCTTCAAACCCACCCGAAATTCCCATGACTCTCCCTAACATCAACCTGGTATTTCATCCCACTTTCTGATCTCTCCAACCCCTGTGCGTGTCCTTATATCCATCAGCTCCCAGATGGCCATTTTGCACCCTAGTCCTATCTTCCTCGTTTTAACCATACTCCCTGCCGCCAGCCTGTTCCCCAAACTCAAGACCATCCATAGCCTTATCTCAAGTTTATCCAGACATCAAACCCAACACATCCAAATTGCAGTTCCCAGATTCATCTCCAGCACCAAAGCCATGTTGCAGCCCTTCTGAAAAACTCAGGGATGCCTCAATTTACTACCACTCTTCCCCTTCCCCTACCCCACCCCCACCCCCATTAGGGGCAAGAAGGGAATCTTTCAGATATGTGGCTAGAAAGTCAACTGTACTTGGACCTAGATGGGGCCTGGGGAAAGCAATATTTTGGGTGAATGGTCTTTTAGGAACAGGGCCAGTTGGGGTGAGGGAGTCCATGGGGACGTAGGTGGACAGGATGCAGGAATCGGCATGCTGTAGGGGTCAGGATGATGGGAAAGAGGAAGGAGGAAGAGGTGGCGCTTTGGGAATGAGAAGGTGCCTCCTGGAACTGTGACTGGGTGGGCCCATGAATTAATCCTAGGGGGTGGAGGGGGCAGGATTAAAGATTAAGGAGGGCAGAGGTGGGGTCAGAATTTGGAAGAAAGCCAGGGATGGGGATCAGATGAAGTTTGGAGAGAGAGCTGTGGTGTCCTAAGGATAAGGGATTAAGATGGGCAGAGAGAGGGTTCATATCAAAATTGGTGTAGTCCATACTAGAGGAGTTTAAGTTTGGATTTAGGGACCAAATCTAGTGTCAAAAGTAATTTTTTTTTTTTAAAGATAAACTTTTAAGGAGCATCTAACCATGATTCTCATATACATACATACATACATATATATATATATATATATATATATGATAAACATCAAATATTTTGATTTATTAATAAACAGTGGAGCTGGTAAGATATTACAAAGAACCACACAGGTAGAGGCAATAAGGAATGCTGAAATGAATTTATAAATAGATACAAAACTGGTTTATTCTACATTGGTGGGGGGAGGGAAATTGATTCTACTTCCACCTGCCAAAACTCATTTGCACAGTACGGACAAGAATGATTTGCATTGCTATCAGCTGTCTATGATTTATGGAGTTGTAAAGTAGCTCAAAGACAATAATAGAAGCAGAGACCCCGTAAAATCAGATAACCCATTTAATTTTCCATCAGAGACATCTGTTGGGTCCATCTCAAAGTCTTTCATGTTTTTCCCTACATTAGGAGCAAAAGTTTGTGGACAGGTTTAGGATGGGTCTGATGGTAGCATTTGGAATGCAAGTGAGCTTGGGGAGAAGAGACACAGGGAGAGGATGGGGTAAGGAGTTGGTTTTGAGGATAGGAGTTCTGGATGAGAAGGATCTGAGGATAAGAATGTTGATGGAGTCCTATTGGGTTGGGGTTAGAGATGGAGACAAGAATGAGGATTTGGAAGGGAAGTGTTGAAATATAACTGAGCTGGTGTAGGGGGGAGATGGTAATAATGAGGACTAGATGTGAGGTTGAGTGTCTGTGTTGGGATAGGGTTTTGGTGGGAGTGGGCTGGTTCATAGCTGTGAGTTCCTTTCAAGGTGACAGAAAGAGCATTGTCTTTCCCCACCTTGAAATTCCCCCCACCTCACAAGGTTGGCCCCAGAGTGGGCACTGAATTCACTCTTTTTGAGTAGTGTTGAGTTCAGGTTGGGTGGAGGGGAGATGCAGGAGGAGAGGATGTGGGTTAAGTGAGGTGACTGACAAGCTTGTGTGGGAAGTCAGGGTACTTATGCCCTCTTGTGGCCTGTGTCCACACTTCAGAAAAGCCTTTCGTGCTTGGGAAGGGCTGGAAACCTGGAGTGGGGGTGGCTGGCTTTGGCGTTTGCTTTGGGATGAGTATGAGGTCAGTGATGACATTAGGCCTGGACTTAGGTTGGCTGACTCACATTGAAGTGAAGTCATGGGTCCACCAAGAGTTGGCTGCATTCCAACCCCTCACTGGATCAGTAAGGCAGCTGGAGCCCACGGAGGGCAATGAGCTGCCAAAATCACACAACTAGACCAAATGCAGGTGTACTGGCTCATAGATCAGGGTCTTTCCCCCAACAGGGGGCAGAGCTGGAGAAAGGACTAGAAAAAGAGGCAGTGTCCCTAGTGGTTCAGAACTGAGACTGGAGCTAGACTGTTTAAGTGGCATGAATTAAACTGACATGGCCACTCTGTGCCTCAGTGTCCCTATTTGCAAAATGGCGCTATCAACAGCATAGGATCTCCATGCCTCATTGAGGAGCGTTAAATGAGTTAATATTTGAAGGTGCTTAGATGAGAGCCTGACACAGACCAAGGGCCACAAATGTGCTTGTTAAGTAAAGCTGGAAATGGAGGTAGCCTGAGGTTTCTGGAGGCCCCACCCTTGCTTGGCTTCAAAATGGGGTTCTTTGTCAAGCAAGGACTGGAAGTTCTGGTTGGAAGTGCTGGCTGGGATGAGAAAGTTGGTCCCACACCCAGGCTCAGAGGAGAGGCCCCGATGCAAACCTGAAGGGAGGGGGAGACAGAGAAAGACACTAAGGGATAAATACAGAGAGAAAGAAAGGGAGGGTGGGAGAGGGCAGAGGGAATGCAGAGGGAGAGAGAGGCATGAAGATGGAGAGATGGAGAAGCCTGGTGAGAAACTGGAGTTGCGCTCTTGGAGCGAAAGGTGCACACCGAGTGGAAACCCATGAATTCTTCTCTAGAGCTGGGTCCATGCTGGGAAGGATGTCACCCTAGTCACCATCTTTCCTGTGTAGCAACAGCAAACCACTTTTCACCCATCAGAATAGCAAAAACTAGAAAGGTCAGTCTTGCCATCTACCTGTGTCTGTGCCCACATCCTCTGCCTCCTCTCCTATAGACAGAACCCTCCACTTGTCCACTTGTGCCTGATCTCCCGTCCCTCTCACCTCCCTGGGAACACAGTTCCAGCCAGCTCTTCTGAGCTCCCTTGTCTGCATCCCTTTTGTTCTTCCCCAGCCAGCAGTCTCATTAACATAGGAACATGCTGCAATTGCTCCCATGTTTCATGAAAGGAATTAAGAACAAGAAAGGAAACCTCTCAGCCTTCAGGCTCTCCTTCAGCATTTTTTTTTTTTTTTGGCCCCATTTCCTTTTCCCCATGACTACAATTCTTCCCTAAAAAGTTGGCTACACTCACTGTCTGCAACTCCTGTCCTCCTGCTCTCTCTTGAGCCCACTCCATGCAGGCTTTCTCCCCCACGACTCCACCAGCCAGACCCATGTCAAGGGCACCAGTAACTTCGGTGTTGCTGAACCCATCTTACTTGAGTTATCAGCAGCGTTTGACAAGTGGATCACTCCCTGTTCCTTCAGAGAGCTTTTTCCTCGGCTTCTGGGACACTTCACCCTCCTCCTGGTCTTCCTCATAGCTCAGTGGCTGTTCCTCACCCGCGTCTGATGCTGCATTCTCCTGTCCTGTCTCTACATGGCGGAGTACTGCAGGGCTCGGTACTTGGTCCTCTCCTCTCCTCTGTCTACACTCACTCCCTCGGTGATCTCATCAGGCCTGGTGGTTTTAAATACCATCCACATGCTGACGACTCCCAAATTTAAGTCTCCAGCCAGACCTTGCTCCTGAACTCTCAATTTGACATACAACTGTCTGCTTCACATCTGCAGGTCCAAACCCAAGCAGGCTCCTCTAGCAGTCTTGATCTTCTCCATCGGTGGTCTCTCCATTGTTCCAGCCCTCAGGAGTGAAAACCTTCGTCTCTCCTTTGGATTCCTTCTCTCACACATCCATCTTATTATTGAACCCCGTCAGCTCTGCCTTCAAAATAGATCCCAAATCTAACCATTTCTCAACTTACCCTCCACCTTTGCCGCCTGGGCCCTCCCAGCCACCGTCATCTCCCACCTGGATTATTGCAAATTTCCTATCTGGGCTCCCTGTTTCTGGCCTGTCCACCTACACCCTATTTTTGACACAACAGCCAGAGTGACCTTTTAAGAGAATGTGTGTCAGGGCAGGTCAGTCCTCTTCTCAAAACCCTACCTCCCACATCACTCAGAGTGAATGTCCCATTTCCTAATGGTGGCTACAAGTCTCTAGACATCATCCACCGTCTTTTCCTGCCAGCCCTTCTCATGCCAGGCACCCTCTCAGAGCCTCGTCCAAGCCACATGTCTGCATAGTTTCTTCCCTTCTTGTCCTCCTCTCTCTGAAGATTTTCATGACCACTGTAGCTGGGAATTCCCAGGACAGGTTCAGCGGATCACTAGAAGGACTCACAGAACCCAGAGAAGCTGCTATACTGGTGGTTTCAGTTTATTACACGTACAAATATAGCATCAAAGAAGCAGAGGAAAATGGCGCACAGGGCAGAGTGTGGGAGAGCCCAGCCATGAGATTCGGAATAACTCTCTCCGTGGAGTTAGGCATGCAGTGCTTCTTCTCCCAGAAGCGATGTGTGGTAACTCATGCAGGGTACTGCCAACCCGAGAAGCTCCCTTGAGTCTTGGTGTTCCGGGTTTTCAACTGGGGGTCAGGCACATGGCTGTCCCCTTGCATGGCTGACCTTACTCTCTAGCGCCTCCAGAGGCCAAACAGAAACAACATGCCCCAAGGCTTCTACCATGTCATTTTTATTAGGAGAGACTATCAGGCATGAGGAAGGCGGGTCAACAAAGACACTGCTACAGGCAGAAGAACTGGAAAGGGCCAAATCTTTCTTTCTGTACAGATTTTGGACAACCCAGGCCTGCCGAGTTAACCCACAACCACCTACTTAAAATCCCTCCTCTGACATTCTCTATCCCCCTTATTCTGCTTGACTTTTATCCAAGGCACTCCCATCTGTAATACTTTGTGTTTTACTTATTCATTTATATATTTCCTGTGTGCCTCTCCTTTCAAAGTGAGTTTCCTTGGGGCAGAGGTGCTTATCTGTTTTGCTTATCTGTCATAAAATGCAATGACTCTTTGCTGGATGAATATTCAAAAAATATTGAACAAAGACAAATAGTCAATAAAATTCAATGTATATTCATGTATGTTACATGCAGATTTGACTTACATTTGCAGAATGAACTGAAAGCATTGCTGAGGGTGTGGGCAGACAGGAATCCTTCTAATCTAGACAAAAACCTGCCAGTTCTTGGTGCAATTAATCAAGAGTGGGTCTTCTGGTCCAATGATCCCACTTCTGTGTATATTCCAGAGAAGTCTTCTATAGGCACATAAGGGGCAAATCCCCAAATAGTCATTGCACTATGGCTTGGTTAGTGGAGGGAACCCAAGTGTCCATCCTTAAAGAACTGGGTAGTTAAATGTGGTGGACGTCTACAGTAAGTTGGTCCTTCTCAAACTTTTAATATGCTTTGTGTCCCTGAGGATCCTATTAAAATGCAGGCTCTGGTTCATGTGGACTGGGTTGGGGCCCAAGACTCTGACCTCTACAAGCTCCAGGTAATTCCGGTGCTGCTGTTCCCTAGACCCCACTTTGAGAAGCAAGGGTATAGACTAGAGTAGTGCTCACCAATGGAAGTTTGTGTGATGGTGGAAATGCCCCATTTATTGGTACTGTCCAAAATGGCAGCCACTAGCCATATACAGTTACTGAGCACTGGGAATGTGGCAAGAACAGCTAAGGAATGGAATCTTAACATATATTAAATTTAGCCAATTTTAATTTAAAAATTAAAGGAGCATGTGTGGCTAGTGGCTACCATATTGGGCAGTGCAGATGGAGAACACTCTAGCAATGAAAAGCAATAAGTTAAATGAGCAAATGGCAACATGGAGAGGTTGTTAACACAGTGTTTGGTGGAATAAGATCTTATATTTTATACCTCAACCTTGGGGCACCTGGCTGGCTCAGTCAGTAGAGCATGTGACTCTTGATCTCAAGGTTGTGAGTTCGAGCCCCATGTTGGGCATAGAGACAACTGAAAAAGAAATACCTCAGCCTGACTCCTCACTGACACCTATACTGGTGTCCATGTATCCCATATCATCAAACTTAAGACGTTGGTGATTGTATTTGCACTATTATTTTGCATACCTCTGAGATAGAGAAAGAAGCTGTCAATTAAATTATGATATAAAGCTAAGATAGTAAGATGCCTCCTGATTTCAGAATTGTGAAAAATGTGAAGCAGTGTGCATATGAGAAGCAATAAAGTGTGGTACTCAACCATCACATTGTGGGGTACAGTTGGGAAATCAGGTTAAAGTAATCTTTGATGGAAACTGTTCTTATTTAGCTTTTTGGATGTAGGCTAAGAATCACAGCATGGGCTGCGTCTTCACCTCACTAGGGCCCCAAATCTATCCCAGGACACAGCCGCTCTCGTCCCATTTCCTCCACAGAGCTTGTATGGCTGCTACATATGAGAGCCAAGGTGTGTCTGCATCCCTGGGACAGAAGGTGCAGCCTCCATGTCCCAACAATTGTTGGAGCTGCTGTAACCACGTGGGTCTCAGATCCACCACCTGAGAACTCTTAGGTCCTGTGCTGCCCCCCCCCCCCCCCAACAAGAGAACAAGTGAACACTGGTGAGACCACACTGGCTTCTACTCCAGCTGAGCTCTGCAGTATCCCAGTGCAGAACCACGAGGAAACATAGCATCATTGGGTCATTCCTAGGCAGACCTGTCCTGTGCTGTGCTGGTAAGGATTTAACCAAAAAAGTTTTTACCGGGGGAAGCCGGGGGGTGGGGGGAGGAAGGGAGGCGCCCCGCTCCGCCGATCGCTGGGTCCTGCAAACGCGCGCCGGGCGCTTTCCCCGGAGCTCGGCGGTGCGTGCGAGCGCCCTTCTGCAGCAGCCACGGCGGCGGCGGCGGCCCGAGGGGGCGGAGAGGAGGGGGCCGCGGCCCGGCGGCCGGGCGGCCGGGGGGCGGCGTCCCCCCTCAAAACCGCCTGCAAAGAGCTCGGGGCTGCAGAAGCAGGCCGCCGGCTCCGCGGAGCAAGCCGCTTGTCCCGGGGCTGAACGAGCGCGCCGGGCTGCCAGGCAGCGCCGCGGTTGCTAGTGGGCGCCGGTGCCCTCGGCGCTGGGCTCGGGCTCACCATGCCCCTGAGGGGCCGGGCTGCCGGGCACAAGCGGATCCCCGGCTTGCCCCCGCCTCGACGCGCTCGGATTAGCTGTAGCCGGCACCCAAGGATTTGAATCCGGACTCCGGCAGGGAGCGCGCCTAGGCCGACCTCCGAGTGGCGGCCCCGCGGCCAACATGCTTCGAAAAGGGTGCTGTGTGGAACTCTTGCTGCTGCTGCTGGCTGGGGAGCTGCCCCTGGGCGGCGGCTGCCCGCGAGACTGCGTGTGCTACCCGGCACCCATGACGGTCCGGTCAGCTGCCAGGCGCACAACTTCGCCGCCATCCCCGAGGGCATCCCAGAGGACAGCGAACGCATCTTCCTGCGGAACAACCGCATCACCGTCCTCCAGCAGGGCCACTTCAGCCCGGCTATGGTCACCCTGTGGATCTACTCCAACAGCATCACCTTCATTGACCCCAACACCTTCGAGGGCTTCGTGCACCTGGAGGAGCTGGACCTTGGCGACAACCGGCAGCTGCGGACGCTGGCGCCGGAGACCTTCCAGGGCCTGGTGAAGCTGCAGGCCCTCTGCCTCTCCAAGTGCGGGCTCAGCGCCCTGCCCGCAGGCATCTTCGGCGGCTGCACAGCCTGCAGTACCTCCACCGGCAGGACAATCACATCGAGTACCTCCAGGACGACATCTTCGTGGACCTGGTCAACCTCAGCCACCTGTTCCTCCATGGCAACAAGCTGTGGAGCCTGGGCCGGGACATGTCCCGGGGACTCGTGAACTTGGACCGGCTGCTGCTGCACGAGAACCAGCTGCAGTGGGTCCGCCACAAGGCTTTCCACGACCTCCGCCGGCTGACCACCCTCTTTCTCTTCAACAACAGCCTGTCGGAGCTGCAGGGCGACTGCCTGGCGCCCTTGGGAGCCCTGGAGTTCCTCCGCCTCAACGGGAATGCCTGGGACTGCGGCCGCCGGGCGCTCTCGCTGTGGGAACGGCTGCGGAGGTTCCGCGGCTCCAGCTCTGCGGTCCCCGCTCTGCGGTCCCCTGCGCCTCCCCCGAGGCGCGCCAAGGCCAGGACCTGAAGCTGCTGAGGGCCGAGGACTTCCGGAACTGCACGGGGCCAGCCTCGCCGCACCAGATCAAGTCGCACACGCTCACCACCACCGACAGGGCCGCTCGCAAGGAGCACTACCCGCCCCGCGGCCCCGCCAGGGACAAGGGCCACCCTCATGGCCACCTGCCCGGCTCCCGCCCAGGCTACAGGAAGCCCGGCAAGAACTGCACCAGCCACAGGAATCGCAACCAGGTGTCCAAGGCGGGTGCCGGGAAGCAGGCCCACGAGCTGCAGGACTACTCCCCTGACTACCAGCACAAGTTCAGCTTTGACATCCTGCCCACCACCCGGCCCAAGAGGAAGGGCAAGTGTGCCCGCAGGACCCCCATCCGTGCCCCCAGCGGGGTGCAGCAGGCCTCTTCGGGCAGTTCCCTGGGAGCCTCCCTCCTGGCCTGGATACTGGGGCTGGTGGTCACTCTTCGCTGAGGACCTGGGCCACCAGCACCCAGTACTGCCACACGTCCACCAAGGAACAGAATCTCTTTTCTTTTTTTGAACAAGTGGAGGGTCTGCTGGGTTTCGGGCAAAGGCTGGTAAAGGCTTCAGCTGCTGTCTGGGCCCTGCCCCCGTGGATTATAAAACCCAAAGTGTACAGTCCCAAAGTGGGAAGGGATTTGAGCATCACACCCAGCTGTCCCGGCCAGGCCCTGGTGAGCGCCCGCAGACAGCATCCATCCGGCAAGGCAGTTAAAGCACGCAAAATGAATCCTTCATTAGCAACAATGGCCCCCCGCCCACCCAGGAGCTGGGCTCTGTGGAATCCCAGTCACTGGAGAGGTCTGAAGGGCCCCGCCATTCCTGGAGGAAGCAGGACTCAGAGGAGAACAGACGAGGCTCACCCAAGCGGCTGGGTGGCCCAGCCATTTGGGAGCACAGGAGCAGGTGACATTTTGGCCCTTGCCTGAGGCCACAGAGTCAACCTGCCCTCATTCCAGCCCTTAGTCTCTCCCCCAGGGGGGAACGCCTCTCATTCCTGATGTCTCAGGCAACCCTGGCAGACCCAGGCCCAGCTGCTGGGCTCCAAGAACCAATTACCAAAGGAAAGATCATCAGAGGCTGAAATTCAGAACTGCATCGAAAGCAGTGAGGCTCTCACAGGAGGTGCAGTTATAACTTGACTTAGAACTAAACTTGACTTAGAACTTGACTTATAACTAAGTCAACTTATATATATATACATGTATATATATATACACACTGTCCACACACATGCACAGGGCCCCTCCCCACTCCCCTACCAAACTGTATGTCTTCTCATGTTTATAAACTATACAGAAAACTAAAAAAAAAAAAAAAAAAAAAAAAGTTTTTACCATTTTCTGTGGTGTAAATACTCCTCCTTGGGCTGATATCAACCTACCAGTGCAATGTCACTGGGCACAGAATTGGAAAGAGATGTGAAGAGCTCACTGTTACTGATGTAATACAATAGATAAACCTAACTCCAAAGAATAAATATTAGTGAAAATAATTGGGAATTGATGAATGTTGAGTATTTATGGGCCTTCTTTTTAATATTCATATTTAACTGTAAGTTCATGTAATTTAATTTTTAATAATGGTTGTGTTTACCACCTGGCTCTCAAAATTCCTAAAGATTGGCCAATTGGCTCTTATGGGGGCTGGTAGGGCTGGTATGAGCTGGTTCCGGCACTCTCTTCTTTACTTTACTTTTATTTTATTTTTTAAAGGTTTTCTTTTTTTAAGTAATCTCTACACCCAGCATGGGGGCTTGAACCTACAATCCCCAGATCAAGAGTTGTATGCTCCATAGACTGAGCCAGCCAGGTGCCCTTGTACTTTACTCTTAAATTATGTTTGTTGTTTCTTGTCTGTCACCTCCTGCTGGAGTCTAAGCTCAGTGAGGGGAAGCATTTAGATTCATCTGGCTTGTTCAGAGCTCAACTTCCAGAACTTAGAACAATGGCTGGTGTACTGTAGGGACCCAAAAAATTGTCTTTGGTGAATTTAAGAAAGAGAATGAGATTCCTAACGCAATGGCTTCATGTAAATTAGAAGCAATAGCTTGTGATGAGGCATGTTTTGCAATGATGCACGGTATTCAGGGCCATTTGTGTTGGTGCCTGTGGGGAGGGAGGATACTGGAGTCAGGGATGACAGATGGAATAAAGAAATAAAATGAGAGCAGGTCTCTGCCAGGACTTGAACTCCAGAGGGTGATTAACTCAACTCTCTTCACCTGAGATCAGATTAGGAAAAAGAGGACCTTTTTATATGCATAGGGTTTTCCAAGAAACAGAGTGAGTCTTTGCCCTCCCTACCATGGACCTCAGCAGTGTCTGCTCACAGGACCCAGAGCTGAGGCTCAGGGAGGGCAGTCTTGCTTAGGGTCAGGCTGCAAGACTGGGTGTTTCCTTCTTCCACACCAGACACTGTGGCTGGGGAGTGCCCCCAGAGAGCAACACGCACCCCACTCAGCCTTTGTCAGGAACACAGTTCCTGGCTGGGCACCATGAAGCTACTGTAGGCATATCCATAGGATGAAGTAAATGAACCAATGAATGGAATTTAGGATTCTTCAATTTTTATTATTAGTTATTTGGTTTTTATTTTAATTTAATTTATTTATTTCTTTTTAAAGACTATATTTATCTATTGACAGAGAGAGAGTGAGAGAGAGAGGGCAAGCAGGGGGAGCGGCGGAGGGAGGGAGAAGTAGACTTCCAGCTGAGCAGCGAGCCTGATGTGGGGCCCTGTCCCAGGACCCTGGGATCACGACCTGAGCCGAAGGCAGATGCCTCACCAACTGAGCAACCCAGGCGCCCCTGTTTATCTGGTTTTTAGAGACACTAAGAATTTTTAAATATGTCTTTGGGGTATGGTGCAAGTTTTGTGCTTTCATGTTCCTATATCTGTACCTAAGGGTCCTTGAATAATGATATTGTAGGGGTGTGGAGAGAAATCATGAAGGAACTTCTCTGGAAAGGAGAGTTCTGGGTCAGGAGTCCAGATCAAGAGGCTGGGGGCCAGGACTCCTGGGTCTGAGGGAGGAGGGGACTGGGGGCCTGGACTCCCAGGTCTGAAGGAGGAGAGGGCTGGGGGTCAGGACTCTTGGGTCTGAGGGAGGAGGGGTGGGGGCCTGGACCCTGGGTCTGAGGGAGGAGGGGGATGAGGGCTGGGACCCCTGGGTCTGAGGGAGGAGGGGACTGGGGGCTGGGACTCTGGGTCTGAGGGAGGAGGGGCTAGGGGCTGGGACCCCGGGGTCTTGGTGTGGAGAGAGCAATATCTGGGGAAGCAGATGGGCTGGTGTTCAGTTACACCAGCATTCATTTGCTCCGTATGGTTTTCCGGATCCAAGTTTGGTACTTGCACAGGTTGGTATAGACTCCAGGATAGCCAGGAAGGGCGCAACGTTCCATCCCCCAGGACACAAGGCCCTGGAGCTGTCCTTTGCACACCAGGGGTCCCCCCGAGTCACCCTAAAGGGGAGAGGCCGAAATGGAGAGACCCATGGACAGATGGTCAGAGGCATGGGTGTGGAAAACCCA
The DNA here is from genome assembly GCF_010015895.1 of Lontra canadensis. Lineage (NCBI taxonomy): Eukaryota > Metazoa > Chordata > Mammalia > Carnivora > Mustelidae > Lontra > Lontra canadensis. The sequence goes on from NW_022631101.1 coordinate 5,419,091, forward strand.
AGAGGCAAAGGTGAGGAAGGAGGTGGGCTGAGAGCCCTGGCAGGGCTCTGGAGATATCAGCCGGAAGAGTTGGGGTCACTGCCTTCCCTCTTCTCTGGTTCCTGCTATCTCTGCCTCTTGGGGCTCACTACACTGCTCTAGAAAACTGTGTATGCTTCTTTATCTCCCCATCTCTGGAGTCACCTCTCAGGGATGGGCTAAGGTCTCTAGAGTCCCTGAGCACAGATTTCCCAGTGCCCATATGTAATAACAACAATGAGAGCACCACTGCTTTCCATGCACTACCACCTCATTCCACCACCTCCCCTAGGTGCTACCCCCACCTGACAGATTAGTAAACTCAGGCACAGGGGGATTAGGTCTGTTATCCAAGGGTGTACAACTAGCAGGCAGCCCAGCTGTTACAACCTCTCTCAGTCTATGGGAGGCCTCTGCTGATTTTCATGTTCCTGAGATCCTTTGAAACCCAAGTCCCAGCCCCAAACAATCCCCCTCTCCCAGCTCTCCTCCTGGGCCTCACCTGACAAGAGTCCTTCCCACCTTGGGGGACACCTGCACAGACCATGCCAGCAGTGATGGCTTGGGAATAAGCCCGCCGACACTCCTGATCCGAGGAGATGTTGATGTTCACACACTGGAGGGAGTTGGGGTAACTGACTGGGGGGCACAGAAGGGTTACAAGTGAGGGTTCTACCTTCCAGCAGGACCAGGAGTCTGGGGACTGACCTCCTCCTCCCTCAGACCAAGGAGTCCAGGCCCCCCAGCCCTTCCTTCCCAGGATGTGGGAGTACTCACCAATGGGGCTAGATGTGGTGCCCCAGCCCGACACATGGCAGGGGGTTCCTGGGCTCGCGCAGGAGCTGGCTATGGTGATGGGCCTCACTGCCCTCCCCAGCCGAACGGGCCGCTCCAGCTGCAGCAGCATCAGGTCGTTATTGTGAGTCCGGGAGTTGTATTGGGGGTGTGGCACCTGACGAACCACACGTAGCACCTGCTGGGTGGCCTCCCAGTTCTTCAGGTTATGCTTGCCCAGGGCTATGTGAAGTATCCTGGCCCATAAACCCCAAAAGTTGCAGTGCTCAGGATCTGACCTGGAGACCCCTCCCCACTCTCTGGCCCCATTCTCTTCCCTGGTGATGAATTTTCCACAAGTCTGAACTGCTTATGGAGCATTTGATGGACTCCTGTGCTCTTCTTTCCCACAACCTGGGCATTCTCTCTTGGGCCAATCCTACCATCCACCCCTTCCTCTTTTGAGCCATGCTCTGCTTTCTGGCTTGGGTGTAAGGTGATAATTGCGAGTTCTTGGCTCAGTGTTGGGTTCTAGGCTCTGAATTCCAAGTGAGAGTCTGGGCTTTGGCTCTAGGCTCTAAATCAGGATTGATATCCTGGACTAGGCTCCAGGGAGGCTCCATCCTGGTCCCAGCCTGGCCCCTGGGTTCTAGATATTTTGAACATTTGAGTCTAAGCTAGGATCTGGGCTTTCTAGATTGCTTATGGATCATGGCATACTTTCTAGATATGGGTGTGAGCTTCTGGTGTTAAGATAGGCTGTGGGTTCTATTTTGAGCTCTGCATTATGGTTTGAGTCTGGGTTCTAGAATGTTGATTTGAGCTCTTAGTCTTAGGGTAGTCTCAATTCTAGATTGAGCAATGGATTCTGGACATGGATACAAGCTTCAGTTTCTAAGTTGCTAGGTTGAGTTCTGGGTTCCTGCTTAAGTTTTGGTTTATGACCTGGGTTTTAGACAATGGCTTGAGCTCTGTGTTTGAGCTTAGGGTCCTAAACATCAGTCTGAGTTCTTGATTCTTGGCTAGGCTTTGTTTCAAATGGAATTACAGTTATGGTCTGGGCTCTTGCTTCTAGACTCTGGTCTGAGCCCTTGACCTCAGGTTGAGCTCTGGCTTCTAGATGGAGCTCCAGAAACTTCGAATCCAAGTTTCTAGATGTTGCCTTACATTCTCAGCTTTGCCTTCTAGACTCTGCACTAGGTTTTGGGCTCTGGGTTCTACATCAAACTTTAGTTTATAGCATTAGATCTGGTTTATAGGCACTGGGCAGGCTCTGTTCTTGGATCTGGGTTCTATGTTTAGGTCTAGACTCTTGGAGGGGCTCTGAGTTCTGTTTGGGGCTTCAGATTATGGTCTGCAGTTGGATACTAGCTTGGAGTTTGGGTTCCAGCTGCTAAAAAAGAAGCTGTAGACTAGATTCTGAATTAAACATTGCCTCTAGAATAGGTTCTGGGTCTGTCTGTTCTACATTCTGAGCTGATGTTCTAGCTGTAAACAGGGTTCTGGATTTATGGCTGGACTGCAGGTCTGGACTAGACTTTGAACTCTAAGTTTTGAGAGGTGTCCTGAGTTACTGAATGTAGACCTTGCCCTAGACTGAACCACCAATCTGGAATGGGCTCCTAATCTTAGTCTCTACTTAGAGCTTGGCCTCTAGATAGATCTCCAGATTATATTAGGTTCTACTTTTTGTGTGGGACTCTACACTGGCCTATGGGTTCTAAACTGTCAATCTGCTTTCAGAATCTAAACCGAGGGGCACCTGGGTGTCTCATTCAGTTGAGCATCAGACTCGTGGTTTGGCTGGGATTGTGACCTCAGGATGGTGGGATTGAGTTCCGCCTTCAGCCCTGCTCTCAGTTTAGAGTCTGCTGGAGATTCTATCTCTCCCTCTGCCTTTCCCCCTGCTCGCTCTCTCTCTCTCTCTCTCTAAATAAACAAATAAAATCTTAAAAAAAAAAAAAAGAATCTAAACCGAGTTCAAGATTTATGGCTGGATTCCATATTCTGAGCTGTGTTGGTAATTCTAGGCTCTTATCCAGACCCCAAACCAGGCCCCAGCTACTACATTAGGTGCAACACAATGCTTGGGTTTCTTAGCTGAGCTCTGGGGCTCTAGACTCTGGAATTCACTTGGCACAAGAGTTGGGGAGAGGATTACTCACGGGCGTGCACAGTGAGCAGCAGTGATGGCCCACTCGCCTGACAGCAGGGCCCCTCCACAGAGGAAACGACGAAAGGGACCTGCGAGTAGGGCTGCCTGCCATGGCTGGGAGTTCTGGACGCATGTGTAACCACCAATTATCTTGTTCTCATCCCTTTGGCTCTGTGCCATGGCTAGGAACAGGCAGGGGTGGGGTGGGGAAAGCAGATGAACAAATGCTCTTCACTTCCCAACTCTCTAGGATGTCTGGGACCCACAAATCCCTTTTTATAACCTCCCCCTAAACCACCCATCTCTATCTGCCCATGCAGTATGAGATCTGTGAGATACACCAAATTTTGGCCGTTATCGGCCAACACCTCCCCCCTTCACCTCCATAGTACAGCACTTGATCCCATGGCCACCTCATCCAGGGCTCTTACATATCTACTACCTTTGATTTTATTCTCCCATGAGTAGTTTATATCATCACTTCTCATAACGTGTCACAATTCCCCCCATTAACCTTTCTTGAACACACTCAAGGAGCTCCCTGTCCTTTTTCCAGCCTTCACACTCATATGGCACCCCCAGGACCCACCGTCTTCCCACTGTCTTGCCCCACAGCCACTCCATCTGCCGATCCTCACCCTTCCCTGTGAGCCCACCCTCCAACCCCCTATCATCACCCTTACCCTGCCAACAACATGCCATCTTTCCGTTAGTTTTGCAGCCTCCTTTTATATTTATTTATTGCAGCCTCCTTTTAAATAAAACCCAGACAGGACTGGATAGTTCTCCACAAGTCCTCATTTATTTCTTCCCATCTCCTTCAACTCCGGTACCCTCATATCTCCTGATATCTCCACAACTCAGAACCCAGGCCCCCTCCTAAGGGCTCCTCATTCAAGACCCCCAAAACCACACCCATACCTTCTCACCAGGTCACCCCTGAGTACAATGGGTCCTTGGGAACCCTCCCCATCTCTTCTCAGCATCTCCAGGGGACTGTCCTTACCTCAGACCCCACTGCTGTCTTACCTAGAGCCACGATCTGGAATGCTGTCAGCAGGAAGAACATTCTGGGGGCTGGGGGTTGGGTTCTGGCAAATGCAGAGAGAAAGTGAGAGAGAAGCAGGCTGCAAGAAACCCAGAGTTTGAGGGACAGAGAGGACCTTACACAGAGACCAAGACCTTTGGAGACATGGATGTACCTCTGTGTGTGGAGGACGTGGTAGTGGTGTCTTGCTTCCCTGTCACTCCGTGGAGGCCTTTTATCCTGGTCTGGGCAACTGGCCCTGCCTCCTGCCCTTCTCCTGACATTTTTTTTTATAGCCCGGTTCCTATTCCAGGGCTCCCTGTCCTATCTCCTCCCTCCCCTCTCTGACCAGAGAAGCAGCCACAACATTAATGAGAACCCGCCCAGTGATGGTGTTTAATCTGGGAGGAACCTCGGGAGGGGGGACCTCAGGGCAAGATGGACAGGATGGGGGTCTCACGGGAAGGTGCTGGGAGGGGTGGGGGACAGAGACACAGAGAAGTCTGGGAAATGAAAGAGAAGTCACATATGACCCAGAGATAGGGTCAGAGAAACACAGGCCAGAGAGAGAAGAGTCAGAGGGAGAGAGACTAGGGAAAGATGGGGAAGGGGAAGGAAGAAGAATATAGACATAGGGACAGAGGAGGCAGATTCGGGGAAAGACAAGGGAACAGGGGAAGCCCAGAAACAGAGATTCACGGAGAGGGCAGAGTGGGAAAGCAGAGGGTGGTGGTGGGGGGAACAGAGGGTAGAGGCTGGCAGGTGGGGGGTGGGAGGCACAGGTTGCGGAGAGGATGACAGGGATGGTGCAGACAAGTGCTGATACACTGGAAAGGAGGAGGAAGAAGATGAAGGACAAGGCAGAGGAGGGGGAGACAGGGAATGAAAGGTAACACAGGTGATGGGGACCCAGACAGAGGAGACAGGCAGACATGGACAGTTGCCATGAGGAGGGAAGGAGGGAGGGGTGGGGCTGGGAACTGGCAGGAGACAGGACGGGCGGGAGGCACCTGGGACTGCCTCGTTTTCCTAGGCTTTTGTGGTTCTCACAGTCTTGGGAGTTTGGGGAACAGGGGCCCCAGCAGGGAAGAGGGGGGGTCAGTACAGAACTGGGGTCCTCCAGCTGAGACCCTGCAGAGGGGCAGGGGCAGATGGGGGACAGAGACAGAGATGGAGACCCAGAGAGAGGGAGAGAGACAGTGGTGAGGTGGGAAGGGGCTCCAGGTGGCCAAGGAGGGGCTCTGGGTTCGAGGGACCCCTCCTAGCTTGGGGCAAGGCCCACTCCCCTCAGCACCTCCCCAGCCTCTTAAATTCCTTAATGACTGCAGTTTGTCCCTGGGCCTGAGCAGGGCACGGTGACTCAGGAGGCAACCTCTGCACTCTCCCTCTCCTGACACCCCAGCACCGCCCCCCCATCCCCCACCAGACTGGCTCCCAAACCACTTTCCTCCCTCTCTGCCTGGTCTGCTGCTTAGCCCCTGTCTCTGTCCCTGGGGACTCACTCCGGGCATTTGAACCCACACGCCCACCTCCCTGTGTGCACTTCTGTTTCCTGTGATCTGGTTCTGAGGAGCTGAAGGTGTCAGCTCTGGCTCTGGCAAACCAGGAGGGTGGGATGCTGAACAGAAGGGAAGACGCCCCTAGGGCACAGGGGGCCTGGGGGGGGGCTGTCCGCACCTGGGGACCCTCATGGTGACACGGATGTACGCATGACATAACCTTCCATGGAAACACCATGCAGGGGCACCTGGGCGGCTGGGTTAAGCTGCCTTAGGCTCAGGGCTCAGATCATGACCCCAGGACCGCAGGGAGCCTGCTTCTCCCTCTCCCTCTGCCTGCCACTCGCCCTGCTTGTGCTCTCTCTCTCTCCGTCAAATAAATAAATAAAAATCCTAAAAAAAAAAAAAAAAGAAAGAAACACCTATGCGCACATGCACACAGGCAAACTTATACACAGAGACCTGGAACTAGACCTTAAGAGTCTGGCTACTGGCCCTCGGGGATTTCCTGGGACTGATACAGCCTGCAGGAATTTATCTATGACAACATCGCCACCGGGGGAAGCTGAGAGAAGGAGTCCATGGGACTCTATCATTTGAACAACTTCTTACAGTCCGTAGGTATTTCCTTTTATTTTTCTCTCCATAATTTATTTCAAAATAAACAGCAACAAAACAGAATTTCTGGGTAAAGGCGAGCTCACCCCCTCCATCTGAGCATAAACCTTGATTTGATGGACTCAGGGGGCCCCTCTGCTGAGTTGAGAGGCTCTGGTAAGCATGAGGTCTCCCTCTGCCTAAAAAGAAGGCTCTGAGGGGCGCCTGGGTGGCTCAGTCAGCTGCGCATCTGTCTTCGGCTCAGGTGATCCTGAGGGTCCTGGGATGGAGCCCTGAGTTGGGCTCCGTTCTCAGTGTGGTCTGCGGTTTGCAAACCCTCTCCTGTTTGTGCTCTCCATCTGCTGACACCCCAGGTGTCTCCTGACACTCCCTTTGCCCCTCTGCCTGTTCATGATCTCTCTCTCTCTCTCTCAAATAATAAATAAAATCTTTTTAAAAAATTAAGTAAAATAAAAAGAAGGCTCTGCTTAAGCAGAAGCCTTCAGTGAACCCAAGAGAGCCCTAGCGAAAGGCTGGCCCATGCACCCCAAGTATGCTCCCCTCCTTCTCACTCCCCAGCCCAGCTCCCGTCCTTGCGTGCTCCACCAGGTTACTCAGCACCCTCCTGCCAGAATCCAAAACCTGGGCCGCCTGCTCACCACTCCACCCACCACCTTAGCAGCGCTGTTGGCCCTGACATGGGTGTGCAAAAGATACTCAGTGAGTGAATGAACGAATGAACAAACAGATGGCCAGAGTCCTTGCCTTCAAGTTGCTTATGGTCTGGTGGAAAAGGCCAATGGGGCAATAGGAAACTTGGTCCAGGGTGATGTGCCCCTGAAAAGGAATATGGAAGGGCCTGATGAAACCCCAGGGGTGGGGAAGTGTTCCCGAAGGGCGGCTGTCTCAGCTGGGGCCTGTGGTGGATGAGTAGGAGTTCGCCAGGGGGATGGAGGGAGTGTAGGGTGGTGGGGGGGCAGGGGGAGAGGGGAGGGGCTTGAGTAGAGACCTCCAGGCAGGAGGATGGTGACAGAGCTCAGAGGGCTGGAGGGAAAAGTGGCCTGGAGAAGCAGAAGCTCAAGGGCGATTCTGAGCAGGGGAGAGAAGAGCCCTTAGGATCCTTGGTGGAGATCTATCTCTGGAGCTTAGGAGGGCTGTTTGGTTAGAGACAGCGGTGGGGCGTTATTAGCTCAAGTGGCATGGAAGCCAGAGTGCCTGCAGCCCACGTAGGGAGACTATATCTAGTGAGAGGACCAGGGACATCTGCCCAGGACCCTAAGGAAGACCCCGGTTTAGGAGGCAGGGTGCTGAGAAGGAGCAAGGGGAGAGCTAGAAAGAAGGCCAGTAAAGGGTGGTGTTGGGAAAGTTGAGATAATTTTCCAGGAAGGAAGAGACATGGGAGTGGGACCCAGCTGGGCAGCGGGGAGACTGGAAGGTTTTCATGGCTGGTGGGACTGGAAGGGGGGATGGGGGGTTGGGGGGTTGGGGGGTGGGGAGGAGGTGGTGAGTGAAGACAGCCCTTAGATGGGGCAGGGGCAAGAGGTGTGTGACCATCCCAGGTTGGTGAGGAGAGGGGAAGGAAGCTCCCATTTACTGAGGGCTTGGCACAGCCAAGCGCTGTGCTATGTTCTTTTGTTTTTGTCCTTTAATGCTCAAAGCTTTTAAAAAATTGATTTGAGGGATGCCTGACTAGCTCAGTTGGTGGAGTATGCGACTCTTGATCTCTGGGTAGTGAGTTTTGAGCCCCATGTTGGGTGTAGAAATTAATTAAAAATACAATCTTTAAAAATAAAAAATATTGAGGGCTGCCTGGGTGGCTCAGTCAGTTAAGCAGCTGGCTCTTGATTTCAGCTCAGGTCATGATCTCAGGGTCCTGGGATGAGCCCCACGACCCGGCTCTGTGCTCAGCAGGGAGTCTGCTTGAGGATTCTGTCTCTCCCTCTCCCTCTGCGCCTCCCCCTGCTCTCTCTCTCTCTCTCAAATAAATACACTTTTAAAAGAAATACAAAAAAATTTTTAAAATTTGATTTCCTTTTTTATTGTGGTAAAATATACAGAACATAAAATTCATCACTTAAATCATTTCTAAGTGGACAGTTCCGTGGCCTGAGGCTGCCATCCATCTCCGAAAGCTTCTGTCTTCCCCAGCCAGGGCTCTGTCCCTGTTCAGCACTTCCTTCCCATCCCCTCACCCCAGCCCTAACCCCTCACCCAGCCCTGCCCCGCCCCCAACCTCCATCTGCTTTCACAAGGGGAATCACTTTGTGACTGGTTTATTCCCCTGAGCACAACGTCCTCAAAGTTCATGTTGTAGCATGTATCAGAATTTCCTTCTTTTCTAAGATGGAATCATCTTTCATTGTACATTTTATTTTACCAAGGATGTTCTCGTGGGGGTTCACTTCTTTCCTTCTTCCTTCCTCCCTGTCTCCCTCTCCCTCCTGCCTTCCTTCACTCTCCTTCCTTCCATTCAACAACACAGAGTACCCACTGTGCAGGAGTCATGGTTCCGAGCCCTGAGGATATAACCATGAACCAGACAGAAATCCCTGCCCTGCTGAAGCTTACATCCTAGAAGAGGGGGCAACCAAGAGAAAGTTAAATAAGTACAACACACAATATTTCAATTTATCAGTGCTATGAAAAATAGTAAGAAAGTAGGGAGTGGAGTAGGGTCAAGGAAGGCCCAACTGAGATGACCTTCGGGCAAAGTTGAAAAGTAGTTGGGGATCTCTGGGGGAAAACTATTCCAGACAGAAGGAGCAACAATGCAAAGGCCCTGAGGTGTGTCTGGGGACCAGTGAGGAGGCCAGCATGGCTGGAGCAGAGTGAGTCATGGAAATTGTGGACCCTATGGGATAGGTACTATCTTGTCCCCATTTTACAGATGGAGAAACTGAGGCTGAGGGGAGGTGGCTGGTCCAAGGTCAGCCAGCTGGTCAGTGCAAGAGGAAGTATACAAACTCCAAGACTATAGGAATCTCCAATCCACTACCAGAATCTTCTATTGTCTTCCAAGGCGATTTGAGGGTCAATTCCATTTATTTGGATGTCCAATACGGTTTTAGCACATTTTTCATAAATTAACTCACCAAACCCTTCCCATGGTTTCGTGAGAAGGACGCTCTTATTATCTTCAGTGTACAGATGAGGAAGAGAAGTTGCCCGCCCAAGTTTACACAACGCTGAATGGTGGCCCGTGATTCTATGATTTGAACCCAGGCGGAGAGCTCTTAAAAACCACAGGGAATGAGATGCCCAAGAACAAAGGGGCAGATGGTGCAACTGCCAGAGTGGTGGGATTAGCTCCAGACAGGAGGAAAGACGCCTCTTCCATTGTTCCAGGAAGGAAGGAGGAAAGGGCGGGTGAGGTTTCGGGTGGGGTGTGGGTACTGTGGCAGGAAGAGGAGGGAGGGCCCTTGGGTTGGCTTCTGTTTCCTCCGGGAAGATTGATGCCAGCTCACCTCAAGGGGCACCTGGGCGGGTGGGGTTGGGGTGGTGAGGGTGGCGGAGAAGGTGCCCAGGTGAAGTTGGCGGTCAGGAATTTAAAGGGGCCTCATTTGAGTGGTTGGACGATTTTGTTTTGTTTTTCTCCAGCAAAGAGGCACATGTAGGACTGAGTGATGGTGGGAGGGATGCTAAGACAAGGGAGTTGAGGACTCTAGGTTGGGGAAAGGGTGGACTGTGGGGTGTAGGAAGTGCAGACAGAGGGGCTTGGCAAAGGCTGCATGAGGGGGTCAGGGTGCCTTTGAGCTGGAAGAACAGGTACGGCAGAGCCACTCACAGCTCTGGGAGCACGGGACGCTGTGGTCAGGGAGTGGGATGTGGGTTTTGTGGCTTCAGAGGTGGAGCCTTTCTAGATGGAGACAGGGGCCAGAGTGCTGCTCTGGGAATGGGTGACAGGGCAAGTTGTCCCAGACCACATTTAGGCCGGGGTGTGTGTGTGCTGCAAAACCAGGGGGCTATCTCTCTTCAACACTCCCGACCTTGTTGTCAGGGAATGCCCGTCTCCGTCTTCACTTAAAATAAACATCAGGCAGGTTGCCAAAGACTGCATAAACATCATCACGTTTAATCCCCACAGCAGCTTTATGAGGCTTAGATACTCTTACCAGCACTGTGTTACAGGCGAGGAAGCGGGATCTCAGACAAAAGTCATTCGTGCAAGGGGCATAGCCAGGCTTGGGACCTGGGTCATCCAACTCTTAAACGCCATGCTGCTCTGCCTTCAGATCTGGTCATGTGCCATTGAGGGCAGCAAGTCCTCTGCTGGATCCCCAGCCCCTGGGACAGCCCAGCATGCAATGAATGCTTGTGGAATGAGCACACAGACCCTCACCTCTGCCTTGTTGGGCCCCTGACCAGCTCTTGGTTGGCAATTTTTCTAGTACCTACATGTGCCACATCCACGTGCCACCTACCTCCATGTGCCATATCTCTCTTCATCCCCCCATTGGCCTTGTGTGGTGCACACATAATCGCTCCCATTCTATAGATGGAGAAAACCCAGAGAAATGAGGTTATTTGCCCAACTTTGCATGGTGAGCAAGGGGTGCAGCTGGGATTCAAACCTCAGCCTGTCTGACTCGATGCCCCTCTGCTGCTGATCTCACATGTCTCTTTGATGACCAAACTTTCTGGGTAATCTCTCAGATGTCTCTGACTCAGCACCTGTATCTGCTACGTGCCAGGCAGCCTCTGTATGCACACCTGGGCACCCTTGATGCCAGGTCAACAGGCAGCAAACATTTCTGCCCCACCTCCCTCCATCTTTATTATCTCCCGCTTATTTCTGTTTAAAAAGTGGGAGAAGATGGGTCCACCTCCACCATCCCCCTGGTCTTCCCCTTGTTGGTAAATGACACCATCCTTTTCCCTGTTGCTCAGGTCAAAAGCCAGGAGTGGTCTTGGATCCCTCCCTCACTCCCACCTCCCACTTTGGCAATTCCTGTCACCTTAGCGCCAAAATAGTCGTGGAATCCACCCACTTCCCTCCTGTCTTACCAAGCCACATTTATCTCTCACCTGGACAAGTGCAGCAGCCTAACTAGTCTCACTGCTTCCACATTTGACCCCTGTTCCCACCTTCCCCCACCCCTGCGAAGTCTAAGTCCAAGCAGCCAACATGTTCCTAAAGTACAAAACAGTATCATGTTACAACCTGCTTAAAATCCATCTATGATTCCCTAATGCAAATGGAATAAGATCCAAATGCCTCCAAGGCATTCTGTCTGGCTTATGTCCATCCCTCCAAGCTCATCACTCCATCATGCACCATGCCTCAGCTGCCCTGGATGTCCTTGATTTTCTCTGCATGGTAGTTGTCTTCCCAATATAGGGTCTTTGTCTTTGCTGTTTCCTTTGCCTGAGACACCCTTCCTGCCACTGTGCCTATGATCACCTTGTCGGGAGCAGACATTCCCCTCTAGTTTCTACTTCAGCCCCTTTTTGGTTTCCTTTCTATGCTTTATTTCGATCTACAATTGCTTTATGTGTTTGCTTCCTTGTTTATTGTCTTTTTTGTTTTCTCTCTCTATGGCATTTATTACCATCAGATGTCCCTCGCATCTTATTTACTTGCTTTCTTTTGGGTTCTGTCTCCCATAACTTGAGTGTCATCTCTGACAGGGCAGGGGGTTTTGGCTTCCTTATCTGATCTGTGCCCTGGCACCCAGCAGGTACACAGTAAACGTTTGTGGAATGAAGTAACGTCTCTCTCACTTGAACTGAGGCTTCATGACGGCTGGAACCTTGTCTCGCAGGTTCACTGCCAAATCCCCTGAGAGGAGTCTGCTACCTGACAGGCAGTGAGGTGCTCTATAAACAGGCCCAAGGAGTGAGATTATCTCAAAGCCTCCTCTTCTCCAGGATCTCGGCTTCTACCAAAAAGCCCACTTGCCTCCAGAATTCCCGACTCCCTCCAGATACCTGCTTCCTTCCAGAACCTCTGTACCCAATGCTTCTACCTCTTCAGACCTGACACTAGACTCCAATTACCCAGGCTTGGGAGAGCACACACAGGGGGAAGATGGGAAAGCCCATCTTTCTGAGACTGGGCTTCGAATCCCTAAGGGAAAGAAAGCTTCCAACTCTGGGGCATGAGGTTTCTGCATCATCAGCCTTGACCCTTTCACCAGATCCACAACCATATGCAACAAGACTGAAGGATCCCTTGTGTTTATGTGGGGGCTGAAGTTTGCAAGGCCAAAGACCACAGCAAAAGTCCCACTCCATGATGACGACTAGGGCTCCCGTCTCAGCAACTTCCCTACTCCGCCCTCCGTGCTTACTATGGCTTTCTCCCTCAGCAAAAGACTGTCCCGTGTTTTCACTATGGCCATCTGCCTGAGTGGCAAACATCTTTATTTCTGTCCAGTCTGTTTAGGACGGACTTCTCTTGTACTGGGGTTCATGTGGGAGCTCTTATGCTTACAAAACACAGCCTAGAGTTTAGTAGGATTCCCAGCCCTTGGTGAGTGCTTCCTAAATAGCCCCTCATATCCATTCTCACCATCCCACTCCCTTGCTGCTGCTCTGTTTTGGCTTCTCCCTGCAGTCTTCCTGGACATGGCCCCAGAAGGAGCTTTCTGGTACTCAGAGCTAGTCCTGTCTGCTCCGAACCCTTCCTAGGGCCGGTGTTCCCCCTAGACAGACAGCCCTCAGTGTGCGGAGCTTTTCACTCTTCTCAGGGGCCCAGACTCCTGGGCTAGCTCCCCACCAGCCATCTCACCCTGGGAGCAGCCATTCCACACAGGTTCTAGGTGCTTCCTTACCTGCAGACCTCTGTACCTGCTGTTCTCTCAGCCTTGTCTCCCTCCCATTGCTTTCTGGTGCTCATTTTTTTTTCCCCTTAAGATTTTATTTATTTGAGAGAGTAAGAAAGAGAAAGAGCAGAGGGAGGAGCAGACTCCCTGCTGAGCAGGGAGCCCAGTGTGGTGCTCCATCCCAGGACTCGGGGATCACGACCTCAGTTGATCCCGGGACTCTGGGATCATGACTTGAGTCAAAGGCAGACACTTAACCCACTGAGCCATCCAGGCGCCCCATCTTGTGCTCATTCTTACTCACCTTCTGGGGCCCGGTTGAAACACTATGTCCTTCAGAAGGCATTCTCTGATGCCCCATGCTGAGCTGGGCACCCCACCTCTGGGCTCCCCTGTGTCTTTGCTAACTCCCTACTGTGGCATGTATCCCTCTGTCCATGCCTGCCTTCCCCACCAGATGGGGAGCCCATTGAGGGCAGGGACTGGGGCTGACTCAGCTGTTTCCCCACTACTCCGCGCAGGGCCTGGCCTCTGGGAGGCACCTGCAAAATGTTTGCTGCGTGAATAAAGGGATGATCATTGTCACTCCTCTGCTCAAAACTCTATGGCTTCTGTCTCAAAACCGAAGCTGAGCCTACACCATCTGGTCCCTTTTAGCTCTCTCCTCCATTCTCCCGTTCCTCAGCGAGCAAGGCTCTTCCCACAAATCTGCAGAGCTAGCTGCCTCACCTTGAATAGGTCTTTGCTCAGTTGTCACCTTCTCCTCAAGGCCTTCCTATCCACCCCACAGCTTTGTGCCTCTCAGACTATCGATAACCGATGCTGCGTCTGGACCAGCCCTTGCAGTTCTCAGGTTTGCAAGATGCCCTCAACAATAACCATCAGGAAACTTGAAAAAAAAAAAATGGAGTTTTTTCTTTTTTTTTTTTTTAACTGGAGGCCATACAGCGACGTCACAATGGAGGGTGGGTGCACGAGTCTCTGGGGTTCTGCTTTTATTGGGGTCTTGGGGGTTACCTAGGGTTTCACAGGCTTACTCTTCATGAATTTAAAACATGAGCGGGGAATTTAAAGCGTGGGAAAAGTAAAAACAAGCTGCAGGGTGATTGTGATTTACAAGAATCAACTAAGATCTCTAAAACAAAGGAGCCTGGGGGACGGGGAAGGCGGCCTGGCTCTTTATCTAGTCGTGTGGCTGGCAGTCTGTTTGCTGAGATAGCCATCTTTGAAGTGGATGCCTTGGCAAAGCAAAGCCTAAGTCAGGCACTTGCATTACAAAAAAGAGAAAACCCAACCTTACACTTACAAGGGCTTACACTACACCTCCTTAAAGGTTGGCCTGTTTCCATCCCCTGATTTATTACCATCTGACATACTGTGTATTCAACTTATTTTTCTCCTCGCTTTTTTGGCCTCTCCCATTCGGGCAGGTGATTGTTCACTGCGGTCGCGGCTGAAGTGCTCAATAAATATTTCCGGAGTGAAGAAATGCATGAACGCACAGGTCTTGAGGTCAAGGAAGGTTTCCAGTGGGGCCTTAATATTTCTGCCAGATCGTACCTCTCGCCCTTGGCCCCTGGTTCAGACCAGGGAGACCAGGGAGTCGGTGGCGGCAGAGAGCAGAGCTCCCACCTGGCCAGCGGAGAGAGACCTTTGCCAACAATGGCCACCTGTTGCACAGGTGTGGGTACAGTGACCTCTTGTGGCCAAAGCCTAGGATAGCATCTTCCCAGTTCCCATGTGGGGCCCCTCAGGTCCCAAGTGAGGTCTGAACAGTGGTTGAATCGGAATGGAGACGGGCTTAAGTATGACACACATACTGTATTTCAAAGGCTTAGTACAAAAAAAAATACTGTAAAATATCACAGTTTTAAAATAACAAGATAAAACTAATATCTGGGATATTTAGGTCAAATATGTTTATTTGGGTCAAGTAAGATATATTATTAAAAGCTCACCTGTTCCCCTGTCCTTTAAAAAATATGGCTCTTAGAAAACTTAAAGTTACACATCTGACTCACATTCTATTTCTGTAGCGTAGTGCTGAACCACAGGCAAAATCTAAACACCCACCGACCGCCTGATGTGGAGCGACCGACTCCAGCTGGTGTGGAGGGACAAACTCCAGCGCGGCGACCTCAGGCCAGTCACCCAGCCCCAGGCTGCAGCCGACGAGACTGTGGTGTGGATGAAATCAGACGGGGCAGCGCCCGCAGTGTGTAGAGCTCTCAGAGAAGCATCCTGATTTCCGGGCACGAGAGAGCCCATGGAGAGAAGCGGTTTTGCTTATCCTGATACCGGCAAACATGACACATAGTAGGTTCTGAAGAAGGGTTAGGACTCTCCTGAGCATGCGCAGAACCGGGCAGAGTACTAGGCAAGCAGCCCCCTACTTCCTATTGGCTCCGGAAAGGAAAGTTGCTGAGTTCTCTCCTGGTCTCCAGCCCCTCCTCCCTCGGACCCTAGAGTTCTTGCCTCAGTTCCACCTTCTCCAGCCCCCGAACGCTCCTCCCTCAGACCCAGGAGTCCAGGCCCCTAGCTTCCCCTCCCTTCTGCGGGGTCACCGGTGGCATGGCCCAGGCGGAGAGGGTTTATTCGCAGCGCTCCTTACAGGCTGCCCCGCACTCCCCGGCGGCGGGGCCCGGCGCAGACCCGGGGTTGCTGGGCGGCGGGGGCGGCGGCCCTGGCGGCCCCTCCTCGTCGCGCCCCCCGCGGCCCTTGCCGATGGCCAGGCGGGGCCGGCCGCGCTGCAGGCCGTCCAGGAGGGCGCAGGCCTGGCAGAGCGCGCGGCTGGCCAGCGCCCCGCAGCGGGAGCAGGCGCCGGGGGGCGGGGGCCGCGCGGCCGGGGCCAGGGCCAGGCGCTCGGCCGAGTGCACCAGGTCCAGCGCCGCCGACGGCCGCGCCGCCTCCAGGAGCTTGAGCAGGTCGCGCGCGTGGCCGCGGAAGGCCTCGGGCGCGTAGACGCACTCCTCGGAGAAGTAGTCGAGGCGGCGGAAGTGCGCGTACAGCACCACCTCCTTCTGCGAGGCCAGCTGCAGGGGGCGGCAGCGCGGCAGGGCGCCCCCCTCGCCCCGCGAGCCCAGGCCCCCGCCCCGGGCCAGCCGCCCCGCGTCGCCCCGCAGGAAGTTCATGAGCACGGTCTCGGCCATGTCGTCGGCGTTGTGGCCTGGGGGAGAGAGGGGGAGCAGGTGAGGCAGGGGCGCCACCGTGGGGTAGCGGTGACCCAGCCAGACGGGGAGGGGCCTGGAGAGCGGCACGGAGTGTGCGACCGGGCCGTGGAGACCCCATCCCAAGAACCCAGAGAGAGACGGGGATGTGGAAAGTGGCAGAGTGGGTGACCGGGCCATGGAGACCTCACACCCTAGACACTATGCAGCAGCCAGGACCTAGAGAGATGCATAAGGGGTGTGGGGAGCAGCAGGGAGGGGCCAGACAGGGCCACGGAGGCCCCTGGGCACCATGGGCCAGCCTGGTGGAGGCTGGAGGTGGTCACCGTGAGAAACAAGAGGGGAACACACACAGGCTCCCAGGGAGCAACTCGGGGTGCCCTCATTAGCCTCCCACTTATTACCAACCAGGCCCTGTGCTAGTTGCCTTTTCAGAAAGTAGTAAAAGTGCTTTGCACTACAAATACCATTTCAGTCTCAGAAGTGTGCTTCCCACTGCACAGAAGTCAAAATGACATTAAACAGCGGAGAGTCTCAAGTGAGCCTTGAGCCTCTGGGAATGCAGATCACCGCATTTAGAAAGACCAGGAAGGAGGTAAGGAAAGATTTACACAACAATCGCCATAAAAAACATAAGCTAAATCTCTACTAATTTGCATCTTGTCATCTTAAATGTGAGTCTGTATAATCCAGATAGTAAAACACTGGTCTTCTCAGGGCTTTTCCAATAGGCCATACTAACCCTCCTCAGGGCCTTTGCATAAGCTGTTTCCTCTGCTCAGAACCCAACCCTCTGTCCACCCTCCACTGCTTACTTGAATGGCCTTCAGGACTTGCCTCACTCTGGAAATGCTTCCTAACCCCTACTTTTCTCCTTCCACGGGGTGTTCCTGCTATAAACTGGCAAAGTCTGTGCGATTTTCCTTAGTAGAGCTTCTCAGGTTTTAAATATGCGTGTGAGAGAAGAGCAGGCACAGAGACTGTCTTGTGTGACATTTGCGTAAGGTCTACTATTTTCCAGTCTCTGGTCTAAGCGCCTCACACATAAGTCATCTAATGCCCAACAACCTTGGGACCTGGATATTAATAACCCCATTTTACAGAAGAGGTAACTGAGGCTAGGTATCGCTCTGGACCACCGAGCTTGTATCTGCTACACAGTAAATGGTCAAGAATCACGTGTGGAAGTAATGACCGGGAGAGGGTAAGGGTTATCAGAGAGGAGAGGCTAACAGAGAAAAGCAGTTCAAGGACAGGGGCGTTTCAGAATACAGTTGGCTTCTGATGGGTGGTACCACTTCACTGGCCTCCTTTTGTGAAGGGGGACACAAAGAGCGTCAATTTTTAAAATGCAGGGAACCACAGCCCCGGGGAGTACCCCTCCGCCCCTCTGGCTGCCAGTGTGACGGCAGGGACTCAAAAGCTTGCCGTGCCCATCCCGGCCCGCGAGTGCTACGCCCGTGTGCCTTCAGCGGGCACGCATATCCGCTTCTCCTCGTGGACATCCTCCACCCGGGGCACCACCAGCATCTCCTCCACCAGATATCGGGCCCGTGCACAGCCCCCTTTAGGTGCCGGCCCTCGCCCCTCCGCTGCAGTGCCTGCGCTCACCCGTGACGATGTGCGTGGCTCCCACGAGGCGCGCCCCTTCCTCCAGCGCGCGGCGCCGCAGCACCCCGCAGAAGGTGCAGCAGGAGCGGCTGCGGCCGGTGCCGGCCGTGCTGCGGGCCACAGCGTCCATCGTCCAGCCCCCGAAGAGGTCTGCGTAGGCCACGACGGTGAGCGGGAGGTCCCAGCGCGCGGCCTGGCGCCGCACGGCCGCCAGCGCCGCGTCCCGGTAGCCGCCGATGCCCTCGTCCACCGCCACCAGGCGCAGCGAGACGCCCAGGCGCGGCGCTAGTTCGCGCAGCACGTGCGCCAGCACCGTGGAGTCCTTGCCGCCGGAAGCGCCCACGGCCACCACGGCGCCGGGCGGCAGCAGGCGGCCCGCCAGCACCGTGTGCAGCACCTCGGCCTCGAAGGCGGTGCAGAAGCAGGGCCCGCACAGCGCCTGGCCGGAGCGCGGGCGGCGGAGGGCCGCGCGCGCCGCGTGGCAGGAGGAGCACTGCGGAGCGGGCATCGCGGGCTGGGTTCCGGGTGTGCGGGGAGGAGCTGGCTTCTCCTGGACAGGGAGAGAGGGGAGGCGGGTTACATGTGGATTCCGGCTTGCGGGGTCGTTGCCTCCAGGGAGGCTGCCAGCTAGCTCTCCTGCCCAAATTGATCCAGGGCCAGGTATGTGTGGGTCTGGCTTCAGGAGGCTTCTCCTAATGCACCCCATTGTACACCAAGTAGAGAAGGAGTCTTAAGAGTTGGTATGGGACGGCGGTGGTGGTGGTGGGGGGGGTTGATGGAGAGGGGAAGACAAGCAAGTTACACTCAGAATTAGGTTGTGACCAGTTGAGGTGGATGGGGTCTGCATATTAAGCAGCAGTGTCAGTCTCCAGGGAGGCCATCCCTATTAGAGCAAGAATCAGAGGGACAGGGTGGAGACCTTTGACCTGGACCCCCAGGGCTTTTTAGAGAGCCTGGAAGGGGTTAGCAACTCTGAGGATAGAGGAGGGCTGGGGGACTGCAGCTCTGTTCAGGGGGAAGGGGGAGAAATGGGAAAGACCAATTGGATTTCACTTTGGGGGGGACGCTGTCTCCAGGAGTGAGCCCCCACAGCATCCTATGCAGGGCAGGGTGATCACCAACTCCCGGGAGACACAGAGGCAGCATCGATCACATCTCCACAGGCACCAACTGGGGCTGCTTCTGTTTCCCAGGCAGGGTGAATGGCCCTCCAGGATTGGACTCAATTCTGCTCCAGTGTCAGAATCTCCCACAAGTTTCTGTGGACTTACAAACAGGAATTGGCCCCTCCTTGGCCCCCTTCTGTCCCCCTCCTCCTACCTCATCCCTCCCCAGCAGAAACTCCGATCCTCCAGCCACACCCTCCTTGGTGCCACATGCCTGGTAAACCCATAAATATCCACCAGGCTCAGTACCCCCTCCCCAAGCCACCCCTGCCTCCAGCCTGGCCCGGTACAGGAGCCTCCGAGCAGGTCCCCCTGCTTCGAGGATTTGCCACAATACGCGGAGTCACCTTATGTGACACTTTGTTTACTGTCTGTGACTTCCTGAGGCAGGGCCCATGCCATTCAGATGTCTAATAGGCATCTCAAAACCCAGATTCCTGATTCTTCCTCCCACACTTGCTTCTCCTGCAGTAAAGAGCAGCCCCAGCCTTTCACCTGCTCAGGCCAGAAGCCTCGGGGTCCGGGACCCCGGCCTGCTCTTCTTGCACTATTCTCCTCACTCTCCCCGTGGATGACTCCAAATTGCAAAGTCGAGTCACAGCTGTTCCTCCGCACGTCCCACCGAGGATGCCCCAGAGACATCCTTAGACCCCAAACCCCAAATGCCCACATGGAAGACAAGTAAATCCCGACTGACTATAGCTTCCGCGCAGATCCAGAAGCCAACACTTCTCGTCATCTGTGTGGCGGCCACCCTAGACTGAGCCACTGTCTCTTCTCACTTAGGAAAATCCAGTGGCCTCTGAGGCTCTCTGGGATCTGGCTCTCTTCTTCTTGGGCCTCGTCTCCCCCTCCTCGCTCACGCAGGTCTGTACTCTCAAATGCTCCAGGACCACACACCTCCCACAAGGTCTTCGCACTGGCTCTTCCCTCTGCTTGGAGTACTTTTCCCTGTCTCTGGGCCAGCAAGTAGCCCTCAGGAGCCATCAGCCGTGCCTGTCAGGTGCATCTGTCACAGCTGAGCAACAGCCCCTTGCAGTTTTTTCCCCTTTTGACTTTTGACTGGATCCTCCCTCTGCTCTCTGCAGAGTCTCCAGTCTCTTTTGGAGAGTCCCCTTCACAGTCCTCAGGTCCTGCCCAGCCCAGTCTCCCTGTAGGTGACTCTGACTTCTGATGTCCATTCGTCTGGTCGTCCAAATGCCCCGCTGAGGATCCCGGCTAGATCATCTCTCAGATCCCAAGTGCCCACACCGGCCAGACTCCCATTCCCCCCACCCCAAGGCAGAAACCTGTTCTTGCCCAGCCGTTGCCTGGCTCCTGACAGCATCATCACCTCCCGCCCAGCTCCTCCACAGGACAGAACACCACATCACCTTGGATTCATCCCTCCTCTTGCCCTAAATCTACAGCCACCCAGTTCTGGGAGTCGGCCTCATGCCAGGTGTTGAGTCTGTGGAGCTCATCAGAGACTCAGAGGCCATGACATGGAGTCTGAATTTTATTCACAGAGGGTTTTGAGCAGGAAAGGGATACGATCTGACCTAAGTTTTCGAAGGATGCCATTGACTGCTGTGTGGGGAACATACTTGAGGGGGCGAGAGCAGAGGCAGGGAGGCCAGGGAGGAGGCTATGGTAATAGCCAATGCGAGTCACAAGTGGCCCAGTGGGCATGGTGGCAGTGGGAGTGGGAAGGAAGGGTGGGATTCCAGACCTGTTTTGAAGGTAGAGTCCATAGGACTTGCTCAAGACCTGGATTATGGTGGAGGCTCAGCTGATGAGAAAAGATGAATGGAGACTGATGTGGAGGTTTTGGCCAGAACCTCAGGAGGATGATGGGGCCATTTTGTCAGGAGGGCCACCAGGAATTCCAACCCGGCAATATCAGGTTTGAAATGCCTGATAAGCATCTTCCTGTGGAAGATTTTATGGATCCAGCCTGGGTCAGGCGCCCCCTCCAGGCTCAGAGAGCCCCTAGTATGCCTCCATCCCCTCCCGACCACGACTCTACCTGTCAGTGGCAGACCTGTCCCCTTTGGGGGCACTGAAGGCAGGGACTAGGTCTGCCTCATCCACCACCGTCTCCCCCGCCAACCCCCCGGCCTCACATTGGGCTTGGCACAGTGCCGCGCTCGGTAAATAACTGTAGAATGTGGGATTATAAATGCCCCCAGAGGAAGAGACACGGACCCCAGGGATGCCTCCGAACTGCAGCTTTGGCAGACGGATGATAGTGTGTGGCATCCTTCTACCAGAACAGAGGTTCGAGGACACACTAGGGGCCTCCTGGATGTACCCGATGCTGTGGGGGTGGGCAGGGAGATGGTGGAAACCCCACCTGCGGGAAGGAATGTGTGGACAAGAGACCGGACGGACCACCATGTCCAACGTGGGGATCCTGGCCAGAAGGCCTCTGGGACACAGGAGTTAGGGAATCACGGGGGCTACTGTCACCACTCCCCGAGCCTCTCAACTTCACATGCCATTGCAGTTTAGAGCAGGGGCCCATGGGCCCATCCGCTGCAGGAGGAACAACTCACCTGGACACAACGCGGTACTAGAACGTCCAAACGGCCCCACACGCGGAAGTCTCTCACGGAAGTGGCTCCGGAGACTACGACTCCCAGAAGGCTTTGGGGGCTGTCTTGCCTACTGCTCCCAGAACCCCATGCGGCAATTCCGAAGTACCTGAGGCTACTGGGCCTGCTGGGCCAACAACTCCCAGCAACTCTCGCGGCCCCTTCTACCGCTTGCTAGCGAGTACCGCCCGGTTTCCTTTATGCGCCTGCGCAGGGCTTGGGACTCCGCAACGCTGCGAAGGTTTTTGCTTTTTGGGGTTTTTTGGTTGTTGTTGGTTGTGGGGTTTTTGTTGTTGTTGTTGTTGTTTGTTTTTGTTTTTTTTTCCTGTAGCAGTGCGCTGTTGCTGTCACCGTGCAGGGCACTCGCAATGCGAAGCAGCTGTTTGCGGATTACCTGCTTTTGTGGGATTATTATAGGCTCTAATAAAATTTTTAAAAAGATGTATTTGTCAGGGAGAGAGAGCACAAGCAGGGGCAGTGGCAGGGAGAGGGAGGGGGAGAAATAGGCTCCCCGCTGAGCAAGGAGTCAGAGCTCGAGTGGATCACAGCTCCCCGGGATCATGACTTGAGCCAAAGGCAGATGTTTAACTGAATGAGCCACCCAGGCGCCCCTTATTATGGGGTTTATTTATTTAATCAATCATAGGCTTTAAAAGCTATTGTAGGGCATTGATTTCTACCCTCTGAGGTGGCATTGCAGGAGGGAATTGAAGGCGGGAGGGAATTGAAGGCGGGAGCTCAGTGGCTGCTCACCAGAGTGAAAGGAGGAGGTGGCGCATGCGCAGAGCAGAGTCCGAGGTTGGGGGCTCGAAGTGGGTCTGTGCTTGCACTGTGCGGGTGGTAATGGTGCGCGTGAGCATGTCGAATGGGGAGAGGGAGCAGTGTTTGTGAGCCGAGGTCTGTGTGCATGCTTCACGTGTTAGTGATTTGGTGGTGGTAGTGGTGCGTGTGTGTGTCGGGGGCGGGAGGTGAGGAGGGTTGTCTCTGGACGTGGCTCCTGGCTTCGGAAAGTGGGTGAGATTGAGATCCACAGAGCAGATTCCTCCCAGTGCATCGGGTGGTACACACTTCTTTTCACGAGGAGGTGGAGCTGAGGGTGGAGAACAGATAAGAAAGAACTTGGCCAGAACAGGAGACCCAAGAGACCCTGACTTCCGAGACTGAGGGATTCAAAGGCTCAGACCCCAGAAACCCAGTAGTACCTAGGGCCAGTCATGGAGACTCAGAGTTCTATTAACCCAGGGGCCTGGAGACCCAGACCCTCTAGACTGTGACTATTGAGAAATTCCACTAAAAATATATACCCAACAAAAGTGTATATTCATATCAAAGACATGTTTGTAGCAGCACTCTTTCTAATATTTCCAGACTGGAAATAACCCAAATACCGTCTAATGGAGGAGGTTCCTGTAGTGTATGGCATATGCACACAATGAAATTCTTTCACAAGTGAAAATAAATGAGCTGCTGTTGTGTGTGTGGGTGACTCTTACAATAAATGCTAAGCACAAGAAGCCAGACACTGGAAGATCCCAACTGCATAAAAATCAAAAACAGAGAAAACTAATCAATAATGATAGTCATTATAGTGGTTACTTTTCTAGGGTGGGGGCAGTGTCTAGGAATGGGTGCTGGTGGGGCTTCTTTATCTAGATGGTTGTTCCAGGAATGTCATCATCATATGAAAATTGATCAACCTTATCTGTATAATCTGAACCGTTTTCTCTATGTATGTTTCTCTTTGATGTGTTTTGCTTTAAGAACAACATAAGGGGAGGGGCGCCTGGGTGGCTCAGTGGGTTTAAAGCCTCTGCCTTCGGCTCAGGTCATGATCTCGGGGTCCTGGGATAGAGCCCTGAATCGGGCTCTCTGCTCAGCAGGGAGCCTGCTTCCCCCTCTCTTTCTGCCTGCCTCTCTGCCTACTTGTGATCTGTCTGTCAAATAAATAAATAAAACCTTTAGAAAAAAAAAAAGAACAACATAAGGGGAGGGGTGCTTGGATGGCTCAGTGGGTTAAGCATGGGACTCTTGGTTTCAGCTCAGGTCATGATCCCATGGGTCCGTGGGATGGAACCCCCCCCCACCATGTTGGACTCTGTGCTCAGCAGGGAGTCTTCTTGAAAGATTCTCACCCTCTCTCTAAAAATAAATCAATATTTTTTAAAAAGTAACAATGTAAGGGGATATTTCACTCAAATATATGCAAATTAATTTAACAATTCAGATGACATATAAAAATTACAAGAAAAATATAATTTACTGAAATGGTCTCAAGAAGAAATGAAAACCCAAATAGCCATGTATCCATAAAGGAATTGATTCAGTAGGAAACATCTTTTTCCAGGGGGGAGAAATTCACTGGCAGGTTCTGAATGTGCAAGGTAGAAACAATAGCAGTTTTTCATAAATCTTTCCAATAGGAAAGACACATCAGCCGGTATGGCTTTTGAAAGTCTTTTGCATTCTCCAGGCTTCATGGAGTCCTGCAGAGCAGGAAAGTAGGCTGGTCTCCAAGAAGCTCTCCATCTCTGGCAACTGTGGGTCTGAAGTTGCACTAACGCATACAATTACTATCCTTTTCATGTCCCAGTCTCAGTCCTCTGATGGAGGGGCTAGCCCTTGGGGCCTTGTCTTCCCACCATTCAAGAGTTCCCTATACACTATACAGTTTTAAACTCAAAATATGGTTCCTATATTATACCAGATTTGTCACCTTTCCCCCCCTAAATTTGTACTTTTAATGGTCTGCATTCCACAAGCATTTATTTATCACCCACTGTGGGCAAAGCCACCCACAGGCAAAGGCCCCTGTGATTGAGGGTCATGCTACATTTTGTGAAAGGAATTCATATCAACAGCAGGAGTAGATGATCAGTGGCCCCAAACTGTCAGCTCCACTCCAGCTGCCCCTCCAACCTACCCTCCCCAGGGCAGCCAGAGAGAACATCTGGGAACGCAAATCTCACTATTTCACTCCCTGACTCTAGCTTTATACCCTTAGTGGCTTCTATTTCTCATGAAAGTAATGAGAAAGTAGGAAATATGGCCAATTAGATCTGGCTTAATCTGTCTGTCCCCCTTTTGACTGTATTAGGTGAGTTCTCCAGAGAAACAGAACCAAACAGAGATTTACTATGAAGAACTAGCTCAATTATGAAGGCTGAGAGGTCTCACAATCTGCCACCTGAAAGCTGGGGACTCAGGAAAGCCAGGGGTGTGACTCCAATCTGAGTCCCAAGGCCTGAAAATCAGCGGAGCTGATGCTGTAAATCCCAGTCCAAGGGCAGGAGACCAATGTCGCAGCTCACAGGCAGGCAGGAAGGGAATGAGTTTGCTCTTCCTCTGCCTTTTGCTCTTTTCAGGCCTTCAGTGGATTGGATGATGCCCATTGACTTGGGGAGGGTTATCTATTTTACTGAGTCCACTGATTCAAATGCTAATCTCAAGTGGAAATACTCTCACAGACACACCCAGAGGTAATGTTTAATCTGGGCATCCCATGGCCCAGTAAATATGACACAAAATTAATCACCACACTGGCCTAGGAAACCAATGTTTAGAATATACATGCAGACAGACAGACAGACACACACACACAGCTGGGCATTGGTCATTCTGAGTACTGAGATGGTGGGCCACATCCTCTCCTTTGCTCAGGGAAGACAGAGTCCTGCAAACAGGCAAATGGCCCTAGTTGTCAGGTCAAAGAGATCCTGGCACAACATCTTAGTAGGCAAGAAATGCTAGGGACACTGTTTACCTGGATCCTTTGCATATCACTGTAAACTTCTCTCTGGACCACCTGTGTCCACCTGGGTCACTCATCCATGGACCAGGGCTCAATGGTCCTTGCCCCCAGAAATTCAGCCAGGTTTCCCCAACACCCTCTTTGCCTCCTAGCAATTGAGCACTGTTACGTCTTGCTGACAAGGTGAGCCATCAGAGCCTCCAGAGGGTGTGAGAGCTACAGCAAGACCTGCCTCTCCACCGACCTTTGGAGCCTGGTGCCTGCTGCTTCCAATTTTCCTTTCTCTTCTGGCCAGATTTCACCTGGAGGTAACTACCCTCACTCTCTTTTTCACTGCCTGACCACCACCATCATGGGTCACATGCAGGCTCCCAGGAAGGGTCTGTCCCAGTTGGCTCTGTCTTGCCACCCCCCGCAGCATCCCCGCCTGGCTGAAGTTGACATCTGACAACATGAAGGAGCAAGCCTACAAACTCACCGAGAAGGGCCTGACTCCCTTATGAATCAGTGTCATCCTGAGTGATGCCCATGGTTTTGCACAAGTACGCTTTGCCATGGGCAATAAAATCTTGAGAATTCTCAAGTCCATAGGACTTGCTCCTGATTTTCTCAAGGATCTCTACCATTTGATTAGGAAAGCTGTTACTGTTCAAAAGCATCTTGAGAGGAATAGAGAGGATGAGAATCATCCTTTCAGAATCAAAAATGATTCTGATTGAGAGCTGTATTTACTGGTTGGCTCGATATTATGATACCAAACAAGTCCTCCCCTCCCAGTTGGAAATCTGAGTCATCCACAGCCCCTGGCCTGGTTGCAGAAATTGGACTTTGTACTCAAGCAACAAAATCATTGTCTTACTAGAAAAAAAAAAAAAAGAAAAAAACCTGGAACTAAACAGGGAAGGGGATTTCTTGGAAATGTCTCCTCAGATCAAATGAAGGCCTCAGATAACCGTTTAAGAACCATCCTTGAAATGCCGTATGTAGAAAAACTCATAAGGCCCGTTACCTTTTCCTTATTAGCGATGAGTTGTGCAGGCTACTGTTTTGGTTATCTATTGCTGTGCGTCAAACCACTCTACAACCTGGTAGCCTGAACTTTCTGTTTCATGGTGCCGGTGCTATAAATCGGCCAGAGCCCACCTGGGCAGTTGCACTCCCAGCTTTCTTTTAGCTCTTTAGGCAGTCATATTGAGGTTGAGATGGTGGCTGTGATTTGGGGCTGGGTGTCTGACCCTCAAGGTTCCTCTATGTAGCCTCTCTCTCTATCAGCATTCCCAGATTGCTTACACAGATGCCCAGGAATCTGCAAGGGAGGAGTGGAAACTACCAGGCTTTCTTAATGCATGAATCTTGGAACACCTTATCCTCCACATTCTGTCGATCAAAGCGGTTGTGGGCCCAACCTTGATTCAAGAAGAGGAGATAATAACAAATTTTATCTCGTAATGAGAGGAGCTCCATGTTTGTATAAAGGAGGGGTGGGGTTGTTTGGGGTTGTTCTTGGATGCTAGTTCTACAACTACTCATCTGTCTTGAGTGTTGGCTGCCTGCTCTAGGGGGATTACCCCTGTCTGTCAGGGATGAAATGGAACCAGGTACGTAAAAGGACAACACAGAACCTTCATTTTCCTTGCACTTGGACCGGTGACAACAGCCTGGCATTGTCTGGAGGACAGATAGAAGAAGAGACTCAGGTCTTCCCTTCCCTTGACTTTCCCCTCCCAGGAGGACCTGAGCCCTCCCCAGCACATCGGACATGCTAACTGTCTTGACTCCAGACCTAGGATCCCTGTTCTGTGTGATCCGGCCCCTCCACAGAGCTGTGGATATGCCCGACGTCAGCACAGCCCTCTGAATCAGCACCACGGACAACACCACCCCCCAAATTCAGAGCGCCGCCCCTCCCTCCCCCGGGGAACCGGCTGAGTCCTGTGCTGAGAAAGCGCCCCCTATGGGTGGTGGCCCCACCTCTCTATTGGAGCAGAGGTGATGTTGGTCACAAACAGCACAAACTTGGTAGCTGGAGGATTTCCAGCACAGTGGAAGACTGGAGTGGATTGAGAACACAATACCTGGGAGTCCAGAAATTCTCGGGGTTCTAAGATTATCTGTGGAATTCAAATCCCTTGAGATTGCCTCAAACTTCCTACCATGTCTACTTGTCCCTGAGAACTCACCTTGCAGAATTCAGAAAAGCAGGAGTCCCATGCATCCCCAGTCTGTGCCTCTCTCCTCCCAGTCATCTACCCTATGGCACTGGAATTGTCAGATCAGGTCTCTCAGTGAGATGTTGCTCCTCTCAAAGACAAGGGCTAGATCTCTCATACTCACCCCCTTACTGGAAACCCGAAGACACAATGTAGATGGTTGTTGAACGAATGAATGAAATTTCCTCTCTCATCTCATGGGAAGAGTTGATCATTCTTCCCTATCAGATTAACATAAGCTACCCATCTCCCAGCTCAATGGGTCCTGGGCTGACAACGATTGATGAAGTCGGGGTGGGGGGGCGTCCCTGTGTAGACAGTGGTGCATAAGACAGGGCACTGGTATGATCTGGGCAATTCATCTGCCCACTCTGGACCTCAGTGTCTTCTTAAAGTCGGAGAAGTGGGGCTAGAAGGCCTCCCAGCTCTGATGGCCTGTGGCTTTTAAGTTTCTCTTTTGCATACAGCTAGATTCTCTGTGGTTTCCCTGAGTCTCTCCTCCTCAGTCTTCTGTTTTTCTTTGTGAACTGGGGACCATGGAAACAGACTGGGCATGGCCCAGCCCTTCTGACCCCAGAGATGCTCCAATTGGCCCTGCTGGGAGAGAATGGGTTGTCCAGGACAGGGGGCCAGGGTGGAGGGATGGGGCGACAGGGGGAGACACAGCTACAGATGCAGGAATTGTTGATGGTGTGGGAGTGTATATGCATGCTCAAATCCTGCCCCTTCCCTTCTCAGTGACCCCAGCACTGACTATACCCCTAGTTATGGGTAATGGTTCGGGGAAGGCGTAACATGGGATGGGCATATTCATAAGGTTAAATGGAAGAAAAGAGACTGTAATTTTTCTTTGCATACAAAGTCTTAAGAAAAACATGTGTAAGGCCATAGTATTAAAGGCAGCATGCTTGGGTGATAAAGCTACGAAGAAAAACCAGGGCACAATTAGCATTAAAGTGACTCTCAGCAGGGCGCCTGGGTGGCTCAGTGGCTTAAAGCCTCTGCCTTTGGCTCGGGTCATGGTCCCGGGGGTCCTGGGATCGAGCCCCACGTTGGGCTCTCCACTCAGCGGGGAGCCTGCTTCCTCCTCTCTCTCTGCCTGCCTCTCTGCCTACTTGCAATCTCTGTCAGTCAAATAAATAAATACATCTTAAAAAAAAAAGTGACTCTCAGAGCTCCTTTGGGGGGAGTGGGGTGTGCGATAGGGATGGGGACCCAAGGGGAAGGTCCAAGGTGCCTGCAATGCTCTATTTCTGTCTTGCGATGAATCACTGAGTTGTTTTTGTGGGCATCCTTCTTTGTGTGTATCTTATATTCCCCCCAAAAAAATGTATCAAGGAAACCAACATCAGTGGGAGGGAGTGCCACCTATCAGGGCTCCCAGCACCTTCTCCCAGTCCCCAGCTACACAGTTAAAACTAAACTTCTGTGAATTCAAGTGCGCATCTCTTCTCTCACACAGTCCTCACCATCTTGAGGGTGGATGGCACCTAGCTGGCATCCCCCCCGGCCCCCATGTCCCCTGCACTTCTGACTCCTGGGAGAAGAAACTGTAGGCTGTGGAGCAATGAACAGGAGCATGGCCCCGTGAAGTACTCGTGGTGAAGAAATTGTCCTGGCACCAGACAGCCATGAGGAAGGGGGAAAGGGGAACTTTCTATCCCTTTCAAAATCTGCCCCTTCTCTTCTGCACTTCCCCCCACACCAACCCCGCTTACAACCACAGCCTCAGGTTCCCTTTCCTCCTTGAGTCAGGCGCCCCTCAGCATCCTTGGAGTCTTTGCCTCCACTGCCCAAGTGACCCTTATGCCCAAGCTTCCTGTGACACAACCTCCCACATGGGGGGACAGTAGCCCCTCACTCTGCCTCTGGCCCCTGTCACAGGGGGCTCCAGGTGCCGGACACTTATCATCTCCCTATCGGATGGTGACTCTCAGGGCAGCAGCTGGGGCTAGTCTGTGACTTCATGAGCAGGGAGGGGATGCCCCCTGCGTGGATGCCCAGGGCGGGAGGACAGTTGGCCTCCTCTCGCCCCCAGCCCTGGCCTCCCCAACCTCTTGAGTTCCTGTGTCCTGCCCCCAGCAGGACTGACTTCCACAGACATGTACAGCCTGAGATTCAGGGGGTCTGGCCAGAAGGGACCCATTTTCACTTTGCAGAAAACAACCCCAGAGGGAGGCGTTATCAGCAGGGAGATGGGAGATGGGGTTTGAGCCCTACACAGAGGGTGAATTTGGCTCCCTGAGGGCTCTCACCCTCTCTGGCCTCCAGGCCCAGGGTCCCCAGGAGTGGACATGTGGTGGCGGATGGCTGATTCCCCATGGCTGTCCTGGCCCTGACAGTGTCTAGGTGTGAAGTTCCTCCTCTGAGGAGGGTCACTGTTCTGACATCACCTGCATCTTCCTCTTGGGGCTTCCTCTGATTCTTGCAACTTTTAGTTCCTGAGAGACCAACCCTGAGAAACAGACACTCTGGGGACCCCGGCTCTGCCAAGGCCGGACATGCTTCTGCTGCTGTTGGCCGTGCTCTGGAGGAGGGAAGGGGCTGACGGCCAGAGGTGGCCCGAGAAGGGGGTCCAGAAAGTTTGCAGTCTGCAAATGAATGGCTCGGTGGCTGTGCAGGAGGGCCTGTGTGTGTTTGTACCCTGCGACTTCTGGAACCCTGAGGACTGCAGGTCTGACTTAACCTCAGCTCTCGGCTACTGGTTCCGGAAAGGGGCTGTTGTACACCACGATGCTCCAGTGGCCACAAACAACCCAGCTTGTAAAGTGCAGGAGGACACCCAGGGCCGATTCCGCCTCCTTGGGGATCCCCAGGCCTATGACTGCTCCCTGGACATCAGAGATGCACAGAGAAGGGACTCGGGGACATACTTCTTCAGAGTGGAGAGACAGTCTTCTGGCAGCTACAGTTACACACAGAACCTGCTTTCCGTGCAAGTGACAGGTAAGAAGGAGACCCCAGGAGAGGCCACAGTGGAAGGACGGGGGTCCTGGGTCAGAGCTGGGATGGGACTCCCCCTCCTGGGAAGGGTTAGAGGTAACACATGTCAAGGTTCAGAAGCAGGAGTTGGACCAAAGCCCGAGGCTTCTCTCAGGGTCTCACCTCAGACCCTCCTCCTGATTCCCGTGTCTCCCCATCTCCTCACAGCTCTGAACCACACACCTGACATCCTCATCCCGGGGACCCTGGAGTCTGGACACCCCAGGAACCTGACCTGCTCTGTGCCCTGGGCCTGTGAGAGGAGCACACCGCCCATCTTCTCCTGGACGTCAGCTGCCCTCACCTCCCTGGGCCCCAGGACTCACCTCTCCTCGGTGCTCACCCTCACCCCACGGCCCCAGGACCATGGCACGCCCCTCACCTGTCAGGTGACCTTGCCTGGGGCCAGAGTGACCACAGTGAAGACCATCCACCTCAATGTGTCCTGTGAGAGCCAGGCCAGGAATCCCTGGGTCCCTGATGGGGTCATGAGGGCAGCGGGTGGGGGGTCAGGGCCTGGGACATTGGGTGCTGGTCCCAAAATCTGGACTGGGAGAGGGTCAGGAGGACACCTGTCTCCATCCTTTCTCCACTTTTGCAGCTGCTGGGGACAGAGGGCCAATGTCCACCAGCCCTCCCTATTGACATGAATTCCCCATGTCTTTCTGTCCCAGACTCTCCGCAGAACTTGACAGTAACTGTCTCCCAAGGAAATGGCACAGGTAGGGTAGAGCTTCCTCCCGGGGTGTGGGGAGCAAGGGCAGGGCCAGGGTCATCCCCTTTCCTGGCCTCCGTGTCGCTGTGAGCAACTGTCCCCTTCAGCCGCCTCCTCCCCCACTTCTGCACCGCCCCCCACCCCAGCTCTGTTAATCCGAAGAGGAGAACAGGGCAACGTGCACCCAGCAGATCTGCCCTTTATCATGCATCTCCTGACTCCTGCTCCATCTTTTATCCTCCCTAGCAACTGTTTATTTAAGTACTTCTGAACAGGTAAAGCAGTCACACAGACAAACATTCAAAATGCACAGCAGAGTCTGTCCTCAGATGCCCAGTCTCCTCCTGGGAAGTGACCAGTGTCCATAGCTGCTCTGAGCCTTGCTGTGTTTGCCTGGACGATCTGAGGGGTCCTCCGATATCAGTCGTACAGACTGTCCTCGATCTCCTCCGAGACTGTGCAGTATTCCTTCCCGTGGATGGATTCTGATTCTGTCTGAGTCTTCTGATGGGAAATCATGACATCCATTTTATTCTCTTCGCTGAAAGGCTGCAATGAGTAATCTTTTGCCTCCTTCCACAACTCTGTATACGTCTGTCTGGGGGATAAGTCCCTAAAAGCAAAATGTAGCTTTTATGTTCTTTCCACGTTGAGGTATGTGGCCAGTTGTCCTGAATGGAGGATTGACAAGCATGCATTCCCACCAACAAGGGGAAAAAAGCATGCCTTTTCCTGCACCTCAACCTACTTCTGTTTCTCTGTCCCCTCATCCAGTCTGTTTTCAAATCCTGCTTTCTCTCTATCTTTTTGTCTCTCTGACCCTCTGTCTCTTTTTCTCCAGCACCCACAGCCCTGGAAAATGGCTCGTCTTTTTCAGTCTTGGAGGACCAGTCCCTGCACCTGGTCTGTGTTGTCAATAGCAACCCCCCTGCCAGGCTGTGCTGGGCCCGGGGGAGCCTGACCCTGTGTTCCTCAAATCCTTTGAACTCTGGGGTGCTGGAGCTGCCTCGAGTGCAGGAGAAAGATGAAGGGGAATTCACCTGCCGAGCTCAGAACCCGCTGGGCTCTCAGCACGTCTCCCTGAGGCTCTCCCTGCAGAGTGAGTGCACCTGTGTGTGTGTAGGGGGGTGCTGGGGGAGAACAATCGTACTGCCCCCAGGATCCCCAGCAGCCTCTGAGCCTTACAGGGAAGCTCAACTCTGGTCTGTGCTCCCCTGTGAGGCCAAGATTTTCCCTGCCCCCTATAGTATCTCTGTCCTCTTCCTGCCAGACCAGGGCTGTAGGGTGGGTGAAGCCTGAGAGGGGAAGGACCTGGGTCTTGAAGGAGAGGGGCTGGGGCCTGCACAGGTGTGTCCAGGGACACAGATCCTTGATTTGTGGGGCAGGGAGGAAGGTGAGGCAAGTGAAGCACTCACCAGAGCACAAAATTCAAAGAGAAGTCCCCAAAGCCTCAGTAATGAGAAGTAATATTGCATTGCAGTGTTTTTAAAAATACAAATGAATGCAAAATAAATATTACCATGAATCCAATATCCACATTTTAAATACAGACAGGCTGCACTCCAGCCTCCGTTTGCCTCCCTCACCTGGCCCTAATTCCCTCCCCAAGACCCGGGTGCCCCTGTTTGGAATCTGGCAGAGGAGCTAGAAAATGGGAATCTGGGGTCCTACAGGGAGTGGGAGAATGTGCCAAGTTCTTGGAGAGGAATCACCAATAACCCAATCTGTCTGCAGGAAAAGCATGGCCTTTTTCTGAGAGGCTGCTGGGGGCTGCTGGGGGAGCAGGTGTTATGGCTCTATTCTTCCTGTTTCTCTGTGTCATCGTCATCACGTGAGCACTGGCCCTGGGGATGGAGGGATAGCCTGGGGGGGAAAGGGCAGGCGGGCTCAGAATGGAGGGACTTGGATGGCTCACGACCCTGAAGCAAGGGCAGGAAGGAGGTCGATGGCACCTGGGTGAGTCTGTCACAGAACTCTGGCCCCACTGTCGAGGATGGGGAAGCCTGCGTTCTCAACACTGGGGTCTCCAGAAAGGGACCACCACTCTCCTACCTCCATTACCCTCCAGCCCTTGAGAGAGAACAGAGGAGGGAGTCAGTCTGCCTACAGCATGCTGGACTGACCAGACTGAAAGGCTCTCTGGTCTCTTCTCTCAGAGTGAAGTCCTGCAGGAAGAAAGCTACAAGGTCAGCAATGAGCATCAGGAACATGGGCATGGAAGGTGCAAACACTGTCACAAGGTCAGTCTCTCAGGTGAGTGACCCGGGCAACTTGCCATTGAGCATCCATCCTGGACACCTCCCTTTAGGATGGCCCCCAGGATTGCTGCTCAGCATGGTCCGAAGTTGCTCTTCTTATCTCCTCCTCTTCCTCCTTAAGGATTCCCCATCTTTGTGACAGCACAACCACCCCCTCCTCTTTCTTTCAGGCCAGGCATGGAGGAGTCACCTTCTCTCTCTTTCTTTCTTTCTCCCTTTCTTCTCCTAAAACCCCAAATTCACCATGTCTTGTCTATTTTTCCTCTTAAGAACAGCTAGCATCAGCATCCCCCTCCCATCTTGACTCCTGTCATTGCCAAGGCTTCAGATCTTTTCCCTGGACCCCCTCACCTCCTTGCCTCTCACCTCCCTTGTTCTACACCAAGCAGTCATCTAAAAATCATCACTATTCAGTTCCTCTGCGTTTGAACTGCTTGTCTCCACTGTCTAGACCAGAGGCTGGCAACTTTTTCTAATCTAGGGCCATATAGGTATTTTTGGGTTTGTAGACATTACCTTCAATTGGAAGCATTCAACTCTGCTGTTGTCAAGTAAAAGCAGCCATAGACCATATGTAAATGAATGAGCACAGATGTGTTCCAATAAAACTTTATTTACAGACACAGGCAGTGGGCTGTATTTGATCTATGGGCTATAGTTTGTGGACCCCTCACCCAGAGAATAGAGTCCAAACTCCTCACCCTGCAGCCTGGCATATTCTGACCTCTCAAACACGTCTCCAGAAGGACTAGGATTAGGGTGAAGTGAGGGAGGAACGTGCCCCAGATGCAAAACTTAAGGTAGTGCTCAAAAATATCAGTAATCCAGATAAATAATGTCTGAATATACTATTTTTTAAAAAAGCAAAATTAAGGCAAAAAAGCCATGATAAGGAAAATACCAAAAAACTCTTAAGAATGACAGGATCTGTAGACTAAAGTTAGTTAAAAATTACGTAAGATCATAATTGAGTTTAGAGAAATTGTCAAACATGGCAGCATTCTCAAATGAAAACTAGAGAAGCGAGAAGCTGATTTTTAAAATGTCCTCTCTACATTTGCTTTCAGCAAAGCCAGAAAAGCAAAATTATCAAAAATGCAGATTTGGGTATAAATAAAATCCTTAAACTGAAAGTAATGTTTTATTACACACACTCTTTAAGTTTGCAATAATATTTCAATTATTTTAATGTGAAAAAATAAACATTAAAAATACACAAAAACATTTTTCAGGGGCACACATGTCTTTGGTCTCAAGCTCCACATGGTTCAGAAAGTCACTCTTACTTTCTATTCCATCGACTTCTCTGAACAAGGTTATTTGTGTCCCTGCGTCTTTGCATGGGCTGTTCCTTTCTCCTCAGATGCTTTACCCTCTCATTTCCACTTCTTCATTCCTGTTCAGCCTTCATGCTCCAATGTAAATATCACACTTTTCATCCATTTATATTCAGAGTCTGACTGCAAGCCTTTGCAGCATTTTGAGCAAAGTACCATGTAGGCTTTCGTTCATTAATTCATTCAGGAAATGTTACTGAGCACGTGACAAGTGACAGGCATTTCAGCTGCCAAAGATTCATCTATGAAAAAAATCTGGGGTGGGGGGCACCGGGTGACTCAGACAGTTAAGCATTGGCTCAGGTCATGATTTCAGAGTCCTGGGATCGAGTCCCACATCGGGCTCCCTGCTTCTCCCTCTCCCTTTGCCATTCCCCCCACTTGTGCTCTGGCTCTATCTCTCTGTCAAATAAGTAAAATATTTTTTAAAAAGAAAATAAAAAAATTCCATCTCAGGCTCAGTAAGTTTTAGTCTAGACATAAGGATACAACCAATTAATCAAACAACCAAACCACAAATAAGTGACTACAATGGAAAGGACAGACTCGTACTTTGGGGACGATGCAAGGCACAGAAACTGGGAATGATGGGGAGATGGTTTATGTTTTAGTGTTGTTGTTGTTGTTCTTTATTTTATTGTGATAAACTTACCACCTAGCCATCTTTAAATGTGCAGTTGTGCAACCGATTTCCAGAACATTTTCATCTTGCAAAACAAACTCTGTATGTACCCATTGAACAACAACTACCCACTTCCCCTGCCGCTCCAGCCCTGAAACCACCATTCTATTTTCTGTTTCTGTAAGTTTGATGACTTTACATACCTCACGTAAGTGGAACCATGCAGCTTTTGTCTTTTTGCGACTGGCTTATTTCACTTAGCATAATGTCCTCTAAGTTTATCCATGCTGTAGCCTGTGACAAGATGTTCTTCTTTCTAAAGGTTTATTTATTTTTTATTTGAGAGAGAGAGAATGAGAGAAGTGTGAGGTGAGGGGGAGGGACAGAGAGGGAGAGAAAGAGAATCTTAAGCAGACTCCCCACTGAGCAAGGAGCCCAATGTGGAGTTCAGCCCCACAACCCTGAAATCATGACCTGAGCTGAAATCAAGAGTCAGACACTCAACCGACTGAGCCACCCAAGTGCCGCAGGGTGTCCTTCTTTCTAAAGACTGAATAATGTCCTCTTGTATGTATACAGCACATTTTCTTTATCCATTCATCTGCTGATGGATACTAGGATCATTCCACCTCTAGCTACTGTAAATAACGTGCAATGAACAAGGCAATGTAAATATCTTTTTGAGATTCTGCTTTCCATTTTTTTTTTGATAAATACTCATAAGTGGAATTGCTAGATCATGGGAGTTTTCATTTTAACTTTTTTGAGAAACCACCATGCTCCCTTCCCTCTTGGCTGCACCATTTTCCTTTCCCACCAACAGTACACAGGGTTCATTTTTTCCACATCCTTACCAACACTTATTACTTTTTATTTTTTTGCCTCTTAAAAAAAGATTTTATTTATTTCTTTGAGAGAGAGAGACAGAGAGTAAGAGAAAGCACAAGTGGAAGGGGAGGGGCAGAGGGAAAGAGAGAGAGAAGGAGACTCCTTGCTGAGAGCTGAGCCTGACTTGGGGCTTGATCCCAAGACCCTGAGATCATGACCTGAGCCAAAGACAGATGCTTAACTGACTGAGCCACCCAGGTGCCCCTATTTTTGGCTTTTTATAGTGGGCATCCTCATGGGTGTGAGAGGATATCTCATTGTGGTTTTGATTTGCACTTTTCTAATGATTACTCGTGAGTGTCTTGCATAGCTTATTAGCCATTTGTATGTCTACTTTGGTGAAATGTCTAATTCAAGGTTGGTTTTTTTTTACCCATTTAAAAAACTGGGTTGTTTTTTGTTGTTCTGGATATTAACATCTTTTCAGATACATGATTTGCAAACATTCTCTGCCATTACATAGGTTGTTTTGTGGTTTTCATTAGTGATGATTAAGCAAAGACATGAAGGACCCTTAAGACTTTGCAATCTATTGTGCCCAGAGAGCACTCTGGGCAGAAGAAATAGCAGGTGCAAATGCTCAGAAACAAGATGCAGACCAGTGAGTGGAGGACCAGCAGGAAGTCTGTGCAATTAGAAAGAGGGAGGCAAGTACCAACAGGCAGGAAATGAATTTGCAGAAGTCAGGGTATGTGTAAATCACGTCTGCACACCTAGTGTGCTATGAGCATCTGGAGATGTTTGAAAAAAAAAGAAGGACATGACTTTCATTTTCACAGATCCCCCTGCTTACCATGTGTAAGAGACTGTACGTAGCAGGGGAGTTAGAAAGGAGGCTGGAGAAGCATTCAGGTATGAGATGATGATGATGACCAGAACCAGGATGGCATGAGAGATGGGCATGATTGCATCCTGATGAAGTCTGAAATTAAAACCAACGGGAATTGCTAATGGATTGAGGGTGGGATATGACTGACAGAGAGGGGTCCAGGATGACTCCTAGATTTTTTCACTGAGCAGCTAGAAGAGTGGAGGCATCAATCGTTGTGCTTGAGAAGATTGTAGGAGGAAGAGATTTGGGGGAGAAAGAGTTCAGTTGGAATATGTGTGTTTTGGACAAGGGAACCAGGATTTTAACTACACCATCAGATCAAAGTCTACAGTTCAAGAGAGGGAATGGACTGGTGGTAAGGCTTTGGGAGCCTATAGATGACATGAAGCCAATTGAGTAGATGAGGTCACAAGGTGAAGCTAAAGAAGGAAAGAGTCTGGGGCCCCTCTTCACTTAGGGTTCAGGGAAATGGAGGGCAACCAGCAAAGTGTCTGCCAGGTCAGTTGATGAATACCTTGTGATTAAGAAAAGAGAGGCTTTTATTTAGGGAAGACATGCAATGGGGTCACCCGCTGTTGCAAAGTCCAGAGAGGCGGGAACTGAAAAGGGAACATTTAGATTTCACTAAGCAGAGGTCTTGATAACAGGAGTGTCAGGAAGTGTGTGTGTGTGTGTGTGTGTGTGTGTGTTAATTTGAATATCAAGATTTTTTAAAAAAGATTTTATTTATTTACTTGACAGACAGAGAGCACAAGTAGGCAGAGAGAGAGGGGAAGCTGACTCCTTGCTGAGCAGAGAGCCCATTGCAGAGCTTGATCCCAGGACCCCGGGATCACAGGGCTCCATCCCAGGACCCCAGGACCATGACCTGAGCTGAAGGCAGGGCTTTAACCCACTGAGCCACCCAGGTGCCCCTAAAGTGTTCTCATCTAGAGGGGGCAGCAGAGATGGGTGCCTCCCAAGCCCGGTCAGCACCTGTCGCTCTGCAGTAATGAACGGCTATACATTTAGTGGCCTCCAACAGCATAATTTTATCATCTTACCATTCCAGAGGTCCCAAGTCCAAAATGGGTTTCACTGGGTTAAAGTCAAGGTGTTGGCAAGCAGGCCTGAGTTCCTTCTGGAAGCTCCAGGGGAGAATGCATTTTCTTGCCTTTTCCAGCTTCTGGAGGCGACTGGATGGCCCTGGTCTCGTCTTCAAGGCCAGAAGCATCTTCAAATCTGCCTCTGCCTTCTTTTACTTGTAAAGAGAAAGACCCTTGTGATTACACTGACCACACCCAGATAATCCAGGGCAATCTCCCCATCTCAATATGCTTAATTTAATTCCATCCCCAAAGTCCCTTTTGCCATATAAGGTAACATATTCATAGATTCCTGGGGATTAGGATGTGGGCATTTTGGAGGGGCTGTTTTTCTGCCTATTTCACAGGGACATGATTTCTTTCACTGACTGACCTTCTGCCAAACTGTGAGCTTCCTAAGGACAGGTGCTATACCCAAATCAAGGCTTTGTAACTCTCTCTCCCTTACCCAGTTCCTGTCCATTATATAATAATTCACAATTAGATATTTATTTATTTAACTCACTTCTTGCCTCCTCCCTAGGTTAAAAAGTAAGCTGCAAGGGGAAAAAAAGAGTAAGTTGCAAGAGGTCAGGGCCTATGTCTGGTGTGTCCGTTACAGTGTCCAGCTCAGGGCCGCATGCACAGGGGGGCCTCAGTAGGACACCAGGCTTTGGGGTCAGGAAGAACTTGGACAGAATCCTAGCTTCACCAGGGATTTTGAACAAGCTACTTCCTTGGTTTACCCTCTATTTTCATAGTGATAAAATAAGGACAATAATACCTTCTTTATGGGGTTGTTATGGGAAGTTAATGAAATTCACAAGCATCAAATAAAGTGCCAAGTATTAAATATTTGAGGAAAGGATGCCTTTAGGAGATTCCATGAGAATGTACATGGGATGAATGAATGAAGGGATTCATGGGCCTCCCTCCTGGGTCCTCCCTGTCTTATCCTGTCCCCACCGTTCTGCTCTGACTCCTTTTTCTCTCCCTCCACTCAGGGTCCCCTGATTGAGTCCTGGGTAGGCAGCCTTCCCCCAGATGCAGCTACTCTCTCCTTGGGGGAGGAAGAAGAGCTCCATTATGCATCCCTCAGCTTTCATGGGACAGACACTCGGGGCCGGCAGGAACAGGTGCCAACTGGTATTGAATACTCCGAGATCAAGATTCACAAATGAGAGCCTGCTGAGACCCAGCCCTGGCTTGGGGGATCTTGGCCCCTGAGGGGCAAAGAAAAAGTCAGTCTGATTCCTGTAGAATTAAAAGGACTGCAGGTGATGAGCTGTAAGTACAGTGGAAAGAATACAGGCTTTAGAAACAGTTTCAAGTTCAAAACCACACGTCACCCCTTTACTAAGCAAGTGACAGACCAATCCCTACTTTTCAGTGTCTCAGTTTCCCGCTCTGTGAAACAAGGATGAGAACCCCTAGCTGCAAGTTCTTGGTGGGAATTACAGTAGGAAAATCCAGTCAAAGCTCCTGGCACAAAGTGTATGCTGACCACATGCCGGATCCCTGCGCTCTGAGCAGAAAAGTCTTCCTGAGAATTTTCCTGACTCTGGAGGGTTCCTGACTCACTCTCTCCTGCTGACATGCCTCCTCCTGGAATGTCCTCCCCACTAGGTCTTCCTCTGCCTCTGTTCTTGAAAGCCAAGCTCAAGAGGTAGACTTCTGGGTTCAGAAGGGAGTCATGCAGTGGGACATGATCTCTCCCTGTGGAGACAAACCAAACCTATGAGGAAGGTTCCCAAACGAGTCAGTACATACCTATGTATACACGCATAAATTGGCAAATTGGTTCCAAAATTTACATAGAAATGTGAAGGACCTAGAATAGCAAAAACAGTCTGCTAAAAGAAGAACACAGTTGGAGGAATAAGACTACTACAGAGCTAGAGAAACCAAGACACTGTGGTGTGGAAGAGAACACAGTCCATAATTAGAGTGTGTATATATAGCTAATCGAACAGGTCCAAGTCTATTCAGTTGGGGAAAGAGGGACTTTTTAACAAAAGGCCATAGAACAAGTGGATCAAGGTTTGGAAACAATGAACCTTGACCCCTTTCTCATGTCACATGCAAAACATTAGTCTGAGGTGAATCATAAACCTAGAAGTGAAAAACTATAGAGGTTGTATAATTGTGCTGCCCAGTGGTGGCCACTGGCCACCCATGGCATTTAAGACATGCTATCCTAGGGGCGCCTGGGTGGCTCAGTCATTTAGAGCATCTGACTCTTGATTTCGGCTAGGGCTGTGATCTCAGGGTCCAGGATAGAGCCCTGCATCTGGCTTGCTCTGTGGGGAGTCTGCTTGTTCCTTTCCCTCGCTCCTTCCCAACCTCCTGCTTGCACTCTCTCTCTCAAATAGATAAGTAATTCTTTTTAAAAAAAAATATGTGCTACATTTACAGTACAAAAAAAGGGATAAAAGATGTCGTTAATAATTTTTAATATGGATTACCTGCTGGAATGATAATATTTTAGATATACTAGTTTAACTACACTATAATTAAAGGTAATTTCACCAGTTTCTTTTTACTTTTTTTATTATAGCTACTAGATTTTGGAAATTATATATTTGGCTTGCATTATTTTTCTATCAGACAGAATTGCTCTAGGAGAAAATTTAGGAGACTATCTGTGGGTATGCAAAGATTTCTCATAGGACATCCACAACAGTAAGCATTATATGTTTTTTTTTTCATTAAAAACTCCTGTTCATCAAAAGACATGATTAAGAAAATGAACAGGCAAGCCATAAACTGGAAGAAATATATACAAATATATATATCCCTGAAACTGGGCTTGAAATTAGACTATAAAAAGAATTATTACCAGTTAATAACACAATAACCTAACTTCTTAAATGAGGAAAATGACTTAATCATATATTTCACAAAAGAAGAGATTCAAATGGCCAGTAGGTAAATGAAAGGTGGTCAACACTGCTGGACATCAAGGAAATGAAATTCACCACAATGAGATGCCCTATCCCATCTGTCAGAATGGCTAAAATAAAAAAGCCCGAGCACACCAAATGTTGGAGAGGGTGTGGAGGAATTGGAACTCTTGTATATTTCTGGTAGGATATAAATTGTACAACTGTGGGTTCTGTACAACGGTGTGGCGGTTTTGTATAGTTAAACAAAATACCCACTCTGTGACCCAGAAATTCCATCTGTAATTTTTACTCAAGAAGAATGAAAACAAAGGTCCACACAAACATTTGTACATAAACATTTATAGCAGCATTACTCATAATAACCAAAGGTAGAAACAACTCAAATGCCCATCATCATCAACAACTACAATAACAACAACAACCCAGATGCCCATCAACAAGTAAATGGATAACCAAAGTGTTACAGCATACAAACAACAGAATACTATTAAAATGTCTATACTGCCTAGAGCAATCTATACTTTTAATGCCATTCCGATCAAAATTCCACCGGTATTTTTCAAAGAGCTGGAGCAAAGAATCCAAAAATTTGTATGGAATCAGAAGAGACCCCGAATCGCTAAGGAAATGTTGAAAAACAAAAATAAAACTGGGGGCATCACGTTACCTGATTTCAAGCTTTACTACAAAGCTGTGATCCCCAAGACAGCATGGTACTGGCATAAAAACAGACACATAGACCAGTGGAACAGAGTAGAGAGCCCAGATATTCCTCAAAATAAAAGAATGAACAGTTGGCCCATGTAAAAACATGAATGAATTTCCCCAAAAACATGTTGAGTGAAAGAAGCCAGAAACAAAAGAATATACTCTATAATTCCACTTAGATGAAGTTCAAGTACAGATGAAACTAATCTATTAGGACAGAAATTCAACAAAAGGAGCTGCCTCTGTTTGGGGGTGTGTGGCTGGGGGATAACTTAAATAGTGCACAAGGACACTTTCTGGGATGCAGAAAACATCCTATATCTTGATTGAGATAGTAGTTATATGAGTGTATGTATTTATCGAAACTCATTGACTTATTCATGTAAGATTTCTGCATTTTACTGTATATAGATCTACCTTTGACAAAAAATAATAAAAATTTTTTAACAATAATGAAAAGGCTTTAGGTAAAATTCAACAGTCTTACTTAAGACTGTAAGGTGGGGAGGGGCGCCTGGGGGGCTGAGTCCTTAAGCATCTGCCTTCCACTCAGGTCATGATCCGCGGGTCCTTGGATGGAGCTGCTACGTTGGGCTCCTTGCTCAGTGGGAAGCCTGTTTCTCCCTCTCCCACTCCCCTTGCTTGTGTTCCCTCTCTCACTCTCTCTCTCTCTCTCTGTCAAATAAATAAATAAAATCTTAATTTTAAAAAAAGACTGTAAGGTGGGGAAATACAGGTTCAGATATAGAAATAGTAAAATGCCCACCTCTGCTGATGGGAACATGCAGTGGTTAACTCAGGATGTGTTTGGTTTTCTTTCATTCAGATGAGGTGGTTTTGGAA
Source organism: Lontra canadensis (assembly GCF_010015895.1). Taxonomy (NCBI): domain Eukaryota; kingdom Metazoa; phylum Chordata; class Mammalia; order Carnivora; family Mustelidae; genus Lontra; species Lontra canadensis. The sequence goes on from NW_022631101.1 coordinate 5,461,558, forward strand.
ATATTTGTGAATCTATGCATTTTGATCCAGAGATCTAGTGGTTAAGTAAGTGACCACAGAGACAATGCAAAAAAGAAATTCGTGGGCAGAATATAAAGAAATGGCACCGAGATGCATAAAAGCATGCACATACCTATTTTCAATCTGCCCGCACACCTCGAAGTTGTGTTGGTGCTGGTCAGCCCATCTGAGGACGAGCTGTTAGCGGGGGAAGTGGGGCGGGAGGTGCTGAAAACTCTAGCTGGCTCTTCCTGCAGGCAATGTTTTAACTTTATTGGGTTTTAGTAAAGCAGAGTGGCACAGTGAAGACTGTTGGGTCCATAACTTTATTGTAGTGTTTTTTTTTTCCTGATTATAAAAACAGTTTATACATTTTGTGAGGGGAAAAAAAACCCCACTTTGGAACATATAGTAAAGTGCAAAGAAGGAAATTAAGAGATAAGACTGTTAATAGTTAATGTTTTCCATATTTTTGTACAGGGGTGTATATATGTGTATACGCACACATACATGTGTATGTATGCACATATATAAGTATATGTGTGTGTATACATACAGCTGTAGTCAGCTAATCTCCCCTCTTCATAACGATGGTCCTACCAGGTGCAGTTTTACATTATACATTTCTAACAATGAGTTGTAAGCATTTCCTGCGTCAGTGAGCACCTTTCTCCAGCGTGGTTTCTAACCATGACAGATTAGCGCAAACTGCGCTGTGTCCGTTTAAGCCATTCCTGGTTGTTGGGCAATTATAGGTTGTTCAGTTTCCCCGTCACTGGCAATGGTCATCTTTGCATCTTCTCTGGTGGTGCCATGGCATCAGGCTAAGGGAAGGGAGGTCAGAAGCGGGTTTGCTTGTGGAGAAGAGGCCTCAGAATTAGAGCACAGGGCTCCACATATGACCCGCCCCAGCCTACTTTCCATTGGTTGGCTCTGATTGGCAGATGGAGCAGCCAATGGCCGCTCTTCCCTTGACATCACCCCCACCCTGTCCTAGGTGGGGACTCCAGACTTGCTCCTAGAGTCTCCATCTCCCAGCCTCAGTGTGACTGGGCTGGTTCCTTCTCTTGACTCTCTCCTCCAGTTAGACCCTGTTCCCTCTCCAGCCTAACCCATCCCTCTGGGGACTCTCAGTGCTTCTCCCTCGCTTCCACCTCACCTTTTTGCCCATTTGGTCTTGTCCTCATGTTCTAAGGCGGACACTGGGTAACCGGGGCTGCCTGCGGGGAGAAATCAGAGATGTCATGTTTCAGGTCCTTAGGGAACAGAATTCCAGAGAATCCTGGGGAGATGAAGGGTCAGCTTCTTCTTTCCAAGCCCTCCTTGTGAAGGACCTCAGGAGTAGCAGGGGATGAATCTGGGAGCTTAACCTCTGCACTGAGAGTCCTCCACATTCCCCATATGTTTTAGCATTTCTGATGTCTTAAGGTCACTGGAGGAAGATGCCGCGGGGCAGCAGATGCGGTGAGGGAAAAGAGACTGTGTGTACCTGGGGAAGAAGCTGGCACTACCTGGGCTAATTCCTAGTGATAATAATAGTAAGTTATTTCACACCTGTTATGTACCAGACACTAGAGTAGATTATTTATAGAAATTATATTGAATCCTCTCAACAGTCACACAAAGTAGAAACTTTAACCCTGTTTTGTGAATGAAGAAACAGGACTTCAGAGAGGTGAAAAAGCTTGCCTAAAGTCACACAGCTAGAAAATGACAGAAGCTTGTTCTGAACCTGGCCTTTCTGATTCCCAGCTCCCTGCTCTCATGCATTCCAGACTGGAGAGCTGAGACCAAGGAGAATGTGGCACCTCTAAGGAGAATGGGGCAGTGGAGATGTTCGGTTCACTCCTGGCTATGAGGAGGGGGTTATGCCTGGCTAGATTGCATCTTTCAGGCTGTAGAAGAAAAAGTAACCTAGATATCCTGCAACTACTCTTAAACTCCCTAGAGTTTATCATGACTAGTTTGGAAAAGTACATAAAGCACATTGAATGATGATGCTATCAGTAATAATACTTGAGATTTTATTCAGTGCTTACTACGTGCCAAGCTTTGTTCCAAGCTACTTGTCAGTGACACTGACTTTATCCCCATAGCAGATATCCCTGTGAGGTCAATACCAGTATTACTCCCATTTTACACATGGCAAACTGAAGCACAAATGGGCTAACTGTCACACTGACAGTCAATACTTTAAGCTTCTTGCTGGACCATGCAATGATCACATATAGATTCCATATCAAAATATTAAAATGATTTGAAGAAAGAATGTATTTTCTAAAATCATCACTGTCATCACCACAATCAATACCACTGCCACCACAATCACTACCACCACCATCACCACCATTACCACCACCACCACTATCATCACCATCAACATCACCACATCACCACCACCACCACCATATCACCACCACCATCACCACCATCACCACCACCACCATCACCCCCATCATCACCATCACCACCATCACCCCCAACATCACCATCACCACCACCCCCATCACCACCCCCATCATCACCATCACCACTATCACCACCACCACCACAATCATCACTAACATCACCATCACCACCATCACCATCACCACCACCATCACCACCACAACCACTACTACTTTAGCATCACCAACATCATCAGCACCAGCATCACCATCATCTCCATCATCACTGCTTTCTTTAACATCTACTGCAATGGTTCTCAGTCAAGGCAATGTTGTCCTCAAGACCTTTCTAATACTTAGAGCCATTTTTGGTGGACTAAACTTAGACTGATAGAGGTCATTGCTGCTGGTATCAAGTGGGTAGAGGCCAGGGATGCTGCTAAGCATGCTACAATGTGCAGGATAGCCTTACCCCATCCCTGAAATAATTATCTGACCCCAAATATTGATAGTGCTAAGCTCGAGAAATTCTGATCTACTCTGTACTAAGAATGCTGCTAATTGTTTTATCCTCCAAGAATTGTGTCTAGTCCCCATATCTCCTTCAGGGCAAATGTTACCCTTCACATCCTCCAGATGGGTGAAGAGGACCTGAATGGATTATGATCTACTCAAGGCCACCTAGACAGCTAAAGTCAGAGCTGAGATTGAAACCCAGATTAGAATCTTCCCTCTGACCAGTCTCCTCCCCTGCAGTTGACTCTACTACCTGTTTCCCTAACTTCACTTGGTAACTAGCGACTACCATGTTCCAGACATATGCTCGATGCTTGGCACCCACCCTGCTCATTCTCATGGTTGCCTCTCTAGGTGGACCTCCATATCAACATCATAAACACAAAGAAACTGGGATGAAAGGAAGTCGCTAAGTGAAACCTCATTGCTATATGGAGGCATGACTGCCTCTGCATTCTCCGTCTCTGTCAGTGGCTTCTAGTCCATGACCTATCTATCTGCCTCCAATGATTCCTGACAACACATTCCTAGCTTGTCCCTTCCCCTCCTGGCTTTGCCTTCCCTTCTTAAGGAAGTGTTCTTGAGACCCATTCCCCAGCCAGCACCCCACCTCTGACCCAGGGCAAGAAGCACCTGATGGAGAAATGGCTGATCAAGGCGTAAATCAGGATTCCACAGAAGTAGACGCTGCCCAGGACTGTGAACACAATGAGCCACACCACTTTGGCTCCTGAGATGTAGAAACCTTTGTTCACAACAGGAGTTGTGTCCCCTGGAGAAGAGGATACAAGGGAGTCAGGGACAACATCATTCAATACTTTGCTCATGCACACATCTATTCTTCAGAGATTTACCAGCATCTGCTATGTTCCAAATGTTAGGAATTCAGTAGCGACATTCCAGCTGGAAAGCGGACAATTGACAATTAGGCAAAGAAATGTCTAATATCATTGCAGGAGGCAGGAAGATCTCCAAAAAAGAATAAACCCACTCTGGAGGGTAGAGAGTGACAGGGTCGGGGGTGTTGATTACACAGGGTCATTAACTAACTCACTGCATAGGTATTTGCTGAGCACCAACCACGTGCCAGGCACAGTGTTAAGCACTGGGGACAAGTGGTGAGCAAACAGTGTTCCCAGCCTCTGTCCTTCTGGAGCTCACAGTCTGGTGGAGTTGGAAAGGTGTGGATCAGTCAGTGCATTCACTGTCGGTCTGTCATGTCTGGTGCATAGCAGGTGCTTAGTAAATAGTATGGAGTGACCAGAATAAATGTCTCCAGCCCACATTCAGTGTTTGTGGCTCTCTCTGGGACAAGCCAGGCTGATGGCTTCTCATGCACTATCTGACTTAATTCTGCCAGAAGCCCTGTCATACAGGGACCCTTCTTATCTCTACACTATTTAGATAGGGAAACTGAGGCTCAGGAGGTGCTCTTCCCATTTACAGAATCATTCTCAAGCCTTATTCCAAATACCACATCCACAACCGATCCCTGCTTCCTCCGCACCACCACCTGCTCTAGCCTTTCCACTTTCTCTTCCGAGCAACCGAGTAAAACAGCTGAGGACATAGGCTGTGAGGCTGGACTACCAGAATTTGAGCACTGCCTCCTCTGTTGATTGGAACTGGAACCTGGAAAAAAGCACTCAAACTTCCCACAGCTCAGTTCTCTTCTCTGTAAATGGAGGTGGCGTTCACAACAGTCACTTCCTCTGCAGTGAGACTATGAGGGTTGCACAGATTAGAAGAGGGGCTGGCACATAGTAAGTGCTCATTTGATGTTGGCTGACCAGCTCTCCCTGGGACTCACTCTTGCTTTGATCTGAGGTCCCTGAGGGCTTCATGGAGGGGGGCAGCTTTGGACTTGGACCTCAGAGGACAGGATGGGGTGGGGTTGGATTTTACCCAACCATCGTGAGCATGGCTTTCCAGGGTGGGGATGGCATTCATGATGATGGGCACTGCCTAGGCAAAAGCACAGAGATGGGAAGATTTGGGGAACATGAGCCTCAGAGGTGGGCTACTGTACTTACGGGACAGTTGGATCTGGAATTCCCTGTACAAGGTCAGCTGGGTCACAGGGTTCCCCACGATGCATCTGTATTTGCCCATCTGGTCCCAGGTCAGACTTTGGAGAGTGACGCTTGCCTCTGAGAAGCTCAGGAGAGAGCCATTGTGAATCCACTGGTACATGGGACTGGGTTTGGAAATGGCATCACACTCCATCATCACCTGGGAGCCGATCTTAGCAGACAGGACGCCTTTGGAGGTAATGGGACTGGTACGCAGCCGCACATTGTCTGGCCCATCTGCAGACATGGCAGGAGACCCGGAGCTATGTTTCTGATCCCTTGGGGTCCTGTCTCCTTCCCTCAATCCACACACAGTCCTCCCCGACCAGAAGGTGCTCCCATGTTGCACCCCAAGTATCCCCTAGATCCAACACATGCAAGGTAGCTGTGCCAACAACACAACTATAATTATAACATCTTCCATTTCAAGCATCTATTATGAGTCAGTCCCATGACAGACCTTCACATCATGATAAAATAGGAGTAGAAGTAATATATCAGGCCCCCTGAATGTTGGGCTCTGTTCTAAACACTTTATAGGTTCATACATTTGCTTAATCCCCATAACAACCCATGAGTTAATTTTATAGATGAGGCAAATGGGGTTCCCAAAGAGAGGATTAGGGATTTCATAGTACCCTCCTGATCCACAAATGGACTAAGCAAATTCCCCTATGGCCTGGGAGGAATCTTCCTGCAGAAGCAGATCCTAGATCCTGGCTCTTGACTGCAAACCTGCAGCCAGCAAGCTGTGTATGGAGGTCAGAAACTGTCTGCTCTGTGACCACTTTATCTCCATGATTGCCAGAGCATGCTTGTTAGGAAATCTGATGGACTTCATGTGGTTCTAGATTTAGATGTGAAAACCATTCAAGACTTATGCTTTTTCACAGTCTGAAGATGTGAAAGAGTTTGGTAAATGTGAAAAAGTCCCGGAACATTGTAAAGATCCAAGGTTCATTGTATTTATAAGATGATGTCTTCAATTTACGAGACCCGTTTGATATTTTGGGGAGGTCCGGCTGGATTGAGTACTTGTGTTGGTGGGTGGTGAAGGATCATGGAGAAAAGAGAATGCATGAAATGTGTCATTTAGCTTTAAAATCAAACTGTTTCAGGGAGTATAGCCAGTTCAATCTGAGTAAAAGGAAAAGTGAAGGTGATTTTACTAAATTTAGAAAACCAGAATAAAAAGACCAATGTATCTGAAGGCTCAAGGGAACATGGGATTTGAATATTTAACAAGGTGAATGACATTTTTAAGAAACTATTTGTTGTAAGAAGTCCTGTCGTTACAAAAGCCATATCTGAACAAATTTGCACTCTTTCTAATCTGAGGAGTAGCAAGCTGGGTCCCCATTTTAAAAAGCAGATCATTCTGTGCCCCGAGGGTGATTCTAAGTCCAGAGAGCTGAGATTCAAACCCAGATCCAGCTGGCTGGGGGCTGACGCATGGTGTTTCCTCTCCCTGGTTCTGCCTATATTATTGCTACATCCCCGGGTCGCCCTAAGCCCCCCCCCCCAGCATTACTCCAGGGCCCCAGACTACTCACAGGCCACAATCAGAGAGATAATTTTACTATTCTGCGGAATCTCCAGGATGCTGTTTATCTCGCAGTGAAGTGTTCTGTCATAGCGGCTGACTCTGTGAATGACAAGGGTCTTGAGGTCCGGGGAGATTGTCATCCGGTCACTGCTGGACACCCGTGTAAAATCCACATACCACTTGACAATGGTGGCATTGGTGTAGCAAATGGCAGCCACAGAATCCACATCTTCTATAAGAGAGGTGGCATTGGCCCAGATGTCTGGCTTGCCTTCCACATCTGGGGGAAGCAGGAAGAAGACATTAGGGGTAGGGTCTGCCTCCCCAAGCTCTGCTTGGGGGAGAAACCCCGAAGGGGCTTCCGGGGTAGGTTGGTGAGAAGCCAAGAGTTGCAACATGGGGTCTGAGGTCTTGGCAGGGGAGCATCCCTAGAGCTGTGAGGGATAGAGAAGGAGTGGGCACAAATGGTTGAGGTGTGGACACTAGCCTGAGCCTGCAATCCTAGGTGTGGAGTCATCACTGTGCATCCACTGCAGTAATGGTGAGTTCTTGGGATAGATGTGTGGCCTAATGGTTGTTTCTGAACCCAGGACCTAAAACAAGAACACCCCCAACTGAGGAGCCATGGGTAGAATTCAATGTGACAGGTGATGTTTGAACTCTGTATAATAATTGCTCCCTTTATCTGAGTCCCATTCACTTTACAGTTACTTACAGATTATTTACAGTTACTTACACCTATAGATACTCCCTCCAACCTTACAAAAGACAGAAGAGATACTATCCCCATTCTACAGATGAGGAAACAGAACACCACAGAGGAAGATGAAGGCTCAAGGCCATGGGACATATACATAGTCAGAGGTAAACACAGGACTTCCAATCTCCAAATCTCCACTCTACCCACCCAGCCCTGTGGAGCCCCCAGGAGCTGTCTATAGTAGACAGAATTCCAAGACGGCCTCATGACTTCCAGCCTGTATAGTCCCTGCCTCTCAAATGTGGGTAGAGCCCATGACGTCCTTCTAACCTAAACAATACGGCAAAAGTGATGGACTGTCATTCCAATCGTTACCCTTATGTCATATAAGACTCCTTATTAACAGAGTTAAAACTTCTTAACAGAGTCTCCCTCTCCCAGAGAGGCAGAATTCAGTTCACCTCGAAGAATCAAAAAGTCATGATGTGACATGCCCACAGACAGAGCCACACATGAGACCACAGCCCCAACTCAACACCTTGTGAGTCTCAGAGCACAGCACTTGCCAGACTTGCCAGACGGGGATGTGTGCTAGTAAATGGGTGTTGTCTAAGACTGCCACTTGTGGCTCTTTGTTACGCAGCAGAACTAACGGATACCCTGAGAGTGAAACTGGAACCCTTGAAGGAAACCAGTTACCCATCTCAGCGGGAGAAGCTGGACTACATCTGCCAAGTCTCCCCCTGTCACCTGCGGGTGGAGGACACTTGGACAGTATGATCTCCCAGGGACCTCACATCTAAAGCCCCCAGGTCTGGAAACGGGCAACCTGCCAACTCACCTTGTATTTCAAGCCAGCCGGTTGCTGTCTGGGTCCCATTGCCAGTGTCCACACTCACAGTGTAGTTCCCTGTGTCACTTAATGCAGATCGCTTGATCATCAGGTCACCTAACGTGGTCACATTCTCCCGGCCTCTGTACATGGGCCCAGTCTGCCAGGAATTGGAGGGAGGTTTGTAGCTGACGATCATATTGTCCTCAGTGTCATTTGCACCACGGTGCCAGCTGAATTCTAGAGCATCTTCAGTGGCATTCTCGAGGACGATGATGGTCCGAAGTCCCTTGAACCCTAAGAGTGACTCTGGGCTGATGTAGATTTGGCCAGAGGCTTGGCGGGTCCCCCAGGCCAGTAGACTGGCTGGAGAAGACAAACAGAACCCACGTACATGAGAGAGAGAGAGAGAGAGAGAGAGAGAAAGAGAGAGAGAAAAGAGAGATTGATTTACACTGCCCAGGAAATGATTTCCAGGGACACTGGTGAACGTGCCATGGGTTTCTAGCTCCCCAGCCTGTCCTCCCCTCTCCACCCCCTCAGCCCCTGTCCTGGTCCATTCCTTCCTCACCCTCTTCCAGCCTGGTTTCTTCCTTGGACACTCAGTCTTCAACCCATCCTCATATGACGGTTATGTGGATCCTTACAAAGCCCCAGTTGTGACCCTGCTCTCTTAGGTAACTTCTGTAGTTCCCCAGCACTCCATGAATAAAGTTAAAACTCAACATGGCTTATGAGCCACTCAGAGAGAGCTTGTCTTTAGGACTCATCTAGCCTCCTTTTGGATCATACCTACCCCACCCCATTACCCCATGAACCCCCTATTCAGTAATTCATTCATGCATGCGTTTCTGCATTCATTTATCAGAAGACACAGTATCTGTACTGTGTTCCCCAGACATAAACGGCTCTCTTGTTGCACCACACTCTCTCCTGACTTTGGGCTTTCACACATGCTGTTCCCTGTTTCTGACACACAGGTCTCCATTCCCTCCTTCCCAGCCCCCTATCAACTCACTTCTACTCAGCCTTCACTTCTTAGCTTTGATGCCCCCCTGCTCTCCAGTCTGGGTCAGATGGCCCCCTGGGGCTCCCCCAGCCTCCTGGGCCCCCTCATCCCCATCCCCAACACTCTGGGTCACCAGAGTCTGGAGATAGATCTTCATCACACTGGACACCACATCACAGGGTCCCTGATCATGGGGCAGAACCCAGTGGGAGAGCTCAGTTGATAGGTGGGTGGCTGAAGTCCTCCAAGACTGTCTACACGTGCCTTTGACTTAGCATCTAAATTCTGTGGAGTGCACATGAATGTGGATGAAGATCTGTCGTCCTAAGACATGGAGATCTCCTGTCTGTGTACCCTAAGCCTTGACTCCATGGAGGAGGCAAATACCCCTGAGATCCCCTGCTCCAGGCCTCCAGGTGTAGATACTGGTGGTGTTTGAGGACAGGACACAGGGTGGCCAGTGAGACATGACAGTTGTCCCTGTCATGGGGATTCAGAGGGTCCTAGAAGGAAGTGAGAGGTTGAGAAGGAGTCCAGCTGGAGAGATAGGGGAGGGGATCAGGGCAGACTAGGAACCCAGGGGAGGTGATTTCCAGCAATCACAGGAAGGGGTCCAAGTTCATCACTCCTGGGGGTGAATGGGGATGAACATTCTGTGTGTATGCATATGTGAGTAAGAGAGAGAGAGTGTGTGTGTCTATGGGTGAGGTAGGCCCAGGTATGTGAGCTCACGAAAGTCCTGGTGCCAGCTCTGTCCTCCTCTCCTCTAACACTTCCCTGCCCTATGGGTTCAGGTCTCTTACCCAGGAGAACCAGCTCCCTCCAGAGTCTGCATCTGGGTCTGGAAAGGTCCATGGGTTACGCAGGTCCTCCTGGGCTAGGTGTTTGTCCAGGGACTGGGCAGCCTCCTCTGCCTCTTTACGACCTGCATCTCTGGCTCTGAGCTGCTGGTCCCCACCCCGCTCCTGCGCTCCAGTGGACTCTGAACCCCAGCCACCCAGGGCTGGGGAGGAGACGCTTGGGGAGTTGTTATCTTTATGACTCTAAGGTGCACTTAGCTTATCATGTATTCACCTCATTTCTTTTTTTTTAGATTAGTATCCTATTCTGCCCTGGTTACAAAAAAAATCTTAGGCTCACTTTTAGGAAACTGGAAAATACCGAAAAGCACAATAAATACAGGACAGCAGCCTTTTTAAAATGTGGGACAATTGTTCGTTTTTGTTTTTCCTACTCCCTGTAGATCTCACATTTTAAATTGCTTTGTCTTATTTGATGAGGGGCTGCTTTTCAATCCCTGGACACCAACAGCTTATTTTAAGTCTCTCCCCTAAAGGGTCAGCAGATCTTCCTCCACCTGGACATTTGGAGTGGCTGTGGGGCCTGCTGTTGTATGCCTGAGCCAACATGTATAAATCACATTCTTTTGGTGTTGGATCTTTAGGTTCAGTAATAGAAGTGTTGCCAGGGCAGAGCAGAGCGTGCTCATGGAGGGCACGGCTCTGAGCACATGTGATGTATCTCATCTGGGGACCCCACAGAGAGAAAGGGAAACATGGAGATACAGAGACCCAGGTGGGCTGGATGAGGGACTGAGAAGGCAGGGGAGTGGGCTCACCCCAGAAAGGGTCACAAATCTTTCAAGCTGGACTCGGAAGTATGTTCATCTTTCATTTTTATGACAGCAAATATGACTTTAATTGAAAAAGCAATGCATTGGCTGTAGAAATTTTGGAAAATTCTCAAGAGGGAAAAATAGAATTCATACTGTGTTAGTAATTAATTTAAATAGTTTTAAGTTGTTATGAATACTCATTTAAATAAATGTGTAAATCTGTTACTATTTATAATAGATTATTTAAATATGCAGATGAATATTTATACATTCATACATTTTTACATTTATAAATATGTAAGTAAATAAAATCCTTTTAAGTAAAGTACAAACTTACTTATCAGAATTTGATTAATACTATTGGAAAGTCACCTGTAACAGCCAGATCGCCTGGAGATACAGCCAGTGCTTTCCCTCGAAACTTTTCAGTTTTGATATGTCATACATACTCAGGCACAGATACATATTTTTACCAAAGTGGTATCATACCGTTCAATATCCTTCTATATTCGGGCTTCTCTAATGTTTTTTTTTTAATTTTATTTATTTATTTGACAAACAGAGATCACAAGTAGGCAGAGAGGCAGGCAGAGAGAGAGAGGGGAGAAGCAGGCTCCCTGCTGAGCCCGACGCGGGGCTCGATCCCAGGACCCTGGGATCATGACCCGAGCCGAAGGCAGAGGCTTTAACCCACTGAGCCACCCAGGCGCCCCGGGGCTTCTCTAATGTTAAGCCCAAGTTTAGACAGAGGTAGGTGAATATACACCTCAGAGTTCTTATGGTTCATTCAACATCTCTGAAGTCTCCTACTGTATTCTGACAACCCATATGAATATTTGTAGCCTACTGCAAAACACATCTTTGTTGTATTTGTTATAATAGGAAAGTACTATATTATGTGCCACTGAAATTGCTAAATTGGTCCTCCTCAGTATTTGAGTGTAAGTGGTGCCCGTAGAAAACACAGAGAATAGGTTTTCTGCCTGTAGCTTATCAGAAGCCCTACTTCTTGTATCGCCATTGGTCTTTGTTCATTGTTGCATACTATTCCACTGCATTGGCCATGGATCCATTTGTTCAACCCATCCCCTATTTGGGAGCATTCAGATTCTTTCAATGTTTCCTCTTTTTTATACCAACAGCAGCATAACGACTTTTGCCCAGTCCCATTTTTGGAGCTAAATGGGTCCCAGAGGTGGACTTTTGAGTAAAGAATTTACCTTAGCCAAAGACATATCTGACTTTGTCCTCAACTCCTGGAAGAAATGCCTAAATCCTTAGAACGCCCTGCCTGATAAGAGTGTCTCTATTTTCCTTGTGGGGCCTTGGAACACACTGGATATTCCACAGTAGAAATTATGATGAAGGCTTTGGGTCACATGAAATCCGCTCTGCCCATGGAGAGGCGGGAGGTCGAGATCAGCTATGTGAGCAGTGAATCATAACTGAGTGAAAGAGCCCCAATAAAAACTCTGATAACCAGTCTCAGGTGAGCTTCCCTGGTCAGCAGACTGTCATACACTAGTGCTGAGAGGAGGTAATGCTGTCCATGACTCATGACTCCACTGGAGAGACATGTGGAAGCCCCTGGACCCTGACCATGCCCTTTCCTCCCTTTCACTGACACTGATCTGTATCCTCAAGCTGTAACCAGCCCTAACCACAAGGATAATAGCTTTTAGTGTGTTATGTGAGTCCTTCCCCTGGAAGGAGGTGGTCTTAGGTATCCTGAACTTGCAATAGTGTCACAAGTGAAGGTGGTCATACGTATGGATGCCCCCTAACTATGCCTCACTGTCTCCACTTGTAATGTGAGGATATGAAACCTTTCCTCTCCATAGGACTGCTGTGAGCTTTCAGTAAGGTAACATATATAAAAGACTGCCAACAATGCCTCTCACACTGACCATTTCAGGACATGTTAATTCCTAATGGCATAATTAGAAATCCTTTTATAATGTTTCACTAAACTTTTCGGGAAAAAAGAAACATTTTAAACTGCATTTATAGATATTTAAAAAACACTTCGGTTGTATGACCTAATAACAAAAATCTTCACAGGTACTTAAATTATCCTATAAATCTCATTAATTAAGATCTTGTATCCTTATTACCTTTTCTTTTTCCTTATTAAGGTTAAAGGGGGTTGGTTAATGGGAGGAGACCAGCAAGCTCTGGCCCAGAGGCCATCTGATTGAATCTATTTGACATCACTCACCGTGAAGCATCGCTATCCAACAGAGCTTTATGCCAAGCTTTATGCCAAACCACTGCAGAAGAATGTCCTTCCCTTGTATCCAGACTGTACATGGACAGTAATGCTTGGTCCAAGCAATCAGGACCGATATGGAAAAACTGGTTTCATCCAGAGCCCACAGCAAGAATCCGAGCATTTACGGAAGTGAGACCCTCAGGAGGGCCCTACGCTCAGGAGAAAGCGGCAGGCTTGGAACATACTTCGGGCTCAGAGACTCACTTTCATTCCCTTAAGCCAACCCCTGAGCTCAGCTGGGTGTGGGTGGCAGCCTGGGGAGGCCTCCCAAGGAGCCCTTAATCTTCTTCTAGAGCCCAGCTTTGTACCTTTTTAAGACAGCAAAACGTCACAGGCCCTCCTAGGGCAAGGTTCTGCCCGGGACAGCCAGAGTGAACACTGGATGATGCTCACCAGGCCCAGAGACCACAGGGAATGCTAACCTGGGATCCTTGTGGAGATCAGGGTTCCACACCTGTAAACCAGGTGGAACCCTGACGCCTCAGCCTGGTCCCTGTGGCCCCGTGTGGGCAAACCTATCACCCCAGTTGCATCAGACCATCAGGGAAAGCCATGAAGTTGTCAATCGCAGCAACCCTGAGATGGTCTACATTTTCACGGGGGTGCCATGCGAACCGGATAGAGAGGATAGGAGGCAGGACCCCCCCCCCCCATCAGCTCCCAGAGAAGAATGAAGTGGAATGGGAAAATAACATTAACAATAACATGGGTAATAACAACAGTGATAACAGTAATAATTCTTTGCCTTTTATCATTCCTGTGTAGCGAGACTGGCTTCTGAGTAGCAGGGTGGGAACCAGGTGTCAGGGCGCAGCTGGTGTGGAAGTGAATGGGTTGAAGGAGTAACGGAAGGACACAGGTGGTGCCGCCATCTGGGTAACTCTCTGGGTGAGCAGCAGAGGGCGCCCTAACCGCCCTAACGTTGAAAGAGAAGCGCCGCTGCCAGGAGGGCATCGTGGGGGCGGTGGAGAGGGGCACAGACCCGTTTCTGCCCCCAAATTACCTGATCTCTCTAGGTTTCAGTGACTTCACCGTCCACTCTGTAGGCCTCAGAGTGGGTATCGCACCTCCTACCTTTATGAATTTGAGAACAAAAGCCAGACAGTAAAATCAGCAACCACACCACCAAAAAAAAAAAAAAAAGCAAGGAGAGTGATAGGGCCTCTGTCATATGAACCCTGGAGCCACCCACACCTAAAGCCGGGTCAAATTATGTCGTGAATAAAAAAGGGGACTCAGAGGGGCGCCTGGTTGGCTCAGTCGGTTAAACGTCTGACTCCTGATTTCGTCTCAGGTCATGATCTCAAGGTTGTGAGATGGTGCCCAGAACTGGGCTCTGCACTGGGCAGGGAGTCTGCTTGAGATTTTCTCTCTCTCCTGTACCCCCCCCGCCCCTCCCCCAGCTCGCACTTGAAATTAATTAATTAATTAAGTCTTCGGGGGGAAAATGGAGGACTCAGAGACAGAGACATATAAGACAGGAGCCCCAGACCTGGTGGTCAGGTCAATAACTACTCCACATTAAATAATCCACATTGTGTTCTCACTGTGTATTTTCCATTTGCAGGTTTGGGGATTTGGACTGTTCAGTTAAAAACAGACGCTTTAGAGATAAAAAGATGAGATTCAAAACTGTCTCCAGCAGGAGCTTGATCTGCTCTGCAGAAAGCGACATCGTGAAATATCTCAATTTTGGGACAGTCTGTCATAACCTGATCGCGACTTAACTTAATCCCGTACAAAACTCTACAATTCAACCCCTCAACACTTGTATTTTTGATGTCACAATTTACACCTTTTCATATAGAGTATCCATTAACAAATAGTCTTAGTCATAGTTATTCTTAACACTTTTGTCTTTTCACTTTTATACTAAAATTAAGTGATTCATACACCTCCATTCCAGGGGTACCGTGTTCCATATTTGTCTGTGTACCTGCCATTCCCAGTGAGTTTTATACTTTCATATACTCATGCAGATGGTCTCACAACCTTCCATTTCGACCTGAAGCTCTGCCTTACACATTTTGTTAAGACCTTATGCTAAATGGGATAAGCCAATCGAAGAAGGGCAAATGCTCCACAAATGGACTTAAATGAAATATCTAAAATAGTCAAGTTCACTGAAGCAGAGAGTATTGTGGTGATTGCCAGGGGCTGGAGGGAAGGGAAAAGGGGAGCTGTTGGTCAGAAGATATAAAGTTTCAGGGATGCCAGATGCATCAGTTGTGAGATCTGCTGTATTGTATAATGCCTATAGTTAGCTCTACTGTTTTGGGCACTTAACAAATTTGTTAAGGGGGTAGATCTCATGTTAAGTTTTCTTACAACAACAACAACAAACAGACAAAACAAAACCCAAAAAACAGCAGAGAGTCACCAGGAAACTTTGAGGGGGGTGGGCGTGTTTGTAACCAGGATCGTGGTCACAATTTCAGAGGTGCAATGCATAAGTGCAAACTCATCAAATTGCATACATTAAATATGTGCCATTTTTCGTACATCAGTTGTATCTCAATAGAGCCATCTAAAAAGAAAAAGGAAAAAATATCACATCTATCAACCTCATCATCGCTGGTGAAAGGGAAAGGGATCATTACTATAGACCTCAACATGTCTACACGAGGCTCAAAGGATGCATTACAGGTAAAACGTTTGGCACAGTAGTTAATTGACACTAGGCTCACACTAACAGGCTTCCCTCTGTTAACTGGACCACTTCCTGGGGATCATAAAAATCTCAGATGGGGGCGCCTGGCTAGCTCTGTGGGTTGAGCCTCTGCCTTCTGCTCAGGTCATGATCTCAGGGTCCTGGGATCAAGTCCTGCATCGGGTTCTCTGCTCAGCAGGGAGCCTGCTTCCCCTCTCTCTCTGCCTGCCTCTCTGCCTATTTGTGCTCTCTCTCTCTCTCTCTGTCAAATAAATAAATAAAAATCTTAAAGAAAAAAAAATCTCAGATGACCTTTCACTTAATTCCTTAAGCCTTTGAGTTTAACCGCCGGAATTTGATGAATCATTACCGCCATCTGGTGGCCACAGCCTGCATTTCCGCTTCTGCGGATTCCCGCAAGGAAGATGGTCTCAACAGTCAAGAACACACTCCTTCGTCCTCTGTTGGTGTGTTGAGGTTTCCAGGTGGGCTCTGTTTTGGTTTGCTCAGCCCTGGATGGGAGGTGGTTTAAAAGTAGCATTCCAGGAACCTCTGCAAAGAGAGACGATGGCTTCTGATCACAGGTTACAAGGGATATTTTGTAACAAAACCTAATTGCACACGGATACACCCTAAACAATGATATTCTGCATTTCCTCTTCCCACTCCAAAAAATATGTCCCAGCCTCCATCCTCTGGGAGGACTCCCTATTCACCCTAAACACAAATTGCTCCTCCAACCACAGAACAGACAGGACTCTGCAGGATGCTAGGCGGCTCTGGACGCACACATACAGGCTGCTGAAAAGCAAGAGAAACAGCCACACATGTGAAGCTTGGCAACAGGAGGGGAGGCCCAAAGTGAAAGCATTCTTAAGAAAAAGTCCGCTGTGGGATGCTGGATCAGGAGGGGGTTTGCACTGTGAACTGGGACAGCCTCCAACCATGTTATTTGAGTATTTGCTCACAAAGCCTGTATTACACACTGTACTGGCCCTGCCCTTCTGTGGTGATGGAGGAGGGCGGGAGACATGGCCAAGGAGATGGGTGGATCCTGTCCTCTCAAAACAGAGATGTGGGGATCAAGTGCCTGGTGAACCAGGTGAAAAACCTGGAATAACTCCCCATGTGGCCTGTTCTTCTTGGTTCTGGCTCCCGACACGAAAACCTGGAATTGCCTAGGGACCACCCCACTAAGCGGGGAGAAGAAAGATCAGGTCTCAGTTCCAGTCTCCAACACAGTGAGTGTGTTCACTCTGTTTTGTTAAATAAATGCATGAATGGAAAACTTCTCCCTTCAGCTCCCTTGGAGTTCTTCCATATTCTTCTGCCTTTAACTCCTACTGGGCCACTCCAGAACTAATCCCCAGCAGGAACAGCACGACTTCCTGATACCTGCCCAGGAGCGCCTTAGTCTCTAATGCGGAGAGTAGGTACCAAAGGTCAGGACATGGGCAGGTGGTGTGGAGACAGGGAGCAGGTCTTGCCTTCCCTGGTGTCTTAGGGCGTGTCTGTGGTCCTTTCTGAACTTCAGCAACCCCCTCTGAAAAATGGGAAGTGAGCACAATCTCTCAAGGCAGCCTAGCTCTGATTCAGGACAAGTCTAAGGTTCCTATTCTGTGCATACACCTCAGTGTCACTCACCTTCCTGTCAGAACTTCCTCTTGGTCCTATAGCTCATGAGTCCTTGAAAGAGAAAATCCCAGCAGAGGGCTTGGCCCATCCCTTCCCAGAGCTGCAGCTAATCCTGCTGTCTGGGGGGTGAGCAGGTAGGGCAGGAGGGCTGAGGCAGAGACTGTCACCCCCAGGGTCCCAGATCGGGCATCTGGATTTCACGCTGGAAGCGAACAAGCCAGTTTGTGATGACATGAGAGAACTTTGCATCCCCACTACCTGTACCGTCTCCTATCCTCAGGATGGCTGGAACAAATCCACACCTGCTTGTGGCTACTGGTTCCAGAACAGGGACAAGCCTGGTAAGGATTCTTCAGTGGCCATGACCCACCTGGACCACGTACTACAGGTTGTGAGTCAGGGATGTTTCCATCTCCCTGGAGACTCTGAGAAATACAACTGTGCTTTGAACATCACTGACACCAGGAGGATGGAGGCTGGGACAAATTTCTTTTGAGTGGAAAGAGGAAATGCAGAATATAATTATTTATATGACTTGTTTCTTTGCACGTGAGGGATATGAAACTGCCTACAAAGAGGACAAAGATGGAACATGAGAGAGCCCATGGAACCTGAATGCTGTAGACTGAGTTGTGCCCCCCAAATTCATCTCCCGGAGCCCCAACCCCAAATGTGATTGTATTTTCAGAGATAACTAAGATTAAGTGAGGTCATAAGGGTGGAGTCCCAAGATGGATGGCCTTACAAGAAGGGGAAGAGAAAGAGAGTGATCCCTCTCCCTCCCGCACTTGCCTCCCCCAACTCCAGGTATGGAAGAGGACAGGCCATGTGAGTGCACAGGACATAGTGAGGTAGCTTCACTTAGGGGTTAAAAGGACGCCATTGAATTGTCCTGGAGGGCCACACCTGAGGTGCTCCGGGCCCTCGCTGTCCAGGGTCCTGGAAATGTCCTGGGTAGGGACTGGAGACGGAGAGAAACCCACCTGTTGCTCAGGGCACCTGCGGGGCCCCAGGGTCTCCCTGCCTCTCCGTGCAGAGTGAACTTCAGGAAACTGGTCTCTGGGATGCTCCTCCCAGTAGGTATGAGAGAGGACGGTGGAAGGGACAGGAGCGACCTCAGTCTCAACTTACTCTCAGGTTCAGCTTCAGGTACTCCCAGGGACACAGACCAACTCTGTCTTCTGTGTTGCTCTTGCCAGGACAGGGGTCTGTGTGGCACCTGTGCTCGGCATTCTGGATCCTAGGACCTAGGATCCTGGGACCTCAAGGGAAGGGCCTGTGACCCGTCTAGCATGTGGCTGGGGCACAGAGGTCCTCAGGATGAGAGACGTGGTAAAAAAGGATATGAGAAGGGCACCTGGGTGGCTCAGTGGGTTAAAACCTCTGCCTTCAGCTCAGGTCATGATCTCAGGGTCCTGGGATCGAGGCCCGCATTGTGCTCTCTGCTCATCAGGGAACATACTTCCCCCTCCCCACCTCTCTCTGCCTGCCTTTCTGCCTACTTGTGATCTCTCCCTGTCAAATAAATTTTTTTAAAAATCTCAAAAAAAAAAAAAAAGGATATGAGAAGGGTGTGGGGGAGTGACAGCAGCTGAAGATCCCTTCCTCCATGCAGTTCCCCTGAACCATCCTTGGGGAGGATTTGATCCCTGCCAGGCAGGACTGAAAGCTCCTTGAGGTCAGAGTCTGTCTGTATACCTCCAGCCCCAGCCACAGCACAGTACCAGGTAAACAGATGGTGTCCCATGAATGTGGTCAAATGGACAAGCCAGTCTCCCCATGAGGGAAGTCAGAGATCGGCATCTGCAAGGCAGTTAGGCATCTGCACTGCCTGAGGCTAACACCTCTGGTGGATGTAGGCATGGCCTCCAGCAGGGCTGGCAGGATGACCATGTGGCAGGGCAGAAGATAAGACCTGGAGGCCCCTGAGGGCATGGTGAACTGCCACCTGTTGTGTGAGCCTGTGGGAGACCACAGTGGGGAGGTGCAAACAGCTTTTCCTACCGCCCAGCCCAATTTTGCCTCCGCATTGACCTTGAGCCTATGGCAGGGTCCTATAGCTGGGAATCTTCCTTCCTGTCCACTGAAAGTATAGGCCAGGTCCACTCTGCTCCCTTGTGCCCCAAAGCACCCAACAGAGCTTCCAGTCCCATGGCCCCAGCCTGTTTCCACCCTCATGACCTCTACCAGACAAGTGCCTATACACTGTATGTCTCTCCCCTGGATGGGGAGCATCTAAGGGCATGAACTGGTTCTGCTGTGTGTCCTTTTTGCCTCTAGCCCTAACCATTGCTGTGTCTCCTCTCTGTGTCTAGCCAACATCCACTCTGTACCCAAGACCCTTACCCATCATTCATGGGCTGGACACCCACACAGAACCTCCAAGATCCCATATCAGCTCTAGACTGGGTTCTCTCAACCTCAGCACTGGTGAACCTTGGAGCTGCATGATTTTTTGCAGTAAGGGCTGTCCTGTGCGTTGGAGGATGTTTAGAAACATCCCTAGTCTCAACCCACTAGATGCCAGACACACCTTCCTCCTAAGCTGTGATGATAAAATGTGTCCAGACACTGACAATTTCCCCTTTGGGGAGAGGCAGTCAAACACCCCCTGTTTATGAACCGTAGGTCCAGACACCACAGTGGTTAACTCAGCCCAGGCCAGGAAGTGACTCCTTCCCCTTAGCAAAGGGAGGGCACCAAGAGTGGCACCACAGCCTGGACAGCAGGACTCCAACACACCCACCTACGTCTCTCTCATGCTGTGGAGTTCTCAGACACATCTACTGTTCCACTCCTCACCAGGACAGGCCTCCAGCAAATGTGAGGCCTGATGGGAAAGATGCATGTCACTGGTCCATAAGAAATAATATTAGAACACTTTGTGCTCTAATATGTGTTTACAGAAAAACTATGAAGACTGAGCAGCATGTGGTATATTGGGGACCATGTTCTGGAACCAAGAGCTGAGGAGGTGACATTTGAACAAAGACTTGAAGTCAGGTGACAAAGCAGGTTCTGTATTTACCTGAGAGAAAATTATCCCAAGAAATGGACAATGGGGGAAGGTGAGCGAAGTCACTCTGAGACAGGAGGAGGGCTGGTGTGGAAACAAGAGGATGGGGTTGAGAGCACAGGAGTGCAAGGTGGGGATGCTGGGATGATGGTGCTGATCTGGTGGGGGTGCAGGCCCTGTGGGAATGGGGGTGCAGATCCCATGGATTCAGACCCTGAGGGTGTGGAGACCTTGAGGAAGAAGAAACCCCATGGGAGTGGAGACCCTGGGGTAGGAGTGCAGATCCCACAGAGGTGCAGACATCCTCCTGGTGCAAATCATGCGAGCCTTGCAGAAGATGCAAGAATCTGGAAGTCTTTGAGGAGAGCAGAGATATGACTGAACTTTCCTTTTAGTAGGATCCCCACGGCTGTTCTGCTCAGCAGCAGCCAGAGTGGGTCCACGACGGCAAGACAGGGATTTGGAGGGTACTGCTGGTACCCCAGGTGGGATGATGCTGTCTCCAACCACGGAGAGTGGGGACTTTATTTTTGGATATATAATGACAATAAAAGAAACAGGATTTCCTAAAGGATGAGGGGGGGTAAGAGGAAGAGAGGAGCAAGAATGATGCTCAGTGTCATCTTTGAGCATCTGGCAAAATGGAGTCAAGGAATTTAGAGATGGTCCTTCTGAGAATGTTGGGGATGGAGCAGGCTGTGACTGTCTGGAATCAGCAGAGGGGTCCAGGCAGAGATGTCAAATCCCACAGATCCTGGAAGGACATAATCAATAGGGAGGAAAGGGACTGATTGCACATAGAGAAAATGAGGCACTTGGAGACAAGTTTGTCACTGCGGACCCAATAATGGCAGATTTGACAGAAGGGGCAGGAAAGGGGTGAAGATGTGGTTGGAGAAAGTTCAGGAAAGTCAGATGAGGGGAGATGGAAGAAGGGGTACAGACCACACTGTGAGGACTTTGCTGCAAAGAGGAGCAGAGCAAGGCTCCAGAGAAGGAGAGCTTCTGCTTTTTCTGCCTTCCCCCTGGAGGGGGCATCTCTGATTACCTGCCTGTATTAACTTCCTGAGGCCCTTGTAACAAATGCCACACTCTTGGGGTCTTAAGACAAAAGAAATGTGTAAGCTCTCACAGGGAGGTCAGAAAGCTGTGATATGAAGGAAATTCATTGTTTCCATCTGTTCTGCTGAGATCTCCCTGGGACTCTGTAACACAGGACAGGTGAACCAGAGGAAAGTGAACAAATGTATTTCATATGAGGTTTATGTGGCACAGGAGCCTTCATAAAGAAGTGAAGACCCCAATAAATGGCTAAACCTGAGGGGTTGTTGCTAGATTTACTGAAGAGTAGAAAGTTGGAGCCACACCTGGGAGAACAAACGGTTTGAGCTGTGGGTGGTAACTGAGTGGCTTGAAGAAACCTGCTTGTCGGATCCATCCCTCTGTCCATCTGTCATCAGACTTGTGATGTTCCTTTCCTCTGGGTAGAGGGAGGGAAAAGTCACAAAGTCCTTCCTCCACCTGCCAGTTCTCAAATTCCTTCCTCCTGAAAGGGTCAGGATGCCAAGGTCACACATTTTGGGAGCCATGTCCCGAACCCCAGAATCCCAAATCAGGGTTGCTGCACAGAAATCAAGAGTGGTTGAGCTCCATGTTTTCCAGAGGCTCAAGGAGAGAATCCTTCTCCTGCTTCTTGGCGGTGATGGTGGCTGCCAGCATGCCTTAACCTGGGGAGTCACTGCTCCACTCTGGGTCTCTGTGGTCATGTTCCCTCATGCTGCTCTGTGTGCAGAAAGTCACCCTATGCTTCCCCTTTAGAAGGACACTCTGATAGATTTAGGACCCAACCCAGATAATCTACAATGATCTCCACAGTCCAGATCCCTAACTTCGTCCCATCTGCAAAGACCTTGTTTCCTGTGAGGTAACATCTAATTTCCACATCTAATTAAGACCTGGGTATGTTTGGGGTCATTATTTAGCCCACTGCATGGCCCAAAGGATTTTCCCACCCCTAAATGTCCCTATCTAGCCCCCTGACCTTCTTTACTCTGTTCTTCCATGTCCTGAGGCACTAGTGGGTCACCTCAGGCATAACAGAGGACTTGGGGAAGAGGGACCTGCTGTTCTGTAAAAGCCACCATTGCCAGAGCTAAAAGAAAAGCGACAAAGAGAAGGTACCTACAAACACATATTTGATGAGAAAGTAGTATCTAAATATTTCAAAGATTCTCAAGACAAAACAATAAGTCAGCAAATAAAACATAATTGTATGTCTCAACAACGAAAAAACAAACCACTGTAACTACAAATTGCAAGGATTTGAATAGATATTTCTCCAAAAGTATCCAACAGACCACTAAGCACATGACAAGATGCTCAACATCTAGTATCAGCAAAATGCAGACAACAGGCACACAATGAGAAACCTCTTCACACTCATTCTGATGGCTGTTATGAGAAAACAAAAGAAACAAAAAGCAGGAAATCACAAGTGTTGGCCTGGATGCAGAGAAAGTGGAACTCCTGGTTTTGCTCTTGAGGTTGTAAAATGGTGCCTTTGCTGTGCCATCAGTACAGCAGTTCCTCAAAAAATTAAACATGGGATTAGCATAGGATCCAGTAATTTCGCATCTGGGTACATCCCCAAAGGATCCAAGGCAGGCACCTGAATGGCTATTTCTACATCTGTGTTCATGGCAACATCATTCATAAGCACTAAATGGTGGAAGCAACCCAAGGGTCTACCAAGAAAGGAACAGATAGGCAAAGGCTGGTATGTCCATACAGTGCCATATTATGCAGTCTTGGAAAGAAGGAAAGTTTGGCACATTCCTCAGCATGGATTGAGCACATTGTTCTAAGTGCACTAAGCCAGTCACAAAAGGACAAATCCTGGAGGATTCCACTTACATCACGTATCTAGAGTAGGCAAATTCATAGACATGGAAGAGAGAATGATGGTTGCCAGGGTCAGAGGATGGTGGGGGACAGGGGGATTCGAGGGTTATTAACTTAATAGGCACAAAATGTCAGATTGGGATGATGAAAAAAGTTGTGGAGATGGTTACTGGTGATGGTGGAACAACAATAGGAATGGGCTTAAGACCACTGACCTGGACAGTTAAAACGGTTAGAGAGTAAAGCTTTTGTTCTGCATGTTTTACTCTAGTCAAAACAGAGCAGCCAAAGATTGAACCAGCCAGCCACCTCACCAAAGAAGGACAATGGATGGCAAACGAGCACATGAAAACGTGCCCATCCCCACTTGTCCTTAGGAAATCCCAGAGTAAAACCAGGATGAGATACCAGTGCACACCTCCTAGAATGGCTAAGAAAAAAAAAAAAGTCCAAACACAAATACAAGAAAAATCCTGGTAATGTCAAACACTGAAGACACTGTGGAGCAACCAGAACTCACCACACTCTGCTGGTGGGATCACCAAATGCTACAGCCACTGTGGAGAAGAGTTTGGCGGTTTTGTCCCAGTTCAACCTACATGTCTTATGGGACCGAGCAACTTGATGCCTAGACATTTGCCCAAGAGAAATAAAAACACATTCCCACAGAAGTCTGCACGTGAACATGGACAGTTCCATTATTCATAGTCATCCAAACCTAGAAACAACCCCAATGGTCTCCTCAGGGTAGCGTATGCAACATGAGGGCACACAGAAACAGTGACATACCAGCAGCAAGCACAGGAACAAATTATGGGCATACACACCCAGCAACATGCGGAACCCTCTAATGCAGCATGCCAAGTGAATGAAGCCAGACTTTGAAGGCTACTTTTGGTATGATTCTGTTTCTGTGACATTCAGTAAACAACAGAACTACAGGGATGGAGAAGAGACCGGCATTTCTGCAAAGATTAAGGTTGGAGGGAGGATCTTTCCACCAAAGGACAAGAGGAAAGAACATTTTGGAGAATGGCAATCTGCAGTCTCTTCACCGTGGTTATGGTTACATAATTCCATACACCCATCAAACTTCACAGAATTGAAGGAGATAACAAGTGAATATCACTATGTCTAAATTAGAATAAATTAATAACTTAAGAGCACATTGAGAAAACACTACCTTCTGCTAAAATTGCTAAAATTTAAAAGGCTGTCAACATCAAGTGTTAAGAAGAGTATTGAGCCACTGGAATTCTGGAACATCGTGGAAAGGATTGGTAAAGGTTCAATCCATTTGGGAGAGTAGTTTAGCAATTTCTCTTAGTGTGAAACATGCAGTTACTCTTTGACCCAACAATTACACTTTTGGGAAGGGGTCTTCTTTCTTCTTTAGCATTTCGTATGTCTGTTTTTTAATCTAAGTATGGTTGACATGATCTTACGTGAGTTTCACAATTATACTACTTGTATATACTCAAGAGAATGAAAATATGTCCATAAGAAGTTTCATTTTCATATAGTCAAAACTTGAAAATCTCAACTGTCTGTCAATAGGTGAATAAATAAGAGGTTATAGTACACTCATATCATGGCATAATACTTAGTAATCATGTGTTATGAACTACAAGTACAACTTGGGTCCATTTCAAAAGCAATATGCTAAGTGAGAGAATACAGAACATGCAAATGAGTACATTTCTAGGAAATTCTCAAATAGGTCAAATTAATTCACCGTGACACAGACTAGATCAGTGTTTACCTGGGGCTGAGGTTCCAGAAACCCATGTGGGGTGGTATTTTTGTTCTCTGTCTCCATTGTGGAGGTATACATTTTTCATAAGTCCTAGAGATGCACACTTTAGGGGGGTACATTTTATCTTATAAGAAGTACAAAGTTCATTGAAGAAACATCATGAGAACTCACAGAACTTTCCAGTCCATGAAAATGGTATACCTCCCTTTACTGTAAATTCATCACTTTGTTTTTCTGTTATGTGCCACAACTGTACATTTTGATAACCTAGAATAAGGTGTGATTTCACTTATTGGAGACTCAATTCCTCATTTATCAGATGAGATGCAAAATAGCTCTATGTTAGTAATGTTTAAGGAACATACTTTAGATACCACTGCGTTTGCAATATTTTACAGCTGTATGATGCAATTATATATCATATTATATTGTGTAGATAGACATCAATGATTTGCCAGATGCGTACTCCACAGAGATGGAAAATCATGTTGGTAGAACCTGTGATTTTAATTGCAGCTGTATATTTGTTCCACTTATGTTTTCTGAGTAATATGTGTTTTGAGCCACATTTCACCTTGAGAAGCTAATTTTTTACATCACAGGAAATGCTAGTCTGTATGATAAGGAACTAGAAAACCTGCTTCAGTCCACCCACCACTGTATAGACAGCATTCATGGAAAAGATTTTTCCCATGACTCATTTACATGAAGATCCCACATAGTTCTCATTTTGGAGATGCCCTTGAAACGTCATGAATCAGCATAGTAGAAGGGAAAGAAAAAAGGACCCATCCCTGTATATTTAGAAAATATCCAGTAGGTCAGCAGACACATTTATTTATTTGTTTGTTTGTTTGTTTATATTATGTGATGTTAGTCACCATACAGGACATCATTAGTTTTTGAGGTAGTGTTCCATGGTTCAAGCAGACACATTTAAAAAGACCAGGTGTCTGCAGCTGTGAACCTCACAGGGACAAAGAGAAAGTCCAGTGTGTCTATGGAGGAAATGGCTCCCTGGGTGGGGACTGCATCATGGGATGGACCAGGCCAGGTCCAGCTGTCTCGTGTCCAGTTCCCCAACACAGATGTTCACTAAGCTCATGGAGAATGAATGAATGAACGTATGAATGGCCGTGGCCTTCTCTTCACCCAGGATCCCTTCTCTTCTGCCCCAGAGGCTCACACAGACCTACAGAGTCCTCCACCTTGCAGGACAGAACACCCGAGGGTCGAGATAAGGCTGTGACCCTCATCCAGGTCTAGCCAGGAATTGACTAGCTCCCCAGTGTAGACGGTGCTGCTCAGACAAGCCCCTCGGGTGGAGGAGACCTCAGGAGACTCACTGTGTCCCAGGCCTCACGTGTCCTCAGAGGTCCTGGTCCAGGCTCTGGTGCCAGAGGGAAGTGCCGAGATGAGAGGCAGGACATGGGTCTGCTCCTGCTCTCTCCTTCCCGAGTGGATCTCCTTGGTGTCCAGCCAAGGGTGAGGCCGGCTCTGCGTAGAGAGCGGGGAGAGCTCTGGAGCTGTAGTTCCTCTTCTGTGAACCACGAGGCCCTGTGCTCCTCCCCAGCTTCCCGTGGGTCCCCCTCAGCCTCCCTCCCACTGCCTTCCTCTCCTTCACCCACCGGAGGCCACACACCCTCCATCTCACAGATGCTGCTGCTGCTTCTACCCCTGCTGTGGACAGGTGAGTGGGCCGAGGGGAGGGGGCGAGGTGGGCGAGGGCTGGTGCTGACCCTCAATTCTCCACAGGGTCCCTGACTCAGGGCTCAGAATTCTGGCTGCAAGTGCAGGAGACGGTGAAGGTGCAGGAGGGCCTGTGCGTCTCTGTGCCCTGCCGCTTCTCCTACCCCTACTCCCCATCCTACTGGACCTCGTCTTCCCCTGTTCATGGCTACTGGTTCCGTGAAGGGGCCAGTGCACACCAACATGCTCCAGTGGCCACAAACAACCCAGGTCGTAAAGTGCAGGAGGAGACCCAGGGCCGATTCTACCTCCTCGGGGATCCCCGGGCCTACAACTGCTCGCTGGACATCAGAAGTGCACAGAGAAGGGACTCGGGGACATACTTCTTCAGGGTGGAGAGAGGGTCTTCTGTGAGCTACAGTTACACACAGAACCAGCTCTCTGTGCAAGTGACAGGTAAGGAGGAGACCCCAGGAGAGGCTGCAGAGGAAGGATGGGGGTCCTGGGTCAGAGCTGGGATGGGACCCCCCTTCCTGGGAGGGGTTAGAGGTAACACATGTCAAGGTTCAGAAGCAGGAGCTGGACCAAAGCCTGAGGCTTCTCTCAGGGTCTCACTCGGACCCTCCTCCTGATTCCCATGTCTCCCCATCTCCTCACAGCTCTGAACCACACACCTGACATCCTAATCCTGGGGACCCTGGAGCCTGGACACCCCAGGAACCTAACCTGCTCTGTGCTGTGGGCCTGTGAGAGGAGCACACCGCCCATCTTTTCCTGGACGTCAGCTGCCCTCACCTCCCTGGGCCCCAGAACTCACCTCTCCTCGGAGCTCACCCTCACCCCACGGCCTCAGGACCATGGCACCAACCTCACTTGTCAAGTGTACCTCCCTGCAGCTGGTGTGATGGTGGAAAGGACCATCCAGCTCAATGTCACCTGTGAGTGTGGGGCAAGGTTGCCCGATTCCCTGAAGAGGTGAGGGGCAGGAAGGTCAGTTTGGGGAGCCTCGGAGTTTTACTGGGAGGTCTGTCTAAGTGTGGGACCTAGAAGGACTCAAGCCCTGTCCCTCCTGTGTTTCTGTGGTTTCTGGGGGTGAGAAGATACCTACATGTATCTCACATGCCCCTGCTCACTGAAGGGGGAAATCCCCTCTTCCCATCCCAGGTGCCACACAGAACCCAACAACTAGTGTCTGCCTGGGACACAGCCCAGGTAGGAAGGAGCCTCCTCCCTGGTTATAGTGAGTGGTGTTTTTCAAACCTCAGCACAGAGTCATGTCCCTGCCACTTTCTGCACTCATGGAGATGGCCTAGACCCCCTGTGGGTGAAGCCAGTGTTTCCTCTCCCTCCCCAGGCCCCATGGCCCTGTGAGCTGCTGTCCCCATCGGCTCCCCTCAGCTCTTCTGCACACCTCCCTCCCCACCCCATCATCAGTAGAAGGGAGAACAGGGCAACGTGAACCCAGCAGATCGGCCCCTTATCATGCAACTCCTGATGACTCCTCCTGTCCCATCTTTTATTCTCCCGAACAGCTGCTTTTTTAAGTACTTCTGAACACGTAATATATTCACACGGACAAACATCCAAAATGTACAGGAGATTCTGTCCTTAGACGTACAATTTCCTCCTGGGAAGTAGCCAGTGTCCATGGGCAGCTCTGAGCCTTAGTGTGTTTGCGATGCGGGGCTTAATCCCAGGACCCTGAGATCATTACCTGAGCTGAGGGCAGAGACTTTAACCCACTAAGCACCCAGGCGTCCCAGTGTGTCTTCTCTTAATGGAAAATCATGGCATTCATTTTCTTCTACCAACAGAAACACTGCAACACTGTAATCCATACTCTTGCATCTCATTTCTTGTACGCGTGCCCGTGTGTGTGTGTGTGTGTGTGTGTGTGTGTGTATCTATGGGGTACATTCTTTTTTTTTTAAGATTTTATTTATTTATTTGACAGACAGAGATCACAAGTAGGCAGAGGTAGGCAGAGAGAGAGGAGGAAGCAGGCTCCCTGCTGAGCAGAGAGCCCAATGCGGTGCTCGATCCCAGGACCCTGGGATCATGACCAGAGCCGAAGGCAGAGGCCTTAACCCACTGAGCCACCCAGGTGCCCCTATGGGGTACATTCTTAAAACCAAAATAGCTCAATCATAGGTTCTTTGTCTTTGTCTCTTGAGAGACAGGGCAAAGTTTTCTCCACAGAGGGTGGACAAGTTTATTTTCCCAACAATCAGGTTTTCACCAACCCTCCATGGGGTGAAAGTTCTGATCTTTGCCAGTACCAGGTGGAAACTGTTATACAGTATTTTTTATATATATGCAGTATTGTGTCCATGAGGAAAAATTCACCTATAAGAAAACTTGCTATTTTGGCCATTTCAAAGTGTATAATAGGTGGTTCTGGGGACATTCACAGTGTTGTAGGACCATCACTACTACCTGACTCCATCCCCCCTGCATTGTCATCATCCCTAATGGGAAACCCCCTGCCTCTTAGACAGTCATTCCCTACTCCTCCTCCTCCTGACCCCCTGCAACCAGGAACCTGCCTTGTGTGTCTGCAGATTTGCCCACTGGGAACGTGTCAACTAAACGAAATCCCACAAACTATGGACTCTTGTGTCTGGCTTTCATTTTACCAAAACATTTTCAAGGATCATCCATAGAGCTTGTATGAGTACTAATTCTTTTTTGTCTGGATACTATTCTATTGCATGGATGTCCCATGTTCTATCCAACCACTGATCAGGCGATGGACATGTGGGTGGTTTCTGTTTGGGGCTATGATAATGCTAAGAACACTGGAGGACACGTTTTTTTTGTTGTTGTTTTTAAGATTTTATTTGTTTATTTCACAGAGAGAGATCACAAGTAGGCAGAGAGGCAAGCAGAGAGAGAGGGAAGCAGGCTCCCTGCCGAGCAGAGAGCACGATGTGGGACTCGATCCCAGGACCCTGAGATCATGACCTGAGCCGAAGGCAGTGGCTTAACCCACGGAGCCACCCAGGCATCCCTGGAGGAAACGTTTTTGTTTGAACATTCTTTTAAGCTTTCTCGAGCATATGTCCAGGAGCAGAAATGCAGGGTCCAAGGGTAGTTTCTGTGTTTTAATTTTTTGAGGATAATGCCAGACTCTTTCCCACAGTGGCAGCACTGTTTTTCACCCCCACCACAAGTGTGTGAGGGTTCCCTTTTCTACACACTCTTCCCAGCATTATTGTTTTCCTTTTCAAAATAATTATAGCCTATTTGTGGGTGTGAGGGACTGTCCAGTGTGGTCTGATTTGCATTTTGTAATGACTAATATCATTCATTTTTACATGGATATTTTTATCATTGGCATATCTTTTCTGGAGAAACTTTCGAAGTCCTTTGTCCATTTTTAAAGTGTGTTGATTGCCTTTTTGTAGTTAAGTGTTCTTTACATGTGCTGGACACTACACCTTTATCAGATCTGTGATTGGCAAGTATTTCTTCCCAATACGTAGGTTGCCTTCTTACATTCTCAATAGAATCAAGTAAACAAGACGATTCACTTTGGTGAAGTCCAGCTTTTGCGTATTTGTCCAGTATTCCTGCTGGAAGGGCAGTGTATGTGGTGGGGTGAGCCCCAGAAACAGGTGGTCCCGCATCCAGTGATGCAGGAAGGCCTGTAGAACCAATGGCCAGAGTCGTGCTGGGGTGAAGGACACAGGGCCGCGTTCAAGCCCATGAATCTGTCCTCGTCCCATGTCCCTACAGTAAAATCAGAGCCCATGGCAGAGTTGGTTCTGGTGGCCATTGCAGAAGCAGCTGTCAAGACCCTGTTTCTCCTGCTCTGTCTCGTCATCCTCATGTGAGCACTGCCCCAGGGGAAGGGGAGAGGTAGGGAGGGCGGGGGCATGTGGCTGAATCCCAGAAGGGTGCAGGAGGAACTGAACAGGCTGAGGTTGGGGCAGGAAGGAGGATTCCACTGAGTGTCCGTGAGGGGATGTCCCTGCGCAGCTCAAGGTAATCTGTGGGACAAGACATGCCCTCTCTTACCTCAGTCACCTCTCCAAACGCTTAACTGGCAACACGGGTGAATCAGCTCACCCTGCACCCCCATGATTAGACTGAAAGACCCTGGTCTCTTCCCTCAGAGTGAGGTTCCTCAGGAAGGAGACAGCCAGGCCTGCAGGGGACCTGGAGGAGGCAAAGCCCACCCCCACTTAATCCCTCAGGTGAGTGACGTGGGCAGCTCACCACCCAACATCCCACCAACACCTGCTCCAGGATGGCCCCAGCGTTGCTCCACTCAGCATGGCCAGAATTGAGCTGCCACATTCCTCCCAAAGCCACTTCTCTACGGGGTTTCCCTCACATGGTTGACAGGGCTCTCCTCTCTAAGGCCAGAACTGGGGTGTGGTTCTCCACTGTGACCTCCCTCCCTTCTGCCTGACCCAGTACATCACTCAGTTTTGCCCATCCTTCCTCCTAGGCTCATCCTGCTGCCAGTCTCTGCCCCATCCTGACCTTACTTGTACCTGTGGCCTCCTTTCTTCCCCAGACTTCTAACCCACCTGCCTCCAGCCTCCCTCTCTCTCCTCAGCACACTGAGTCTTGGGAGACCATTATTATCCACTTTCTCCACAGCATGAGGAGCTATGGGTCCTCTCCAGGGCCAAGACCAAGGCTGGGTTTGAAGGCCTGGCATGGTCCGCTCCCCACTAGACCCTCCACCGGGATCTCTACCTCTCCCTGCTTCTTGCAACATCTCCACAACCAGCTGGGCCAAGGTTTTGCATGTGCCCTTCCTTCTCCTGAAGTACAGTTTCCTCCCCAACCCTGCATCTCCAAGTCCTAATCATCTTCAGGCTCAGTCTTAAAAGCCAACTAGCCCCGTATGTGTGTGTGACTCACATGATTTTGAATCAAGTCGTATTCAGTTAAGAATAGACTCCTTCAGCAAGTACTACTGAACACCTACTATGTGCCACCTTGTTTTGGTTTCGGGTGCATCAGTGAACACAACAAAATCTCTGTCATCAAGAACTGTCATTCTGGAGACAAGAAATCAAAAGAAATAAATAATAAATAATATTAGAGCACTTTGGGTAGAATATGTGTTTGCAGAAAAGCCATGCAGACTGAGTGCACATGGCATATTGGGGACCATGTTCTGGAACCAAGAGCTGAAGAGGTGACATTTGAGCAAAGACTTGAAGTCAGGTGACAGAGCAGGTTCTGTATTTTCCTGAGAGAAAATTATCCCAAGAAATGGACAATGGGGAAAGGTGAGCGAAGTCACTCTGAGACAGGAGGAGGGCTGGTGTGGAAACAAGAGGATGGGGTTGAGAGCACAGGAGTGCAAGGTAGGGATGCTGGGATGATGGTGCTGATCTAGTGGGGGTGCAGGCCCTGTGGGACTGGGGGTGTAGACCCCATGGGATGCAGACCCTGAGGGTGTAGAGACCTTGAGGAATTGGAAACCTCATGGGGGTGGAGACCCAGGGGTAGGAGTGTAGAGCCCACAGAGGTGCAGACATCCTCCTGGTGCAAATCATGTGAGCCTTGCAGAAAATGCAAGAATCTGACTGAGGGGGTGGTGGGGAGGGGTAGGGAGAAGGTGGTGGGGTTAGGACATTGGGGAGGGTATGTGCTATGGTGAGTGCTGTGAAGTGTGTAAACATGACGATTCACAGCCCTGTACCCTGGGGTTAATAATACATTATATGTTTATAAAAAAAGAAAAGAATTATAAAAGAAAAGATAGAAAGCTCAAAAAAAAAAAAAAGAAAATGCAAGAATCTGGAAGCCTTTGAGGAGAGCAGAGATATGACTGAACGTTCCTTTTAGTAGGATCCCCACAGCTGTTCTGCTCAGCAGCAGCCAGAGTTGTCCACGACGGCAAGACAGGGATTCGGAGGGTACTGCTGGTGCCCAGGTGGGACACGATGCTGCTCCAACCATGGAGAGTGGGGGCTTTATTTTTGGATATAGAATGATGATAGAACAAACAGGATTTTGGGGGCACCTGGTTGGCTCAGTGGTTAAAGCCTCTGCCTTTGACTCAGGTCATGATCTCAGGGTCCTGGAATCGAGCCCCACATCAGGCTCTCTGCTCAGCAGGGAGCCTGCTTCTCCCTCTCTCTCTTTCTGCCTCTCTGCCTGCTTGTGATCTCTCTCTGTCAAATAAATAAATAAAAATCTTAAAAAACAAAACAACAACAAAACAAAACAACCCCCCCAGGATTTCTAAATGATTTGGGGGAGGTAGGGGTAAAGAGAGGAGCAAGTATGATGACCAGTGTCTTCATTGAGCATCTGGCAGGATGGGGTCAAAGACTTTTTAGAGATTTTCATTCTGAGAATGTCGGGGATGGAGCAGGCTATGACTGTCTGGAATCAGCAGAGGGGTCCATCCAGGCAGAGATGACAAATCCCGCAGCTCCTGGAAGGACATAATCAATAGGGAAGAAAGGGACTGATTGCACATAGAGAAAATGAGGCACTTGGAGACAAGTTTGTCACTGCGGACCCAATAATGGCAGATTTGACAGAAGGGGCAGGAAAGGGGTGAAGATGTGGTTGGAGAAAGTTCAGGAAAGTCAGATGAGGGGAGATGGAAGAAGGGGTACAGACCACACTGTGAGGACTTTGCTGCAAAGAGGAGCAGAGCAAGGCTCCAGAGAAGGAGAGCTTCTGCTTTTTCTGCCTTCCCCCTGGAGGGGGCATCTCTGATTACCTGCCTGTATTAACTTCCTCGGGCCCCAGTATCAAATGCCACACTCTTGGGATCTTAAGACAAAAGAAATGTAAGCTCTCACAGGGAGGTCAGAAAGCTGTAATATGAAGGACATATGTTGTTTCCGTCTGTTCTGCTGAGATCTCCCTGGGACTCTGTAACACAGGACAGGTGAACCAGAGGAAAGTGTACAAATGTATTTCATATGAGGTTTATGTGGCACAGGAGCCTTCATAAAGAAGTGAAGACCCCAATAAATGGCTAAACCTGAGGGGTTGTTGCTAGATTTACTGAAGAGTAGAAAGTTGGAGCCACACCTGGGAGAACAAACGGTTTGAGCTGTGGGTGGTAACTGAGTGGCTTGAAGAAACCTGCTTGTCGGATCCATCCCTCTGTCCATCTGTCATCAGACTTGTGATGTTCCTTTCCTCTGGGTAGAGGGAGGGAAAAGTCACAAAGTCCTTCCTCCACCTGCCAGTTCTCAAATTCCTTCCTCCTGAAAGGGTCAGGAAGCCAAGGTCACACATTTTGGGAGCCATGTCCCGAACCCCAGAATCCCAAATCAGGGTTGCTGCACAGAAATCAAGAGTGGTTGAGCTCCACATTTTCCAGAGGCTCAAGGAGAGAATCCTTCTCCTGCTTCTTGGCGGTGATGGTGGCTGCCAGCATGCCTTAACCTGGGGAGTCACTGCTCCACTCTGGGTCTCTGTGGTCATGTTCCCTCATGCTGCTCTGTGTGCAGAAAGTCACCCTATGCTTCCCCTTTAGAAGGACACTCTGATAGATTTAGGACCCAACCCAGATAATCTACAATGATCTCCACAGTCCAGATCCCTAACTTCGTCCCATCTGCAAAGACCTTGTTTCCTGTGAGGTAACATCTAATTTCCACATCTAATTAAGACCTGGGTATGTTTGGGGTCATTATTTAGCCCACTGCATGGCCCAAAGGATTTTCCCACCCCTAAATGTCCCTATCTAGCCCCCTGACCTTCTTTACTCTGTTCTTCCATGTCCTGAGGCACTAGTGGGTCACCTCAGGCATAACAGAGGACTTGGGGAAGAGGGACCTGCTGTTCTGTAAAAGCCACCATTGCCAGAGCTAAAAGAAAAGCGACAAAGAGAAGGTACCTACAAACACATATTTGATGAGAAAGTAGTATCTAAATATTTCAAAGATTCTCAAGACAAAACAATAAGTCAGCAAATAAAACATAATTGTATGTCTCAACAATGAAAAAACAAACCACTCTAACTACAAATTGCAAGGATTTGAATAGATATTTCTCCAAAAGTATCCAACAGACCACTAAGCACATGACAAGATGCTCAACATCTAGTATCAGCAAAATGCAGACAACAGGCACACAATGAGAAACCTCTTCACACTCATTCTGATGGCTGTTATGAGAAAACAAAAGAAACAAAAAGCAGGAAATCACAAGTGTTGGCCTGGATGCAGAGAAAGTGGAACTCCTGGTTTTGCTCTTGAGGTTGTAAAATGGTGCCTTTGCTGTGCCATCAGTACAGCAGTTCCTCAAAAAATTAAACATGGGATTAGCATAGGATCCAGTAATTTCGCATCTGGGTACATCCCCAAAGGATCCAAGGCAGGCACCTGAATGGCTATTTCTACATCTGTGTTCATGGCAACATCATTCATAAGCACTAAATGGTGGAAGCAACCCAAGGGTCTACCAAGAAAGGAACAGATAGGCAAAGGCTGGTATGTCTATACAGTGCCATATTATGCAGTCTTGGAAAGAAGGAAAGTTTGGCACATTCCTCAGCATGGATTGAGCACATTGTTCTAAGTGCACTAAGCCAGTCACAAAAGGACAAATCCTGGAGGATTCCGCTAACATCACGTATCTAGAGTAGGCAAATTCATAGACATGGAAGAGAGAATGATGGTTGCCAGGGTCAGAGGATGGTGGGGACAGGGGGAATCGAGGGCTATTAATTTAATAGGCACAAAATGTCAGATTGGGATGATGAAAAAAGTTGTGGAGATGGTTACTGGTGATGGTGGAACAACAATAGGAATGGGCTTAAGACCACTGACCTGGAAAGTTAAAACAGTTAGAGAGTAAAGCTTTTGTTCTGCATGTTTTACTCTAGTCAAAACAGAGCAGCCAAAGATTGAACCAGCCAGCCACCTCACCAAAGAAGGACAATGGATGGCAAACGAGCACATGAAAATGTGCCCGTTCCCACTTGTCCTTAGGAAATCCCAGAGTAAAACCAGGATGAGATACCAGTGCACACCTCCTAGAATGGCTAAGAAAAAAAAAAAAAAGTCCAAACACAAATACAAGAAAAATCCTGGTAATGTCAAACACTGAAGACACTGTGGAGCAACCAGAACTCACCACACTCTGCTGGTGGGATCACCAAATGCTACAGCCACTGTGGAGAAGAGTTTGGCGGTTTTGTCCCAGTTCAACCTACATGTCTTATGGGACCGAGCAACTTGATGCCTAGACATTTGCCCAAGAGAAATAAAAACACATTCCCACAGAAGTCTGCACGTGAACATGGACAGTTCCATTATTCATAGTCATCCAAACCTAGAAACAACCCCAATGGTCTCCTCAGGGTAGCGTATGCAACATGAGGGCACACAGAAACAGTGACATACCAGCAGCAAGCACAGGAACAAATTATGGGCATACACACCCAGCAACATGCGGAACCCTCTAATGCAGCATGCCAAGTGAATGAAGCCAGACTTTGAAGGCTACTTTTGGTATGATTCTGTTTCTGTGACATTCAGTAAACAACAGAACTACAGGGATGGAGAAGAGACCGGCATTTCTGCAAAGATTAAGGTTGGAGGGAGGATCTTTCCACCAAAGGACAAGAGGAAAGAACATTTTGGAGAATGGCAATCTGCAGTCTCTTCACCATGGTTATGGTTACATAATTCCATACACCCATCAAACTTCACAGAATTGAAGGAGATAAGTGAATATCATTATGTCTAAATTAGAATAAATTAATAACTTAAGAGCACACTGAGAAAACACTACCTTCTGCTTAAATTGCTAAAATTTAAAAGGCTGTCAACATCAAGTGTTAAGAAGAGTGTTGAGCCACTGGAATTCTGGAACACGGTGGAAAGGATTGGTAAAGGTTCAATCCATTTGGGAGAGTAGTTTAGCAATTTCTCTTAGTGTGAAACATGCAGTTACTCTTTGACCCAACAATTACACTTTTGAGAAAGGGTCTTCTTTCTTCTTTAGCATTTCGTATGTCTGTTTTTTAATCTAAGTATGGTTGACATGATCTTACGTGAGTTTCACAATTATACTACTTGTATATACTCAAGAGAATGAAAATATGTCCATAAGAAGTTTCACTTTCATATAGTCAAAACTTGAAAATCTCAACTGTCTGTCAATAGGTGAATAAATAAGAGGTTATAGTACACTCATATCATGGCATAATACTTAGTAATCATGTGTTATGAACCCAAGCACAACTTGGGTCCATTTCAAAAGCAGTATGCTAAGTGAGAGAATACAGAACATACAAATGAGTACATTTCTCTAGGAAATTCTCAAATAGGTCAAACTAATTCACCATGACAGAGACTAGATCAGTGTTTACCTGGGGCTGAGGTTCCAGAAACCCATGTGGAGTGGTATTTTTGTTCTCTGTCTCCATTGTGGAGGTATACATTTGTCATAAGTCCTAGAGATGCACACTTTAGGAGGTACATTTTATCTTACAAAAAGTACAAAGTTCATTGAAGAAACATCATGAGAACTCACAGAACTTTCCAGTCCATGAAAATTGTATACCTCCCTTAACTGTAAATTCATCATTTTGGGTTTTCTGTTATGTGCCACAATGGTGCATTTTGAATAACCTAGAATAAAGTGTGATTTCACTTGTTGGAGACTCAATTCCTCATTTATCAGATGAGATGCAAAATGGCTCCATGTTAGTAATGTTTAAGGAACATACTTTAGATACCACTGCGTTTGCAACATTTTACAACCGTATGATGCAATTATATATCATATTATATTGTGTAGATAGACATCAATGATTTGCCAGATGCGTACTCCACAGAGATGGAAAATCACGTGGGCAGAACCTGCAATTTTAATTGTATCTGTATATTTGTTCCACTTATGTTTTCTGCAGTAATATTTTATGTGTTTTAAGCCACATTTCACCTTGAGAAGCTGATTTTTTACATCACAGGAAGTGATGAGGAACTAGAAAACCTGCTTCAGTCCATGCACCACTGTATAGACAGCATTCATGGAAAATATTTTTCCCATGACTCGTGAACACTTTTCTCCCTTCACATTTACATGAAGATCCCACATAGTTCTCATTTTGGAGATGCCATTGAAACTTCATGAATCAGCATAGTAGAAGGGAAAGAAAAAAGGACCCATCCCTGTATATTTAGAAAATATCCAGTAGGTCTGCAGACACATTTATTTATTTGTTTGTTTGTTTGTTTGTTTATATTATGTGATGTTAGTCACCATACAGGACATCGTTAGTTTTTGAGGTAGTGTTCCATGGTTCAAGCAGACACATTTAAAAAGACCAGGTGTCTGCAGCTGTGAACCTCACAGGGACAAAGAGAAAATCCAGTGTGTCTACGGAGGAAGTGGCTCCCTGGGTGGGGGGGGGGGGGGACCGCGTCACGGGATGGACCAGGCTGGGTCCAGCTGTCTCGTGTCCAGTTCCCCCAACACAGATGTTCACTAAGCTCACGGAGAATGAATGAATGAACATATGAATGGCCGCGGCCTTCTCTTCACCCAGGATCCCATCTCTTCTTCTGCCCCAGAGGCTCACACAGACCTACAGAGTCCTCCATCTTGCAGGACAGAACACCTGAGGGTCTAGATGAGGCTGTGACCCTCCAGGTCTAGCCTGGAGTTGACTAGCTCCCCAGTGTAGACAGTGCTGCTCAGACAAGCCCCTCGGGTGGAAGAGACCTCAGGAGACTCACTGTGTCCCAGGCCTCACGTGTCCTCAGAGGTCCTGGTCCAGGCTCTGGTGCCAGAGGGAAGTGCCGAGATGAGAGGCAGGACATGGGTCTGCTCCTGCTCTCTCCTTCCCGAGTGGATCTCCTTGGTGTCCAGCCAAGGGTGTGGCCGGCTCTGCGTAGAGAACGGGTGAGCTCTGGAGCTGTAGTTCCTCTTCTGTGAACCACGAGGCCCTGTGCTCCTCCCCAGCTTCCCGTGGGTCCCCCTCAGCCTCCCTCCCACTGCCTTCCTCTTCTCCTTCACCCACCGGAGGCCACACACCCTCCATCTCACAGATGCTGCTGCCGCTGCTGCTGCTTCTACCCCTGCTGTGGACAGGTGAGTGGGCCGAGGGGAGGGGGCGAGGTGGGCGAGGGCTGGTGCTGACCCTCAATTCTCCACAGGGTCCCTGACTCAGGGCTCAGAATTCTGGCTGCAAGTGCAGGAGACGGTGAAGGTGCAGGAGGGCCTGTGCGTCTCTGTGCCCTGCCGCTTCTCCTACCCCTACTCCCCATCCTACTGGACCTCGTCTTCCCCTGTTCATGGCTACTGGTTCCGTGAAGGGGCCAGTGCACACCAACATGCTCCAGTGGCCACAAACAACCCAGGTCGTAAAGTGCAGGAGGAGACCCAGGGCCGATTCTACCTCCTCGGGGATCCCCGGGCCTACAACTGCTCGCTGGACATCAGAAGTGCACAGAGAAGGGACTCGGGGACATACTTCTTCAGGGTGGAGAGAGGGTCTTCTGTGAGCTACAGTTACACACAGAACCAGCTCTCTGTGCAAGTGACAGGTAAGGAGGAGACCCCAGGAGAGGCTGCAGAGGAAGGACGGGGGTCCTGGGTCAGAGCTGGGATGGGACCCCCCTTCCTGGGAGGGGTTAGAGGTAACACATGTCAAGGTTCAGAAGCAGGAGCTGGACCAAAGCCTGAGGCTTCTCTCAGAGTCTCACTCAGACCCTCCTCCTGATTCCCGTGTCTCCCCATCTCCTCACAGCTCTGAACCACACACCTGACATCCTCATCCCGGGGACCCTGGAGTCTGGACACCCCAGGAACCTGACCTGCTCTGTGCCCTGGGCCTGTGAGAGGAGCACACCGCCCATCTTCTCCTGGACGTCAGCTGCCCTCACCTCCCTGGGTCCCAGGACTCACCTCTCCTCAGTGCTCACCCTCACCCCACGGCCTCAGGACCATGGCACCAACCTCACTTGTCAAGTGTACTTCCCTGCAGCTGGTGTGATCGTGGAAAAGACAGTCCAGCTCAATGTCACCTGTGAGTGTGGGGCAAGGATGCCCAATTGCCTGAAGGGGTGAGGGGCAGGAAGGTCAGTTTGGGGAGCCTCTAGTTTTACTGGAAGTTCTGTCTGAGTGTGGGACCTAGAAGGGCTCAAGCCCTGTCCCTCCTGTGTTTCTGTGGTTTCTGGGGGTGAGGAGAAGATACCTACATGTATCTCACATGCCCCCACCTCACTGAAGAGGGAAATGCCCTCTTTCCATCCCAGGTGCCGCACAGAACCCAACAACTAGTGTCTGCCTGGGACACAGCCCAGGTAGGAAGGAGCCTCCCGTCCATGAGGCATTGGGTGTCCAGGGTCTCTGTCAGGTTAAGTCAGAGTGGGACTTGAGACTCATCAGGTGGGAGTGTATGGGGGGCTGTGGTTAGAAATGAGAAGTCCCCTCAGCCCTCTCTCTCATACCCTTTTACTCTAGTCTTGCTAGGTGACCTGCAGTTTTCTCCCCACCACCCTGAATATGCTTTTTATCTTCCTCTGGTCTCTGAAGGACTAAAGCATTTTCAGTAACTTTATTTTTAGAAAGGAAATTTTAGGTTCTTGGCAAAATTGAGTTGAAGGTAGAGAGATTTCCCCTAAAGCCCTGCTTTTACATGCATAGCGTCTTCACTGTCAACCCCCGCCAGAGGGTACTTTTGTTACAATAAAACCTACATGGGCATGCATTTATCACTTAACAGTCCATAGTTGACATCAGGGTTCATTCCTGCTGTTGTACTTTCTATGGATTGGATAATTTTTAATGACATCTAGTCACTATAGTATCCATCTAGTGTCATGCAGAGTAGTTTTACTGCCTGACTGTCATTCCTCAGCTCTCTGAGCCCAGCCTTACCCCACCGGTATGGTAATGACATCTGCCTCCCTCCCCGAACAGGGAGCCCCATTAGAACTCTTTCGGTGCCCACCAGATGGCTGATAGGTGATGCCCAGAGATACATCCCTCACTCTGGGTGTTGGGGTCCCAGGAGGCATAGCCAGGAAGGACGAGGAGACCCGAAGGTCTGAGAATTCCTCTGCCTCCCCCTGCTTCTGGAAGCACGGAAGACCACCTTTGACCCTGAGTGATAGGGCCAGTGGAGACACCCTCCCTGGAAGGAAGGAGGGACTTTCTCCATCCCACAGAGCTCTGTGCTTATGTCTATCTCCCTCTCTCTGGAGTGCCCATGCTCATTAAGACTGGAGTTCACCCCAAGTGTCTCTGCCTACAGGGAAACTGGGGATCTGGTCAGGAGTGATTCTAGGTGCCGTTTCGGGAGCTGGTATCACCATGCTGCTTGTTCTCTGCCTCTGCCTTATCTTCTTTGGGTGAGCTGGGTGGGTATGGGGGAAGGGGGAGAAGTGGGACTTGCAGGGGTTGTGAGGTCCTGGAACAAAGGCAAAGGGTGCCAGGTACGAGTGTGTTCCCAGCTCAGTCCCAGCAGTCTAGGAACACAGGGACCTTGTTACAAAGCCTTGATATGAAGGCTCCTGGGCTTGCCCCACCCTCCACCTGCCTCAGAAGAGTGACCCCATGTCAGAGACCCCGGTGTCTCCATCAGAGTGAAGAGCTGCAGGAAGACAGCATCCCGGAGAGCAGTGGGCATGGACGGCAGCCCCCCGGTTGTAGAGCCAGCTCCCCTGGTGAGTGACATGGGCATCCTGGCATGCAGACTCTCTTCCCCATCTCCTGGGGTGGCCCACAGCCATGCTCCATTTAGCATGCCCAGAAATGAGCTCATTACCTTCCTGCTTGTTTGAAAATGTAGGTTTTATCCTTCAGGCATCTGAGGCCAACAGATCAGGAGCTGACTACCCCTGAAAAGGCACTCTGTTACTCACAGTTCCCAGGAGGAGAGGCACACCCCTCCACACAGGACCACATGGGGCAGGGCTAGGGTGGGTCAGGAGGCAGAGGGGGCAAAGGGAGTCATGGGGAGGGCCTTTATTTTGGTTTCCACAGGAAAGGTATGGTGAGACGGGGTAAGCAGATTCAGGATTGGCTAGTTTGAATCATTTCAGCAGATTCTGGGGTGTTGGGTGTCCATAGTTGTTTGGTGCCTGGCCTAGGGGTGATTAGGCTGAGGAACAGGGGCCCAGAATGTCAACTTTGGATGGATTGGTTTGCACGTGAAAGGCAGGCTTGCCGGCAGTCCTCCTCCATCTCTAGAGATTGACTTGTTCTGGCAGGGACAGTTCCTCTAAGGTCAGCAAGGCCCCAGATGCTAAAGCCTCAGAAACACGTTGTGAATGCACTCCTAAATATATTTTTCCTGCTGGCTATCCACCTCCCTGATGGCACTTGTGTCCCTGACACCCCGCCAGAGACCCAACCCTATGCTGCCCCAGCCTTGCTCTCCCTGCACCAAGAATGCAGCAGAGCACATCTGTGCTCTTCTCATTAGAGTAATGCAACCATTCCCTTCGGGCTGAGCTACCCTCTTAGTACTTACCCTGCTACAGCCCTCCCATCTCTCCTCCGTGAAGATCCTCGTCCCACAGGCCCAGGTCTGAAAAGCATGGCTCCTCCACCCTGCTGAAAGTCGGGTGCCCAAACAACAGGGTCTGGCATTTGGGGCAGGAAACCCAGAGTCACCAGAGTGACCATCAGTGCTTTAACCCCCGACACTGGCCTTCATCACTGGCCTGCTCACTCGCTTCAAGCGGAGTGAGCTCTTTGCATCTCAGAATCATTGCTGGGCTGTGAGCTCCTTCTCGTGTGTCTGTGTCATCCTGCCCTAGCCCTGCTGCTCATCTCTGAGCTCTGACTGACATTTATTCATTTAAAACTCTGGCTAAGAGGCCGCCTGTGTGGCTCAGTCAGTTAAACATCAGACTCTTGATCTTGGCTCGGGTCTTGATCTCAGGATCATGAGTTCAAGCCCCATGCTGGGCTCCACGCTGGGTGTGGAGGGAAAGCAGACTGTGTCAGTTTGCTAGGGCTCCCATAACAAGATACCATAGATGGAATGGATTAAACTACAGAAACATTTTCAGAAACAGTTGCAAAGGCTGGAAGTCTGAGATGAAGGTACCTGCAGGGTGTCTTCTTCTGAAAACTCTCCCCTTGGCTTGCAGATGGTCTGCTTCCTCTCTGTATCCTCACCTGGCCTCTTCTCTGTGTACACAAATCTCCACTGTCTGTTCTTCTTATAAGGACATAAGTCATTTTGGGGCCTACCCTAATGTCCTTGTTAAAACTTAATTACCTCTTTAAAGATCTCATCTCCAAATATAGTCACATGAGGTGTTAGAGCTTCAACTTACAAATTCAACATATGGACACAGTTCAGTCCGTAAGATGGACTTAGTCCTGCGTAACAATGATGAATCAGGATTTGCTAACGGAGTGAGAGAGCGTATGTGGAATATGAGCAAAGATAGTTCACTGCCTCTACTTAATGGGTGTGATAGATGCCAGTGATAACTCTACAGATGTCATAGATGTTATGGATGTGCATACACGTTCATAGATCCCAAAGAGGACTCCAGTGTGATTACCCTGAGTAGTATAAGTAAGTGGGAGAGACAGAGATACAAGGTGGAGATGACAAGAAAACCACTGAGAAAAAAGAAATGACCAGGAGAGTGTAGGGTTGGGTCCTGACAGCCAAAGGGAGATGAAGCTTCAGGGAGAAGAGAATGTTTATTTGTTTCAAATGCTAGTAAGTCTAGCAAGATAGGTTCTCAGAAATGAACCTTAAATTTAGCAAATGGTGTCACAGCTGATCTTGTCAAAGGCAGATTTGGTTTCCTGGGAGAGGAAGTTTACTTGACTGGTTTGAGTTCAAGAGAAAATGGGAAGATGGGAAGTGGAAATACTCTTGAAAAATATTACCATGAATCTAGAGAGAAACTAGTCTGTAGCTGAAAATGGTCATACTTTAAAATCCCCTGGAACTTTCTGTGTGATAGGAGCATCTTTTGTACTAACAAGGTGACTCTGGGTGAGCTCCTGTTTGGACTGGTCACCAGAAAAACCACCCCATGGTTAGAGGCTTGGAATTTTCATCCCTGCCCCTCCCCCATTCTCCAGAGAGGGGAGAGAGGCTGGAAATGGAATTAGTGTTTACATGATGAAGTTTACATGTTTACATGATGAAGTCTCCATACAAATCCATACAAATCCAAGTCTCCATACAAATGGGGTTCAAGGAACTCCCAAGTTGGTGAACACATGGAGATGACAGGAATGTATTTGGAGAGGGTATGGAAGCCTCCACTCTCTACCCACACCTCACCTTGGGCTTCTTTTCACTTAGTTGTTCATCCGTGTTGTATCTTTTATCACATTCTTTTATAATAAGCTGGTAAACAGTAAGTAAACTGCTTTCCTGAGTTCTGTGAGCCACACCAGAAAATTAATGGAACCTGAGGTGGGGCGCGTGACAATTGCTAATTTATAACCAGTTGGTCAGAGCTGTCAGGTGACAGACATAGGGGACAACCTGGACCTCTAAGCAGGTGAAGTGGGGGTGGGGGATCCTTGTAAGTCTTAGCCTTTAATCTCTGGATTTGGTGTTATCTCTGGGTAGAGAGCATCAGAATTGAGTTGAACTGTAGGCCACCCAGCTGGTGTTGGAGAATTGTTTGGCGTGGTGAAAACCCCACACATCTGGTGTCAGAGGTGTTGTGAATGTTGTAGCAGTGTGAAAATGAGGAAGACACACCCAGAAGAAAAGTGAGCTTTTCGTAAACACCCTCCCATGTATCCTGTGCCGGAGAGACTGGGGTTGAGTTCATGATCAACAGATGTGTAACCTCTCTGAGAACTGGTTTCTCTTTCTGTAAAATAATAGTCTTTTCCACACAGGTCTGAGTGACTGTTTAGTAAAATTTGAAAACAACCAATAGCGTTAGATGTGTCACATAAGAAATGTTCGATAATAACAAATAGCATGGAGGACAAGGGGAGTTAGAGAGGAGAAGGGAGTTGGGGGAAATTGGAAGGGGAGGTGAACCATGAGAGACTATGGACTCTGAAAAACAATCTGAGAGGTTTGAAGTGGCGGGGGATGGGGGTTGGGGGAACCAGGTGGTGGGTATTAGAGAGGGCACGGATTGCATGGAGCACTGGGTGTGGTGCAAAAACAATGAAT
This sequence comes from Lontra canadensis, assembly GCF_010015895.1. Lineage (NCBI taxonomy): Eukaryota > Metazoa > Chordata > Mammalia > Carnivora > Mustelidae > Lontra > Lontra canadensis. Next base: position 5,506,230 of record NW_022631101.1, read on the forward strand.
ACTGTTATGCTGAAAATTAAAAAAAAAGAATTAAAAAAAAGAAATGTTCGATAAAAGATTGGAAGAAAAAACAATGTCCAGTCAGAATCAAATTCACTTCATGGACCCTCTCTGCCTTCTCCTCACCCGACCTCAGACCCCCCCACACCTTCCTCTGACCCCTTCTTTGCTCTCTAAACAGGATTACCAGGAGGAGTCCAAGTCAGACCTCCCTGCTGACCCCACAAGCTCTGCAGGAGTGCCCCCCACCTCAGAAATGGAGCAGGACCTGCATTATGCCTCTGTCAGCTTTCACAGAATGGAGAAGGACACCTATGCAGAATACTCAGAGATCATGACCCAATGAGGAACCATCTGGCCCATCAGTCTTGGAGAGAGCATCCATACCCTCCAGGAAGGGGGACTAAAGCCTGATTCTTGGAGAGTTAACAACCCCATAGGCAATGGATTTACAAACTCCTGAATGTGAGTTTCCTGCTATATTGAAACTAAGGCTTTACAAGCAGAGAGGCCTGGGGTGGAATCCATGCTTTCATTTATCAACAGTATGACATCAGGCAAACCATTTTACCCCTCCATGACTCGATTTCCTGCTTTGCAAAATGGATGTAAGAAGTCCCACCTCACAGTGTTGCCACGAGGAGTATATAAAAGTGCATATAGAAAAAACCCAGCAGAAGCTCTGATGCACTGTGAGAGTTTGGTGCCCACTAGTTCCTTCCCCCTTGAACAGAAAGGTGTTGGTGACATTTCACCTAGAGACTGAGTGTTTTCTGTCTGGGACACCATATCAGCAATGTGTCAGTCTCACTTTCAAAACCCTTCCATGTTGTAATCATTTTGTAATATATACATATAGCAAACCATTACATTGTATAATTTAACTCACATAATGTTATGTGTCAACTATATCTCAATAAAGCTGGAAAAAATAAACTGTAGATCCAGATGTATTATTTAATGATAAATATTATTGAATATTTATCAGAAAAACAAAACCCTCCCCATGGGTCCCTTTCCTGACTTGGCCTCCAGCATCACCCCTCTCCCTTCCTGAATCTTCCCTTTCCATCCCGCCTGCCTCCTACTAGTCTTGTTAGAAGCAAAATCACATATTAACATTTAGAGAATTTCCTAAAACTCAGGGCTGACCACAGTCAAAATACTTCTCTATCTCCTCAGCCCCAACGACTAATTTAAAGCTTAGTTTAATTTAATTTAAGCTTTAGAAGCTTAATTTAAAGCTTCTAATTTGACGTTCCAGGTCAAGGGTCAGAATTTTTTTTTTTTAGAGGGCCAGATAGCAAGTATTTTAGGGTTTGTAAGCTGTAAGGACCCTAGTAACTATTCAACTCTGTGTTTGTAGTGCAAATGTAGCCATAGCCATTCCACAAATGAACTAATGTGGCTGTGTTCCAACAAAATTTTATTTGCAAAAGCAGACAACCCCAGTGTATAGTTTTCTAACCTCTATTCCAGGCTGTTTTCAACTTTACCCAGTCTACTTCTGCATCTCCATATCCCGACCCATCATTCCCTCACGCCATTCTCTAAGTGCTCCCATGCTTGTGAATTCCTCACCATCTTTGTGCATCCACATCCTTTTTCCAGGAAGACCCGTCACCAGATCTTCATCTGTCTGGCACCCTCTTATCCTTCAAAATAAACTTGAAAATAGATGTCAGGTTTGAGATGGTTGGTGGAGGCAAGCAGGAAGTTATAATCTTCCTCCTCAAAAGCCCAATATTTTATTTAAAAATCAACTTAAATAAAAACAGCCCTACCTGCACCAGTAGCACCAAAACCATGACAGGGATAAAGTATAAGGCCATAAGATCATAAAATGACTCCTAAAAACAAATGGGAGGTTCTGGTGTAGTGTAAAAAAAAAAATGTTTGGGACCTAACTCTCCCTTCCCTGCATCCAAGAGGGACAGCTGTCAGACTTCCGTTTATGATAATGTCAGGCTGGGTGACATGAGCCAACCATCTGTTGAAAACATAAAAAGTTGATTGTTAGATGGACCATGAGAGACTGTGGGCTCTGAGAAACAGACTGAGGATTTTGGAGGGGAGGGGATGGGGGGTTAGATCAGCCTGATGGTGGGTATTAAGGAGGGCACGTATTGCATGGAGCATTGGGTACCATACCCAATGAACACTGAAAAAATAAAATAAAATTTAAAAAATAAAAAAATAATAAACTTAAAAAAATAAATAAATAAATAAAAATTTTTTAAAGGAAAAAAAAATTGATGGTTAGACTTTCAATCGAAACAAGTTGTCATCAACACATTGTTCCCTGCTCCTCCCTCTACTTGCAACTAGAAACCCTGTAAATGGTGCAAGAAACAAAGGAGAATTCTGGAATGCAGTAAGAAGAAAGTGAGTTGGTTTAAGCCCCTAGAGCTAGGGGACTAACACAGAAGGAGAGCATCTCAGTCCTCCCATCCAACAGAGGAAAGACACTCAGACCCATCATTTCCCAAATCCTGAGAGACAGAAGGCAGCTAGGTAGGGACATTTTTCTCCCGGTTGGAAGGGAGCCCTTTTAACAATCAGGCAGGCCCAGCGCCCCCAGCAAAGGGGATCAATTGCAGCCAGAAATGCATGTCCAAGAAATACCTTCTCCATCAGACTTGAGATATCTTCTCCTGCCCAGAGGCACTGGAGCAGGAGAACAGAAAGGGAGAACGGGATCCAGGCATACTGTCTAATATTCCTGACCCTGACCTTAAATTTTCTCTTTTGTCAAATGTGAAGACTAGCCTCCTCACTTTCAGAAGTGTGTGTGTGTGTGTGTGTGTGTGTGTGTGTGTGTGATATGAAGCAAGCTATTTAAAGGAGGAGTACAGGGGCGCCTGGGCGGCTCAGTGGTTTAAAGCCTCTGCCTCCCATTCAGGTCATGGTCCCAGGGTCCTGGGATTGAGCCCCGCATCGGGCTTTCTGTTCAGAAGGGAGCCTTCTTCCCCGCTTTCTCTCTGCCTGCCTCTGCCTACTTGTGATCTCTGTCTGTCAAAAAAATAAATAAAATCTTAAAAAAAATAAAAGAGCAGTACAAGAGGCCAGTAAGCAGAGGACCTTAGCAAGAAGGCTCACATAGAAGGGACAGGCAGTCATCATCCACAGGAGGAACAATGCCTGAGAATGAACAGGAGAGGTGGCAGGTGAAGAGAGAGGAGGCCAGCACTTCCCACTCCTGATTGTTTCTCTGGCTCCATCCATCCCCATCCTTTTCCCCTCCTGGCCCCAAATCCAGTCATAAGCATTTGGGTCCTCCCTGCTGCTGAGCTGGGAGGTACCTGAGCTCAAAGCATGACCCTGTTTCAGCACCACGGACAGCACCAACCCCCTCGGGACCACCGCCCCACCTGAGACTCTCCAGGAGTCAGTGTCTCCTGGAGAGTCAGTGGATGGAGAGCCCCCAGAAAGCCAACATTTTATCAGCCCCCAGTGCAGAGTGGGAGGAGCCTACAGAAGGGTCTGGTGATATCCTAAGTCAATGATGCTGGTCAGGGGTGTCTGGGACCTCATAGGATGTGCTTCCCTCCTCAGACTTGGGCTCTTTGTTCACAGAAGGTGTTAACCAAGGATTGGGTGTTGTCCTGAGGTGAGGTTTAGGCATGGGTGGCCCCAGTAATTAGATGGAATAACAAGGCCAGTCTTGGGACATTGTTGGCAAGAAAGTAGTGATCACTCAAAGAGGGAGTCCTTATGGCATTTAGAGCTTTTGTAAGACCTTTGGATAAATAACGTTTCCATTCAGCTTTGTAACTGTCTTCCTACCAAGCCTGAATAACTTCAAGATTTTTTTTTCTTTCTGCATTTGAATTGATTTTCACTCTTTCAGTCTGGGATGGGTTTTTTCTCTTTCCATGTTTTCTCACATTTCTGTCTAGAGCCTTCCTGTCCCCTGATAGGTGGTCTCAACCACTCCAAGGGTCCCACCTCTGCCCAGGTGATTCTTGCAGTTACTAGCCCATGCTGTCTTGAGCCCCAGAGCTGGTAAGTGGAAGGAAGGCTGGGTCCTGTTAATAGGACTGGAAACAGGAAATTCATGCCCGTCCAACATCCCTCCATTTCTGTTCCTCCTTTTCTGGTCCTTCTCTGCTCAGGATCACCTGCATGGGGGCTGACTTCCACCAGCCCCCTCCCCTATGGTCCCTCCAGGATCTACTACACCAAGTGATCAGATTCCTCCCAGGAAACCCTTTATCGAGTCCCCCCAGCACAAAAACAGGGTTCACCATTGATCACCCCCAGAGCCAATATTCTGCAGGACGCTGACTTCATTTGGCTTTTCCCTGATGAGGTTGGAAACCTCTAGAAAAGGAAGGATGAGAAAAACTTGAGCTGTTTTGGGGTGCCTGGGTGGCTTAGTTAGTTAAGCAACTGCCCTTGGCTCAGGTCATGCTCCTGGAGTCCCCAAATCAAGTCCCACATTGGGCTCCCTGCTCAGCAGGGAGTCTGCTTTTCCCTCAGGCCTCTCCCCTCTCATGCTCTCTCTCTCTCAAATAAATAAATAATTTTTTTGAGCTGCTTTGTCTCTTAGGATAAGGGAAAGTCCTGGATATGGGATCCCAAAGGGAGGAGCCAGGCATAAGAGCACTGTGCCCATTGTCTCCTAAACTTCTCTCCCCATCCCTAATCCACCTCCACACAGTAGGAAAGCACTTTGGTGATTTTCCCCAGCCCCTACACAAAAAAATAGATGAACAAATTTTTGTTTACCTGTCACTTCTGGTCTTCCAAACTATTTCCTATAGTTGTAAGTGAGTAGATGCAAGGAGAGAAAAGTCACCTATATGTAACTTTTTTTTTAACCAGAATTAAAATTGTACTTTATGCAAGATTCTGCTATTTGTGTGTTTCCCTTTATGTAAATACTGCCACTTGACATGTATTTATCACCTACTCTGAAATTTGTCATTATTGTGCACAAAGCGAGTCTGCACTGCTTATAAGAAATGCACATTCTTGCTTCCAAGGACTCACTTTCTATCTTGGAAACATAAATACACAGTCAAGGAAATTCATCTTCTCACCCTCTCTCTTCCCATCCCCAATCTGTTTTCCGTAGAGAAGCCAGAGGGAATTCTAAAAACCCAAGAGTCATTTTCAGCTTCCAACCCTCCAGTAGTTCCCAGTTGTTCAAGCAGAAATAGCAAAATCCTTTAACATGAACTCAAGCTGTTACATGAACCATCTTATTTGGCTAAGGGGGCAGGGACCAGGTTCTAATGCCTAGAACACACCACAAGACAAAAAGCCAGCACATGCAGAGAGGTGCAAATGAATTTGTTTGTTTAATCTGTTAAAGGAAGACTTTTTTCTGAAGGCAATATCATGACCCTTATAGATATAAAATAAACATGCGTTAAAGATTTTTTATTGCGGCAAAAACACATACCATCAGATCTATCCTCTTAACATATTTTTAAGTGTACACCAGTGTTAACTGTAAGTACTGTGTTGTACAGAGGATCTCTAGAACTTTTTCAACTTGCAAGACTGAAACTTCATACCCATTGAATAGCAACTCCCCATTTTATTTATTTAACTCATTACAAACAAGGGAATGAGACAGAAATTAAAGATGCCCAAATTTATGTGGAATAAGGGAATATTGAAATGAATTTATGGATGCATGTAAAAGTGGCTTGGTAGGGGGATTTAAGTCCCCTCCCCAAGGAGACAGAATGTATGTGTATGTCTTTGGACAAGAATTATTTGCATTGCTATTAGTTATCTATAAATTATAGCATTTAAAATGGTTCAAAGGTAATAAAATGCTAAACTCAGATAATCCCAGATGGGTATGTTCTAAAGAATATATACTTTTTCACTGTGGACAACCAGAAATCTTATATTGATTATCCTAAATATCCTTATAATTCTTTTTTTTTTAAATAAAGATTTCATTTTTAAGTTATATGTACACCCAACATGACACTCAAACCCCCACTCCAAGATCAAGAGTCACATGCTCTAGTGACAAAGCCAGTCAGGCATCCCAATATCCTTACAACTCTTCTTTTTTTAAAGATTTTATTTATTTATTTGACAGAGAGAGTGAGAGAGCACAAACAGAGGGAGCAACAGGAAGAGGGAGAGGGAGAAGCAGACTCCCTGCTGAGCAGGGAGCCCAATGTGGGTCTCGATCCCAGCACTCTGGGATCATGACCTGAGCCTAAGGCAGATGCTTAACCGACTTAGCCACCCAGGCACCCCTATCCTTACAATTCTTAAAGTACATATTCATTGATCACCTAGTGTATGCCAAGCATTTTTCTAACCAGGGTGGATTCAGCAGGAGAGACAGACAAAGAATAATTAAGCAGATTATATTTTAGGCTGATTTGTGGTAAGGAGTTTGAAGAAAAATGAAAGAAAAAGATACAGAGAGAATATGAAATGGATTATAGTTTTCAATATGTTGTCCACGGATGTTGTCATTGGGAAACTGACATTTGAGTGTGCACACACATGCACACGCACGTGCCACAGGCACTTTAAGCAGACATGCACGAGTAATTCAGATATGCACACACAGAGGACACAGACCTACAGACACACGTATACTTCAGACACACAGACACACACACAGAGACAGACACACCTCCAAACACACACAGAGAAATCACACACATATATATATACAGACATACCTCAGGCATGCACACAACAGACCACAAACCCAGAACACACACATATATGTACACAGACCAAAGAAATACACACACACCACAGACACTCATAGAGACTGCAGACACAAACACACATGCACCTACACGGATACACAGGCCACAGACACACAAACACAACAGACACACTCATATATCACGTCCACCACAGCCACACAAGGTGCTCCTCACACTGGGAGCTTTGCCCTGGGAAGACTGGGGCCCTGGTTCTCTGGCCAAACAGATGAATAGACCAAGGTTGGTCTTACTTCAGCTCCCAGGACCCACCACTCAACAGATGGGAGACAGGTGCTCAGGGTGCAGGAGGACGGGCTCAGCCAGCAGAGGGGCCAGCTGGAGCAGAGGCCCACGGAGACTGTGCTGACCCGGGGAGAGAAGGGGAAGTATGTTCAGCTAAGTAAGAGCAAGGCAGAGATCAGAGCACAGAAGAGCAGCAGGTGTTTCCTCCAATTACCAAACCTGTCCCTTCCTTTCTCTTCCAACCTTGGAGTGGCCCCATCCTACAGACTGTCCACTGGCCACTGTGTGGACTGTGTCCAGCGTGGGCCAGACTAGCCTGCACAGAGCACTAGACCTGTGTGAACACATCTGCCTTCTTGAAAATCCCATGCGTTGGTTTATTGGGGTTAACGTAACGAAGTACACTGACCCCGCGGCTTAGTTAACAGAAGTTCATTTCTCAGAACTCTGGAAGCTAGACATTGTGGGCAGAACAGGCTCCTTCGCAAGCCTCTCTCCTTGGTTTGTAGGTGGCTGGTTCCCCCTTGTGCTCATGTGGTCTCCTGTTTGTGCATGTCTCTGTCCTAATCCCCTCATCCTCCTCCTCTTCCTCTTCCTCTTCCTCCTCCTCCTCCTCTTCTTCTTCTTCTTCTAGGATTTTATTTATTTATTCTGAGAGTGAGAGAGAGAGCACATGCAGGGGGAGCGGCAGGCCGAGGGAGAAGCAGACTCCCCACTGAGCAGGGAGTCCGATGTGGGGCTCAATTCCAGGACATTTAACTGACTGAACTACATAGGGGCCCCTCCTAATCCCCTGTTCTTATAAAGGCACCAGTCTTGCTGGAGTGGAGCTCACCCCAATGGCCTCATTTTACTTTAACGATCTCCTTAAAGACCCTATGTCCAAAGATAGTCATATTTGGAGGTACTGACGTTTGAAAATGAACATATGAAATCTAGGGTGACACAACTCAGCCCATAACACCCTGTGAATATAGGCCTCCAGCTATGCACAGGAATTAGACCCCTTCCCAAGGCAGCACAGTGAGCATCTGGTACGCATGATCTCTTCGTGGGAGGCCACAGACGAAGGAGCCCTAGGACACAGCTGGCCAGCAGGACCTTCTTACCAAAGCAGGAATATGAAGGACCACTGAGGAATGGGCAGGGCCAGACATTTGACGTGTAAGATGGCCACACCCAAGTCTGTGGAAAATGCCCACCACTGTCCCATATTCTCCCACAGATAAGAGCTGGGCACTGCGATCCCTCCATGTGACTGCTGGGGAAACTGAGCCTTGGAGGGGAGGAGGGCCAGGCACGCCTGGGCATTCTCCCTCAACGTCATGCAGTGCTATCATCTTGCTGCAAATGCCCAGCTCTCAGGTGTGGTCCAATGTGGGCGACACCTGGGGCGCCTGGAGCAGAGGGCTGTGAGCCGGCCAGCAAGCCCTGGAACACCTGGGAGTCCCGGTCCCTGTCCACTCTGGCCATTCATACCTGGGAACTCACCTCCTGGCTTCCCAGAGCAATGGTGTTCCCACAAGCCCCTGCCTGTGCTTCTGCCAGCTCACACTGTACCAACAGGAGCTGCCACAGCCTGGAGTTTCTCCGTCCCCTTGGGTGTTAGGGGAGTTTTTAAGAACAGAGATGGGGTCTGTCCTTCTCCACTTTGACTCCACGGCCCTGAAAGGAGATGTTCATGATGCGGGTGTCGTGCTCACTCGTTAATTACACATCAGTCACTTCCCTCGTCCACAGTGGGGAGGTAGCCCCACCTTTCATGCCTCAAGGTTCCCCTGCTCACCCTCCTGCATCCCACATCCGGCAGGACTGAACATCCAGGGTTTCTAGAAGCTATCATTGGCCAGGTAGTCCCTGCCTTCCTGGTGGGAACGGAGGCTACAGATAGGGACTGGGGGGTGGGGGGTGGGGGGTGGCTGGGACCCCATCTGGAAAGTAGAAGTTGTTAGTCTCCAAGGTCCGTGCTGTCATCAACTGCGTCCCAGCACCAACTTCCTCTTCTGTGGCCAGTCACTTTTCAGACATTAGCCTTGGCCCTCCTATTGGGGCTTCCTCTCTGTCCTGTGGCAGCTCCATGGCTCTCACCCCAAAGATGCTGCCGCTGCTGCTGTCCCTGCTGTGGGCAGGTAAGTGGGCCAAGGGGAGGGGGCCCATGGGGCTGGAGTTGCCACTCACCCTCGATTCTCCACAGGGTCCCTGGCTCAGCATTCAGAATACCAGATGCAGGTGCAGGAGCTCCTGACGGTGCAGGAGGGCCTGTGCACCTCCGTACCCTGCCACTTCTCCTACCCCCGCCAATACACTAATAATGACCCAGCTTATGGCTACTGGTTCCGGGAAGGAGCCAGTTCAAACAACGATGCTGCAGTGGCCACAAACAACCTAGGTCATAAAGTGCAGGAGGAGACCCAGGGCCGATTCCGCCTCCTCGGGGACCCCCGGGCCTATGACTGCTCCCTGGACATCAGAGATGCACAGAGAAGGGACTCGGGGACATACTTCTTTAGGGTGGAGAGAGGGTCTTCTGTGAGATATAATTACCTGCAGAATCAGCTCTCCGTGTTTGTGACAGGTAAGGAATGGGCTTCAGGAGAGGACACATGTCCCATGCATGGATCCCGAGGGCTCCTGGGGCAGGGCCAGGAAGGGACCCCCTGATCTCCATCCTGGCTGGGGAGGAGACAGCTGGCCTGGGGTGGAGGCTGCTTCTAGGGGCACACTCAGGGTCCCACTGCAGGATCTCTCTCTCTCCTCCTCAGCTCTGACACAGACACCTGACATCCACATCCAGGGGTCCCTAGAATCTGGCCACCCCAAGAACATTACCTGTAGCGTGCCATGGGCCTGTGAGAGGGGGACACCCCCCACCTTCTCCTGGATCGGAGTTGCCCTCCCCTCCTGGGGCTCCAAGGCTCCCCACTCCCCCGTACTCACCCTCACCCCGAGGCCCCAGGACCATGGCACCAACCTCACCTGTCGAGTGACCTTCCCCGGAGCTGGTGTGAGCACGGAGAGGACTGTCCAGCTCAACGTGTCCTGTGAGTGCCAGGCCAGGGTGCCAGGGTCCCTGAGGGCTGGGGGTGTTGGGGAGGCAGGGTCTCGAATCCTGGGGAGGAAGGAAAGAAAACACCAGATTCCACCCCTTTCCCATTTCTGAAGTTTCTGGGGGAAAAGGGCCAACACCGACTTTCCTGCCCCTGAAAACAATTGTGTCTATCTGTTCAGATGCACCCCAGAACCTGACCATCAGTGTGTTCCGAAGAGAAGGTACAGGTAGGGTACAATCTCTCATCTTGGGCTGTGGTGCAAATGGCATCTGTCTCCATCCTTCAGAGCAGAGTTGGGGTTTCAGAACTCAGGTGGGAGAAAGGCTCAGGTGTGGGGGCAGCAGAGGTGGGGAGCAGCCCACTGGCTCCTCAGGGTACAAACTGGTTTCTCCCCACCGCTGACCCTGCTCTCAAGGGTACTGCATGACCTCTGTGCCTGATGGGGGTGGCCGTCCCCAGTGTCCCAGCTATGTTCTCCCCCCAAATATCGCCTCATTCCCCTTAGGATCTGGACCCCACCTACTCCTGCAATTCCCTTCCACATCATAGTATTATTGTTTAAAACAGTAAACACAAAATGTGTCTTGGTCTGCTTGGGCTGCCATAACAAAATACCACAGACAGAGGGGCTTAAGCCTCAGACACTTATTCCTCACATTTCTGGAGGCAGGTTCAAGGTCAAGGTGCCAGCCAGTTTGGTTCCCAATGAGAGCTCACTTCTCGTAAACAGCTGCTTTCTGGCACTGTTTTCTCTCACACAACTAAAAGAAAGTGAGTTCTTTGGTGTCTCCTCTTACAAGAGCACTAATCCAGGGGCACCTGGGTGGCTCAGTTTGTTAAGTGTCTGCCTTTGGCTCAGGTCGTGATCCCACGGTCCTGAGATCAAGTCCTGATTTGGGCTCCTTACTCAGCGACAGGCCTGCTTCTCCCTCTCCGTCTGCTGCTTCCTCTGCTTGTGCTCTCTCTCTCTCTGACAAATAAATAGATAAAATCTTTTTAAAAAAGAAAAAGAGCCCTGATACCTTCTAAGGCCCCTACTCTCATGATCTCACTTAACCCTAATCACCCTCAAAGACTCATCCAAATACCTCCAAATACCACCATGTTGGAGGGTAGGGCTTAGACACATGAGCTTAAAGAGAACACGATCCAGTCCCCAGCAAAATGGAGTAAGAATAAAATAGTCTTCGGCACCTGTGTACCTCCCCTCTTGGTTATTTTTCCAAATACAATCTACACATCTACATTTAAAAACACACACATAGGGGCGCCTGGGTGGCTCAGTGGGTTAAGACTCTGCCTTCGGCTCAGGTCATGATCTCAGGGTCCTGGGATCGAGTCCCGCATCGGGCTCTCTGCTCTGCAGGGAGCCTGCTTCCTCCTCTCTCTCTCTGCCTGCCTCTCTGCCTACTTGTGATCTGTCTGTCAAATAAATTAAAAAAAAAAATTAAAAAAAACACACACATACGTACACACCATGCTATATAACTCCTCTGCATCTCTATTATTTTTTAAGTTTTCATTCAAATTCCATTTAGTCAACATATAATGCAACATTAGTTTCAAGTGTATAATATAGTAATTCATCACTTCCATACTCACCTGGTGCTCATCACAAGTGCCCTTCTCAATCTCCTTATTTCCCCCTCGCCCCTCTTCCTCCTCTCCAGGAAATGATCAGTTTGCTCTGTATAGTTAAGAGTCTGTTTCTTGATTTTTCTCTCTCTCTCTTTTTGCCTTTGCTCATTTGTTTTGTTTCTTAAATTCCACATATGTGTGAAATCACCTGGTGTTTGTTTTTCTTCCAGCTGACTTATTTCACTTAGCTATTATATTTTTAAGAGTTATTTATTTATTTTAGAGAGCGAGAGCACGCACACGTGCATTTGAGCTGCGGGAGAGGCAGAGGAAGAGGGAGAGAGAGAATCTTCAGGCAGACTCCCCACTGAGCCGAGAGCCCGACCACGCAGGGCTGGGCTTGGTCCCAGGACACGGAAATCAAGACCTGAGCCTAAATCAAAATTTGGTCACTTAATTGGCTAAGCCACCCAGGTGCCCCTCACTTAGCTATTATTTTTTAATAAACTTTTCATGGTCGAGTAATTTTAGGTTTACATTGTACAGAGTTTCTATAAAGCCCTCGTCTATCTTCCCTTGTCTTTAAGATTTTTTATTTATTTATTTGACAGACAGAGATCACAAGTAGGCAGAGAGGCAGGCAGAGAGAGAGGAGGAAGCAGGCTCCCTGCTGAGCAGAGAGCCCGATGCGGGGCTCGATCCCAGGACCCTGGGATCATGACCTGAGCCGAAGGCAGAGGCTTTAACCCACTGAGCCACCCAGGCGCCCCTCCCTTGTCTTTAAAAGTATTAACACCACCATGATGCATTTGTCCCAACTAAGTAAGTGACGTTGGTACATTACTTTCTCTATGAGTTTGTAGGAAAGCTTCTTCATTCTTACTGAGGACTCCATGGTCTTCCAATTAGAAGTATATTATACTGTGAACTACTTAAGGAGTCCCCATTGGTGGAAAGCCATGGTGTTTCCAGACTTTTGTTAAGGCAAATAATACAGCAACAAATAACTTGTATAAACATCTTCCATATGTGTGCATGCATCTGTAAGATAATTCCCTAGAAAAGTCCCAAATCAAGAGGTATGTTTGCAATTTCTACAGTTACTGCCGAATCATACTGCACAGAAGCCGTTGTTTTTATAATCTCAACCTGCTGAACATTTTCATCCTTGCTGATATCTTAAGTGAATTCACTGTCATTTTAACTTGAATAATCATTTTGTAAACAGGTTGTGTAGCTTTCATTATGCTTAAGAGTCGTTTGTATTTCTTTGCGGACTTTTTCTTAATGATCTGAAGAAGCTCTTTTTACATGAAGGAGATCAGCTGTGTGTTACTTGAAAGGATTTATTTCCAGACTAATAATGGCCCTTTGACGTAGCATATGGTGACTTTGTTAGACAAAAACATGGTTTTTTGAGGAAGGCGTTGCATTCAGTGACATACTGGAGTTGGTTCTCACTGGCTGGCAAGAGCCAATTGTGTCCATGTTTTCCCAATTCTGAGTTCAGTGACATTTAGTTGGATGCTTGAAATCCGCCAAGGGGGAAGTATTTACACCAAGGAAATTGGCAAGTCAAGACTTTTTTTTTTCTCCCCTCCTCCTCCCCAATGAGCTGGTTGTTAAACATATACCAGTAAGCCACTGTTACTGTCTTTCCCCAATCTATTATTATTTTGAATCCTCAGCAATGTCATATGTCAACACTCACTCGAGCCTTACAGACTGCCTGCTCTTCCCTGAGCATGCAGAGCCATTTCACACCTTAGCTGCGGCTACACTTTCTGTGCCAGCCTCCAGCAATGTCCTTCCATGCTAGCTCCTGGCCCCTCTCATGCTTCACTTTAGCCTTTCCTCCTCCAGGAAGCCCTCCATGCCCTGACAGTCTCACTGAATTCCCATCTTCAGGGTTCCCCCGAGCACAATGTACCCCCATCACAAAACACATCACACTGCTGTATGACACCTGATTCTGGGTATCTCGCTCACAAGACTGTGAACTCTCAGAATAACTAAATTAGACAGGTCTTAGCGAACTTAGAGAAAGACAGAATGTACATGGGCCTCTGTACATGGGTGCTTTCTCTCAGTCCTGTCCCCTTCAGCTGACCCCATGATCATGGGGTTCAATCATGTGGTGGAAGAGAAGAAACAGATTTACATGATGTGAGGAAAAGAGACAGAGAGAGAGAGAGAGAGAGAGGCAATACTCCCAGTGAGGACCAGGGCTTAGCTTTCTCTCTGTCTTGCCAGGACCTGAGGCTCTGGGCAATGGCTCGTCTCTCCCAGTCCAGGAGGGCCAGCCCCTGCGCCTGGTCTGCATCGATGACAGCAACCCTCCTGCCAGGGTGAGCTGGACCCGGGATAGCCTGACCCTGCAGCCTTCACAACCCTCAAATCCTGGGATCCTGGAGTTTCCCCGGGTGGAACTGGTGAACCACGGAAGATACGTCTGCCAAGCTCAGCACCTGTTGGGCTCCCTGGAAGCATCCGTGAGCCTCCTTGTGAAGAGTGAGTTGGGACATATCTGGGAAGGATGCCTGGGCCCTGGGGAGGGGTGCCTCCTCTGATCTCTCTGCTGTCTTCCCACAGCCCCCGTGAAGCTGTTTGGTCCCTCCTGCTCCTGGGAGGGCGAGGATATGCACTGCCACTGCTCTGCTCAATCCCAGCTGCTCCCTTCTGTGCACTGGTGGCTGGGGGAGGAGCTGCTGGAGGGGAACCACAGCAACGCCTCCTGGATCCTCACCTCCAGCTCTGTGGGGTCCTGGGCCAACAGCTCCCTGAGCCTCAGCGGGCCGCTGGGCTCCAGCCTCAGACTCAGCTGTGAGGCCTGGAATGCCCACGGAAAACAGAGCATGGCTATCCTGCTACTGCCAGGTCAGGGAGTTATGAAGGGCAATGCCCGGGGAAGGGGGTGCATGAATCAGGATCCTAGAAGACATTGAAGAGACAAGTGGCTCTGACTTGGGCAAAGGAGCACTAGAGGTCAGAGTCATCCGTAGGTTGAAGAGGGGAGGGTTTGAGGGAAGGGCCAGGGGAACAGGAGGCTGGGGTCACATAGAGGGGTGGGGGACAAAGGAGCCAGTCCTGGGTAGCTGTGGGCACACCCCTGGGTCATGGATTCCAGAAGGCTGGGTGCTCAGGTGCCTGCTTAGCAGGACTGGAGTTTACCCCAAGGTCTCTTATCTGCAGGGAGACCAGGGGCCAGGACGGGTGTGATTCAGGGGGCCATCTGGGGAGCTGGTATCACAACCCTGCTTGCTCTCTGTCTCTGCCTCATCATCTTCTTCACGTGAGTGCGGGCTCTGCTTTGAGTGAAGGCCTCCTGAGGTTGGGTGACCCAAAGAATCTCCCAAACTCGAAGCCTAGAGCCGAAGAAACCTGGGGAAGTGATGCAGCCAGAGGGGACACAATTTGTCCAAGTGGCATCAGGAATCTAGCCTCCTGACATAGAGGCAGGGAGTGGTCTGTTCCCCACACGGGGTTCCCACTGTCAGGGAGAAGAGAATATGCATTCTCCTCCTAGTCTCTGTAGCCAGATGGCAGCCTTCATGCCCTGCCTCAGTCACTCATCCTTCCAGGCTTCCAGCTGTGAGCAGCCAGGCTGAAAGGCTTTGATCTCTCCCCTCAGAGTGAAGACCTACAAGCAGAAGTCAACCAGGAAAGCAGCGTGCAGGGATGGCGTCCATCCAGCCTCAAATATGGTCTCCCAGGTAAGTGGCTGGGGCATCTCTTTCTCTGGTGTCCCACCTGGACACCTCTCCTGGGATGGACCATGGGGTGGCTCACTCAGCATGCTAAAAGATGAGTCCATCATGGACCCTCCAAATTTGGTCCTCCCTCGGGATTTCTGGCTGGGCTCAACTCAGAGACCCGAGAGCCCCCTTTTCTTCTCCCCTCCCCTCCATCAGCAAGACCCAGTAATGGGCCAAGTTCCACCCATTTCCCTTTCAGCAAAGTTTCTTTTTCCGTTTAGCCTCTTCCCTGCTGAGCCCTCACTGTCTCCCTCCTGCGCCACTTTCTGTGCCTTACCTCCACGACGCCACCTCTCCACCTCACCTCCCAAGCTTTGGTCAAGAAATTCCCCAAACCCCTGTGACCCCACTGTCTGAATCAGCATGGTTCAACAGAAAAATAATATGAACCATGTACATGGCTAAAATTTACTAATGGCCACATTTAAAAAATAGAAAGAAGTATGAGATCAGTTTTAATGTAATATATTATTTAACCCAATATATTCAAAATATCATTTCACCATCATATCATCAGAATCAATGTACAGATTATTAATGAGATAGTCTGAATTATTCCTTCCTCTCCTCCTTCCCCTCCTTCTCCTTCTTCTTCTTCTTCTTCCCCTTCTTCCTCTTCCTCTTACCCTTTCCCTTCCCTTTCCCCTTCCTCATCCTCCTCTCCTTCTTCTTCTCATACTCTTTGAAATCCAGGGTATGTTTCACACTCATGGCACACCTCCGCTCAGAATCTCCATGTTTCATGTACTCAGTAACTACATGTGGCTAGGAGCTACCGTATTGGACATGTAGTCCAGTTTCCTTGGTCTGGTGTTCCGTGACCTGCCCTCTGCTGAGCTCTCTGGCCCACTTCCTTCCCCTGCCCACAAAAGTAGCTCCTTAATCCCAGGCAGGGCTCGTTTTCTGTAACTTTGTGCCATTGCACGCATGATTTCCTTTGACCCTCCTCATTTGCACTGGCTAGATCCCTAATTCACCTTTCACGCTCCAATTTGAATATCCCCCTGCCCTAGGCAGGCAGACTGTCACCATGCCTCCCTGTAATAATCATAGGCATGTTCCCAGCATCGTGTGAGCCCCTGGGTCGATGCTGCTTCTGTGCACCAGATTATAAGTTACGATTTTATCGTGTGTGTGTGTGTGTGTGTGTGTGACAATTTGGTACTGTCTCTTTTCCCTGATAGGCTGTTTGAGGTCAGAGATTGTGTGTGCTGAAGAGTTTCTTGACCTTGCTTACTCTGTTTTAATATCTATAAAATGGGGATAACAGTTATACCATCCACAGGGGAGTGGGGAGAGTTGTAAGGATTCAATGCCATCATGACAAAAATTTGTTAAAGATACAAATGAATGAATGAGAATGAATGAATGGACGGATGAATGCTCAGGAAATGGGCATGAAGTGGATAAATGAGTAAGTGCACCCCAGCCCCCTCTTCCCTTCTCCAGACCCAAAGGGCAGCTCCAATGCCTTTCCTTCATTCCACTCAGGATCACCTGAGCAAACGCTGCTCAGACAGCCCCTCAGACCACCTGCCCCCAGCTGTGGCCACCTCCCCCTCAGAGAAGGAGCAGGAGCTCTACTACGCCAGCCTCAGCTTCCACGGGCTGAAGTCACACAACTTTCAGAACCAGGAGACCACTGAGTATGCAGAGATCAAGATCCAGAAATGATGAGCCCAACCTGATCCCTGCCTCCAGTAGGACCAGCTCTGACTGGAGCCTGGACAGGACATTTCTGAAGAAACGCATAGCAGACACTGATTCCTTAGGAGTTGACAGCCCTCGGAGCCAAAGTTTATAAATTGGAATGTGACACTTCTTAGAGTGGCGGAAAATCACAGATTCCTGATTTCAAACATCAGGTGAGGCACTTCACCTCCCTATGCCTCCCTGTGTTCCCTCCTCTGTGAAATGGGGAATAATAATCATCAGGTACATTGTTCAGTGGGGAAAAAATGCACCATTGGCATTGTTAAGCATATCCTTATGTGTTAAGTTTACCTCAGGATGGAGGGAGAGATCAGCTTTTGAACATGTATTATTTTGTCTTTTGTTTTCTTTTTCTTTGTATTATTTTTAAAAGTAAATATATTTCTGAATGTAACTCTGGCAGGAGTAGATATTTCCCAATACAAGTGTCTAATGAAGGATTCATTCACAGTATAAAAAGAATATATAAGAATCTTCCAAAAATCAGTAAGAAAAAGACACACAACCTAATAAAAAAGCGAGATATTCAAAGGGCCCATAGGCATATAAAAAGGTGTTTAATGTCAGTAGCTTTCAAGAAAAAGCAAGTAAAGACCCCAGTGGTAGGTCACTGCACAGCCACCACTATGATTAAAATAGTAAAAATGGTATCAAGAACATCAAGTGTTGAAGACACTACACCAAGTGAAATAAGCCATCACCAAAAGACAAACACGGCGTGAGTCCAGTTATACGAAGTATCTAAAGTAACCAAATTCTTAAAAACAGAAGGTAGAGGGGACCCAAGGGAGGGAAAACAAGAAACGGCTTTCAATAGGTAGGGTTTCAGTTCTGCAAGATGAACACTTCCTAGAGCTTAATGATGTACATGTAGTTAACGCTACTGTACCACACACTTAAAAATATTTAAGATGATAAAATTTATGTTTTTTTAAACTACAATAAAAAAGAGTACTTTAAAAAAAACCCGTTATTTAAAACGGGGTTGGGGATGTGGATGGACAGTTAATGGTTAATGGGTATAGAATTTTACCCATTCTAGGGACGGATGATAGCGACAATTGCACAATGTAAATGCAGTTCATGCCACTAAACGTGCACTTGAAACAGCAGAATTTAAGTTGTGTCTACATTGCCACAATGACATTTTTTCCTTAGAGAATATCAAGTATGCTTCAGCAGCCCCTATCCTAAAATTGGAAAGAACCTGAGAAGATTAGCGTGGCCCTTGTGTAAAAATGTCAGTGTTGGTGATGAGGAGCAACTGGAACTCTCCTACATTGTCAGGGGGGAGGGGAGTGAGAACTGGTACAAGACCCTTGGGAAAATGCTGGTCACTCTCGACTGACACTGAGCATGGAGCCAGCAATTTCACTCCAAGGTGTGTGTCCAGCACAAGTTCATAGAAGCATTCACCGGATGTGTACGAGAACGTTCATGGCAGCTGTGGCTGCCATGAAAAATGGAACCCGCCCAAATGCCCATCAACAGTAAGACAGGTAGATAGACTGCCGTGTATTCATGCAATGGAAGAAGCAAATAACAGCTCTGTACAACGCATGAGAAGCTTAGAGACATAATGTGAAATAATCCAGACGCAAGAGTCCTCACTATGTGACATCTTTGATGTGAGGTTTCGAAACAGACAAAACCAAGATGATTATCATATGATCTCTCTGATATGAGGAGTTTGAGAGGTAGGGTGAGGGGTTTGTGGGGTAGGGAAGGAAAAAATGAAACAAGAGGGAGAGAAACCATAAGAGATTCTTAATCTCACAAAACAAACTGAGGGTTGCTGGGGGTAGGGAGAGGGTGGTGCGGTTATGGACATTGGGGAGGGTATGTGCTATGCTGAGTGCTGTGAAGTGTGTAAGCCTGACGATTCACAGACCTGTACCCCTGGGGCAAATAATACATTATATGTTAATAAAAATTATTTTTAAAAAAGAAACAGAAAAAACTAATCTTTGCCATTGGAAGTGCAGATACTTGTTGCCATTGGGGGGTAGTGACAAGAAGGATCCAGTGGGGCACTCCTGGGGTCTTCCAGTAAAGATTTGTATTTTTTTAAAATTAATTTATTTATTTTCAGCATAACAGTATTCATTGTTTTTGCACCACACCCAGTGCTCCATGCAATCCGTGCCCTCTCTAATACACACCACCTGGTTCCCCCAACCTCCCACCTCCCGCCACTTCAAACCCCTCAGATTGTTTTTCAGAGTCCATAGTCTGTCATGGTTCACCTCCCCTTCCAATTTCCCCCAACTCCCTTCTCCTCTCTAACTCCCCTTGTCCTCCATGCTATTTGTTAAGCTCCACAAATAAGTGAAACCATATGATAATTGACTCTCTCTGCTTGACTTATTTCACTCAGCATAATCTCTTCCAGTCCCATCCTGATGGAGGCATAATACTCCATAGTGTATATGGACCACATCTTCCTTATCCATTCGTCCGTTGAAGGGCATCTTGGTTCTTTCCACAGTTTGGCGACCGTGGCCATTGCTGCTATAAACATTGGGGTACAGATGGCCCTTCTTTTCACTACATCTGTATCTTTGGGGTAAATACCCAGCAGTGCAATTGCAGGGTCATCTTGATCTGGGTCCTAACTGCTCAGATGTGGTCACTCTCTGAAACATTTTTGAGTAAAACATTTGTGAGTAAAACATTTGTGGTTTGTGCCCTTTTCTGTTTGAATAGTACTCTTTAACAGAATTTACATTAAGATTTTTTTAAAAGATGGGGCACCTGGAGTTTCCACTCAGGTCATGAACTCAGGGTCTGGACCAAACCCAGTACCAGGCTCAGGGGAGTCTGCTTCTCTTTCTTTCTCTCTCCCTCTGCCCACCTCAACTCACACATGTACTATCTCTCTCAAATAAATAAATAAAATTTTTAAAATATTTTTAAAAATTATCCTTGTAATTATCTAACTCTGATTTCCACCAACTCTAAGCTCCCCCAGGGCAGGGACTATGTCTGGCCCTGTGCTTTTGGAACTCAGCCTTGGACACAACACATGAAGTGGGCTCAGGAAACCTCTGAAATGCCTACCACTCAGGTGCAACGGGACAACATGCCTGGGCTCTGCTGGGGCCTCCAGCTTGTATTTCTACCCCAGAGCTCTCTCCTGGACTCTAAACCTGTATGTCTTCTTGGACATGTCTCACTGAAGGACCACAGGCTCCTCACTTTCAATGCATCCCAGACTGGCTCCATGTCTTTCCTCATGTCTGGTTCTCCCCTAGGTTCTCCATCCAGGATGTGGGAATGTTCCACAAGACATGCTGTCTGATACCCACCATCTTAGCAAGGAGGGCATCATGCTCCCATGTCTCCATTAACTACTACGTCCCACCAGGGCACAATTTCTGGTCTGACACTCACTGGGATCTTGTGAAACAGGTTTCTTCCTCTTCTCCAATCTCGTAGACTCCAATTTACACTCCTCTATGGCTGTTCCTCTAAGAGGTCACTGTCTGAATCACTTCCTGAATCTCGTGAGTCTGCATCTTTTCCTCCCCCACTGGAAGCCATAAGGTCCCCTTGGCCATGGTATAAAGTGCCCCAAGGAGCAACTACCTGGTCCAATAGTACTCAAGGCCCAACTTGCAGCATTAAGCCTTCTTCCACCCCTTCCTGCTATCCTGGGGAAGACTCTGGCGCTCCCTCCTCTGGAAGGAGATCACATTAATCTCTCCACCATAGCTTTAATCTTTAATCACAGGGTCTAGAGACCATCTAAGTGGTTTTTGTGACGTTGGTAGTGGACACTGGTTAAATGTTTAAGCCCCTTCATAGTAGCCAAAATGTGGAAACAACCCAATGCCCATCAACGGATGAATGCAAAAACAAAATGTGGTCTGTCCCTAAAACAGAGTATTATTCAGCCATAAAAAAAAGCTGAAGCCCTGATCCATATGATGTGCATGAACCTCAAAAATGTGCTAAGTGGGGTACTCCAGAAACAAAGGCTACTTATTTCATTATTCCATTTATATGAAATATGTAAAATAAGTAAATTCATAGAGATGGAAAGCTGATTACAGGCTGCCATGGACTGCGGAAAGGGTGAACGTTTAGTGGGTGTGGGTTTCTCTTTGGAGTGATGAAAACGTTCTGGAATCAGATAGAAGTGGTGGTTGCACAACATGGTGGATGTACGAAATTCCACTAAATCATTCACTTTAAAATCATCTAGTTTTAGGGGAGCCTGGGTGGCTCAGTGGGTTAAAGCCTCTGCCTTTGGCTCAGGTCATGATCTCAGGGTCCTGGGATCGAGCCCCGCATTGGACTCTCTGCTCACCAGGGAGCCTGCTTCCTCCCTTCTCTCTCTCTGCCTGACTCTCTGCTTACTTGTGATTTGTCTGTCAAATAAATAAATAAAATCTTTTTAAAAATCATCTAGTTTTAAATAAATAAATAAAATCATCTAGTTTATGAAAAAAATCGTCTAGTTTATGTTACATGAATTTCCCCTTAATTAAGAAAAATAATTTAAGTTCTTCAAAGTCATTCAAATGCCCACTTCACCACTTGACCTGTTGCTGCTTCCACTTGCTCCTCCCTCCAATGAAGATAACAACATTTCCTAGCTCATTCGGTGGTTTTGAGAATGCACTGAATTAATGCACACAGGGAGGCTCTGTCCCCAGTGTGTGGTGAGCAACTCTTGGAGACTGGTCAAAGTGCACTCAGCCAAGGGCCAAACGCTGCCCAGGTAATCCTTCGACTGGTCAAATGACCTCTAGGCTTCAACCTATAGACACGTGATATCAAGTTGTCCACCACACCCTGATCAAGTGGACGACTAACCCTGTGGTCCCAGGGAAAGGCCATTAATGTGCAAGAGAGGAAGGAGAAGTGTAAGACCTATTTCAAGTCTTCACATCCAGGGTTTTCTTTCACTTCCCGCTCTCTCATCGCCCATTCCCATGAGTCACCAAGTTCCTGATCTGCCCCCCTCCCTGCACCCCTGGATCTGGTCTTCTTGACCTTTCTCCCCAGGACCATTAAAACAGCTACCTCCTCAGCCTCTGGGCTCCCCGTTAGGCCATCTATCCCTCCCCTGCTAAACATCCTTCTGTGACTGCCCCTCTCCCTCCAGATGAGGGGTCAACTCCAATGAGAGCTACACAGGAATTTTCACAATCTCACTGTCACCTACCTCACCCCTTTCTCTCAACCACCATCCCTCATACACCTCAGCCACATCCTTGTCACTCCCGGAACATCCATGCCCTGTTGTGCTCTCCATGCTTCCTTCACATGGTTCCATCTCACTGCAATAGATGGAGAAAGGAGTTTCTCCATCTTTATGACACATACTTATCCTTTCAGATTCCCCTCAAATCCACCTCCTCAGACAAGCTGCATTCCCTCCCTGGTCCCCACCCCCTGCCCTGCAGTTTCCCATGTGTTGGGTTAGGGCATGGTTTAACAACCTCAGTGCTATTGATATTTGGGCATTAGGGGCTGAATGATTCTTCATGGTGGGGAGCTGTCCTGTGCATTGTAGGATGTTAAGCAACTGCCTTGGCCTCTACCCCCAGAATGTCAGGAGCTTCCCCTACTCATCTTTGACTACCAAAAATGTCTCCAGACATTGCCAAGTGTAAATGGAGTGGGGGGAGGTTGGTGCACAAAGGTCACTGCTTGAGAAGCACTGGGTTAGGGCCACCCTTCTCTGCACTCATAGAGATACTTCAACAGAATGACCAACTTTCTCTAGTTCTTCTTTTCAAGGTCACCACAAACACCACTTCACTCCTGGCCAGTTACAAAACAATTGAGTACAGTTCCGTTACTTTGCATAACATTCGTGAGGGACACCTTGAGAAATCCCTACTTTTCTTCCCATTTCTTCATTCTCCAAACATTTACTGCATGCCTATTTGGGGAACACCAAGGCGAAGAAGATAACAGTTTTGGCCTCAGAAGAGCTCAAGTTCATCCATGGGGTTCAGGGAAGGGACAGAAATACACAACCTATTAAAACATAGCATGATGAGGTCTCTATAAAGATGGGAATAGGTTACTAAACAGATAAGTTGAGCCCATGGTCTGAGGACACAAGGGTGAAAGCTCTGACCTCTGCCTCAGAGGTGGGAAGAGGGTTAGAAAAGGATTTTGAGGGGAAACTCTTTTCAAGCTCCATCCTGAGGGGCAAGCAGGAGTTGGCCAAGCCTAGGAGAGGAAAAGCAGCCCAGGTAGTGATAACATCAGATACAAAGCAGGGAAGTGGGAGCTGACCTGGCAGCTTCTGGGGCAACGACAGTCAGTTTGCAATAGGTGGAACCTGAGGTGAAGGAGACAAGGTTAATTTTCCCCCTGAAACTCTGGCTGGCATCTGATCTCCAAGGGCCCCCTGTAGCCAGGCTGAGGAAGCTGGGCTTCATCCTCCAGTCTGCCACATAAAAAAATGAATGGATTTAGATAGAAACTTTGTTCAAAAGTATTATTGCAACAAGAAAAGGAGGATTATTGCAATAGGAGAAGGAGGATTCCTCTTGCCACAGAACAAGTTTGAATAAATCTGAAAAGATGGAAATGATTCAGGGCATCTTTTCTGGTCACAGTGGAATGAAACTAGAAATTGATGACAAGCTGGAAAACTGGAAAACTCACAAATATGTGGAAATAAAAAAACACACTCCTAAACAACCAGGGGGTCAAAGAGGAAATCGCAAGGAAAACGAGAAAATAACTCAGGCAAATGAAAGCTAAAACACAGAATACCAAAATTCATGGGATGCAGTGAAAGCAGTGCTCAGGGAGAAGTGGAAAGCTATAAATACTTACCTTAAAAAGGAAGAAAGATTTCAAATAAATTGCCTAACTTCATGTATTAAGGAACTAGATGAAGAAGAATAAATGAAACCCAATGTTAGCAGAAGGATTGAAATAAAAAGATTAAAATGGAGATGATTGAAAGAGAATGGAGCAACAAAGAGATAATCAACAAGACCAGAAATTGGTTCTTTGAAAAAGATCAGCAAAATTGACCTACTTTCACCTAGATCAACTAAGAAAGTAAAAGACTCAAATTACAAAATGAGGAATAAAAGTGAGGACATTATTACTCATTCTACCAAAATAAAAAAAGATTATAAAAGCATACTGTGAACAATTGTACACCAACAAACTGGGTAACCTGGACAAATGAAAACATTCCTAGAAACACATAATCTAGCAAGACTCAATCATGAACAAATAGAAAATCTGATAGATCTATAATTAGTAAGATTGAATCAGTAATCAAAAACCTCCCAACAGGGGTGCCTGGGTGGCTCAGTGGGTTAAAGCCTCTGCCTTCGGCTCAGGTCATGATCCCAGGGTCCTGGGATCGAGCCCCGCATCGGGCTCTCTGCTCAGCAGCGAGCCTGCTTCCCCTTCTCTCTCTGCCTACTTGTGATTTCTCTCTGTCAAATAAATAAATAAAATCTTAAAAAAAAAACAAAAACCTCCCAACAAAGAAAAGCTCAGGATCAGATGGTTTCATGGATGAATTCTATCAAACATTTAAAGAAGAATTGGGGATGCCTGGCTGACTCAGTTGGTAGAGTCTGTGACTCTTGATCTTGGAGTTCTAAGTTCAAACCCCATATTGGCTGTAGAGATTACTTAAAAATAAAATCCTTAGAAAAAATAATAAAGGAGAATTAATACCACCCCTTCTCACATTCTTCCAAAAAGATCAAAGAGAAAGGAATATTTTGTAACTCATTCAATGAGACCAAGTTTATCCTGATGCCGAAATCAGATAAAAATTGAACTTCAACAACTATCATATGATCTCCCGATATAAGGAAGTCGAGAAACAACATGGGGAGTTTGGGGGGTAGGAAAAGAATAAATGAAACAAGATGGGATCGGGAGGGAGACAAACCATAAGAGACCTTAATGTCACAAAACAAACTGAGGGTTGCTGGGGGGGGAGGGGGAGGGAGAGGGTGGTTGTGTTATGGACATTGGGGAGGGTATGTGCTATGGTGAGTGCTGTGAAATGTGTAAACCTGGTGATTCACAGACCTGTACCCCTGAGGCTAATAATACATTATATGTTAATTTAAAAAATTGAACTTCATCAGAATTGAACATTTTTGTGCTTCTAATGACACTTTTAACATTGTGAAAAGACGACCCACAGAATGAGAGAAAACATTTGCAAATCAGATATCTGAATCTGGAATTTAAGAAATAAAACAAACGAACAAACAAAGACAAAAAATACTCTCTTAAATATGGAGAACAAACTGGTGGTTGCAAGAGGAGAGGTGGTGGGGAGATGAGTGAAGTAAAGAATGGGAATTAAACTATACAGTTAAGGTGATGAGTAATGGAGTATTGTTGCTCCATTCTCTTTCAATCATCTCCATTTTAATCTTTTTATTTCAATCCTTCTGCTAACATTGGGTTTCGTTTATTCTTCTTCGTCTAGTTCCTTAATACATGAAGTTAGGCAATTTATTTGAATTGCACATATACAATTCTATATGTACTCTATAAGAGTGTGTAAGATATGTACTCTATAAGAGTACATATAGAATTGTTGAACAGCTATATTGTACTCCTAAAAATAATACCTCATTGTATGTTTGTTGAACTTCAGTTAAAAAACATAAAAATAACATTACCCCTCAGGGATGTGTAATTAAAACTACAATAAAGTATCACTACAAAAACACCAGAATGGCTAAAATTAAAGATTAGCTATTACCAGCTATTGACAAGGATGTGGAGCACTTCTAACTCACAGGTTGCTGGCGTTAAGTGTAAATTGGTTCTTCCACTTAGAAAATTCTTTGGCAGTATCTCACCAACTAAACACATGCCTAACATGAAATTTTTTTATTGCTGTTGTCCATTTAAGAAATATTTATTG
Source organism: Lontra canadensis (assembly GCF_010015895.1). Classification (NCBI taxonomy): domain Eukaryota; kingdom Metazoa; phylum Chordata; class Mammalia; order Carnivora; family Mustelidae; genus Lontra; species Lontra canadensis. The sequence continues at coordinate 5,532,160 of NW_022631101.1, forward strand.
GGGCACCTGGGTGGCTCAGTGGGTTAAGCCTCTGCTTTCGGCTCAGGTCATGATCTCAGGGTCCTGGGATGGAGCCCTGCATTGGGCTCTCTGCTCAGCAGGGAGCCTCCTTCCCTCCTCTCTCTCTGCCTGCCTGTCTGCCTACTTGTGATCTCTCTCTGTCAAATAAATAAATAAAAATAAAATCTTTAAAAATAAATAAATAAATAAATAAAATCTTAAAAAAAGAAAGAAAGAAAGAGGGTGCCTGGGTGGCTCAGTGTGTTAAAGCCTCTGCCTTCGGCTCAGGTCACGATCCCAGGGTTCTGGGATCGAGCCCTACATCGGGCTCTCTGCTCAAGCAGGGAGTCTGCTTCCTCCTCTCTCTCTCTCTGTGCCTGCCTCTCTGCCTACTTGTAATCTCTGTCTGTCAAATAAATAAATAAAATCTTTAAAAAAATAAAATAAAAAATAAAAAAAAGAAAGAAAAGAAATATTTATTGATAGGTACTGAGGGAGATACAAAGATGTCTCCAACACAGATTCTGCCCCAAAGGAGCTTACAGTTTGGTAGGGGAGATAGAACATGTACAAGGGAGACATGGTCAGAGCTATATTTCAGTAAGATGAATCTGATACTGCTAACATGAAACTTTGAGTTCCTGTCCCCTCAGCTTGTCCAAGATTAAATGAAAACATATCGATGAATATTAAGTATCTTCAATATTCCAAGCATGCAAGAAACCACAGTGAAAAAAGACAAAACAAAACTTTGCTCACAGTGAGCTTACCTTCTAGTGAAGGAGTCAGACCGTAAGCAAAACCGTAACTTAGTAGCAATAAGTGTTTTTGAAAATGTTCAGCGGGAGGGGAATATTCAGTGGTTAAGAACATGTTTAATGAGCAGAACTCATTAAATGGAGTTCTGAGGAACTCAGGAACTTCCTGAGTGAGGAAGGTAGTAGAGTGGTTTTCATTAGCAACATCAAGAAAAGCTTCTCTAAAAAGAAAGCCGGCATCCACATTCCCACAGCACTGCCTGATTGGTTCAAGTCCTGCTTGCGGGCTACAGCGGCTTCATTGATTGGCTGCAGCGTAAGGGCACGTGCAGCCTCTGATTGGCTGCGGAATAGGTGTGTGGTCGCTGATTGCCTTCAGGGTAGGCCTGTCCAGTCGCTGATTGGCTGTAGAATAGTCCCATCAACTGCTGATTGGCTGTAGGCTAGACACACCCATCCGAGGCGGGAGGACAGAACCAAGAGAGACTCCAGCGGCTCCACAGCCTTCCCCGCGCTGCAGAAGAAAGTCTCCTGGCGTCGCGAGCCTGTCTTGGCTTTTCTGGCAACCGTTGAGTGCGAGATTTGCGTTGGGCCTGCCCGGACTGGGCTTCCAGAAAAGCGGGGCTTCTCAGTCAGGCGGTGGGTGCCTGGTTCGGGAGTCAGGTTCGTGGGGGGTGGGGGGGGGCGACACCTTCAGGCTCCAGGGCGGCGCCTGGAGTCTGGGGGGGTTGGTCAGTCAGACTCGGCGGCCCCCTGAGAGCAGCCGCCTGCTCTTCAGTCCGTCCGTCCGTTCATGGGGCCTGACTGCCTTCCGCCTGCCACCTGGTGGGTCACCTGGTCAGCCTCAAGGGCCGCCCGGGGGCCACCAAGCGGTTGGTTGGTAATGATCACATTAGTGCCCTTAGGAGTCCACAGGTCATCCAGTTGCAGACTAGTGAATGAGTTAATCCGATAATCCGCCCGCTCCGTAGCCCGCCCTGTTAGTTCACGGCTCCCTCTGAGCCAGTCCCTTAACAAGTTAACCCCCCGGTAAGGCCCTCAGTCGTTGGTCCCGCGGTTATCCCAAGTGAAAGCCAGTTAATCGGCTTCACTGTTAGTCTTCGGTATTTTCTAGAAAATCAGCTTTCCAGTCAGCCTAAGTAGGTCGGTCGTCCAAAAGGGAGAGCTTCCCTCAGCAAGTCGGGAAAGCCCTCTGGGCCGCTGGGACTCCGCCAAGGAAACGCGCAGTCGCAAGAAAGTGTGCTGAGGCCGGTCCAGCCCGGAGCCCTTGGAACAAGAGCCGAAGGTAACCTGGAGAGGAGAAATGATGGGCCCAGGGAAGGGTAAGGGGGAGAAAAGCAGCAGGGGTGCCTGAGGAGTCATCCTGCGTGTAAAGCCCGGCAGAAAAGAGCACCAAGGAATTTGCATTTTAGAGTTGGATGGAACACTCCATCTCAAATCATAAAACCCATGGGTGTTACAGAGGAGGAAACCGACGGAAAAGCAGCAGAAAATATTTGACCAAGGTTATTCAGTGATTTACTAGCAGAGCCTGGGCCAGAACCCAGACAGGGTTCCCACGTGCAAAATGGGGTTTTAAATCGGAGAAGGGTGGGGGGTGGGCAGTGCAAAAAGGGAGCAGGTGTGGCTTTCCTCCATCTAGCTTTCTGCTCAGATGTCACTTCCTTAAAGAGGTCTTTTCTGACCACCCTATCTAAACTGTCTCCCCACTGTCCCCCATGCCATAACCCTCTATCCTACTATCCTGCATTATTTTTCTTGCATAGTACTTAATAGCTATCAAATTAGCTTGACTGCAAACTTGTTTACTGTCTGCCTTCCATACTAGAGTGAGACAGGCGCTGTCTCACTCTTGGTTACCGCCTTATCCCCATGCCTGGCATAAAGGAGGTGCTCAAAATGTTGGTTGCTGGAGGGAATGAGGGAGCGTGCCATCACTAGGGAACGGGCTTCTTGAAATTCATTAGTGGGAGCAGACTGTGTTTGGAAGTAGAGAGCCTCCGTAGAGTGGCAGGTAGTGAGGTCAGAGAAGCAAAAGGAGAGGGCTACTACGTGCAGAACTTTGACTTTTTCTGTGAGATGAGAGCCACTGGAGAGTTTTGAGCAGAGAAGGGTCAGGAGCTTGCTGAAATGTTGGTAGGTTCCCTCCAGCTGCCACTGTGGGGAGTAGAATGGACAGGGACTAAAGGTAGAGCAGCAAGGCTAGTGAGCAGGTTACTGTAGCAACCTGCTACAGGGTGAGAGAGGATGGTAGCTTGACCCAGGGTGGTCACAGTGGGCTGATTTGAAATGATGAGATTTTGAATATATATTTAAAACAGTGCCAGGACGCCTGGGTGGCTCAGTCGATGAAACGTCTGCCTTTGGCTCCGGTCATGATCCTGGGGTCCTAGGATCAGGTCCCGCATCAGGCTCCTTGTTCAGTGGGGATCCTGCTTCTCCCTCTGCCTGCCGCTCCCCCTGCTCATGCTCTCTCTCTCTCTCTCTCTGACAAATAAATAAAAAATATCTTTTAAAAAATAAAATAAAAAATAAAAGCAGTTCCAACAGGATTTTCTGACATGGCTATGGAATATGAGAGAAAAGAGAGTAGTCAAAAAGTCTCTCAGGTTTTGATTCTTGATTTCTTCCTAGGTGCAATTTCATTTGATTTAGAGATGTGTTTCCTAAGTTTGAGGTGATTGATTTTTTTTCCTTCTGAGATGAGAGTGAGGATGCTTAAACTTTAATTTTACTTGCTACCCTTACTCTGTTGCCTGTTGGCCAAAGAATGTAGGTAGTTTACACATTTTCTGCTCTCGTGAAAGCTGGTGTGTGGCAGTGCCTGGGTGGCTCGGTTGGTTGGGCATCTGCCTTCGGCTCAGGTCATGATCTCAGGGTCCTGGGACTCCCTGCTCAGTGGGGAGTCTCCTTCTCTCGCCTTCTGCCCCCCTGCTCTGCTTCTGCGCGCTCTCTCTCTAATGAATAAATAAAATCTTAAAAAGAAAAAAAGAAAGAGAGAGAGAGAGAGAAAGAAAGAAAGCCAGTTGGTATGGAGAAAGAGGAGCTTGAGTTTTAAATCTGTCTCCAACTACACTTGCTCAGTGCATTGAGAAAATCACTTATTTCTCCAACCTTCAGTTTCCTCCCTAAGACTTAATTCCTCAGAGTTTCTGGAAAATAAATGAAGACTACCCAAATGAGAACAAACAAATTACTTACTCAGAGCTTGCCGTAACAAGAGAGTCAGCCCACCAGCCCTTGCATTTGGCCAGTGACTCAAAGGCAGGCAGCATCATGGGAAAAAAAAGTTTCAGATAGGGTCAGATTAGACATTGTGATCATGGCGAAGCTGAAGTTTAGCCAGTTAGAAGTGGGGGCACCTTATGTGATTGGATTGGGAGCAGATTTGACTTTTTTTTGATTGGTTCTCAGCTGGAAGCAGGGGCAAAAAATAAGGAGCTTGGTACTCATTGACAAAGTTCTGAGTGTTCTGGGCCAGTTGCTGCAGAGACTGTGATTTGTGGACTTCCTGGACTTGTGACTGCAAAGTGAGGCTCAGGGTCATATGCGCCACATAGTTGAGGCTCAAGTGTCACATACGGTATGGCCATTGTCTGTATATTCAGTCTCTCAGGTTGCTGGGAGGAATAAATGGGATGATGTACGTGGGAAGTTGCAGGATATTAGTAGCTAAATAAATATTAGTTTAAAATATTTTGAAATTTCATTATGTCCTAATTATGCAATCCTGTCTTTGTTTTCATTTACTAAGTCATCTTTATGAAAAGAATTGGTTGTAATACATGAATGCAAACTTCTGTGGCAAACAATGCCAAAGTGTATGAAATAGAACTGACAATCCTACTTCATTTTTTCTCTAATCACTGCTCTACCCATAGGCAAGTACTGGTACCAGCATATTATGTATCTTTTCAGATCTCTGTTTGTATTTATGTTTATGTATTTATGTATTACATATGAACATATAACTTATATATGAGCATATATATTTACATGTAATACACATATATAAAGCTTTTGTATAAATGACAATGATCACATTTTCATTTACATGAAATATTTCAGACAAATAGAAAGGTGTAAAATAGTATTAGAGCATGTATCTGCTACCCAACTTAAAATTTAAAGCACTGCCTCTTGTGTCTCGTTTCCCCAAATATATTTCCCACTCAAACTTGGAAATAACTGCTACCTTGGATTTGGCATTTATCATTTTGTGTATTAACGTATTTAACCTAGCCTGAAGAAAGGTCTGGCCTTTGCCCTTGGCTTCTGGAAGATAGTCTCAAAGTCCCTAGAATGTCATGCCTGACAGGAGTGTTTTTGTTTGCCTGGAGGCATCACACTGAATAGTCCGAAAATGTGATTAGTGGCAGGGGCTAGCCACACCAGATCATGTAATATGATTTAGAATGGGGTCTTTGGATCATGTGGTATCAGCTCACCTTCACAAGGAGCTGGAGATGGAGGGTCACCTGGGTGGCTCAGTCAGTTAGGTGGCTGTCTTCAGCTCAGGTCATGATTTAGGGTCCTGGGATCGTGCCCCATGTCAGGATCCTGGCTCAGCAGGGAATCTGCTTTTCCCTCTCCCTCTGCCCCTCCCGCTGCTCATGCTCGCTCTCTCTCTCTCTCAAATAAATAAAATATTTTAAGAGAAAAAGAAGAAGGAGTTGGAGATGGAGACTTAAGATCAGCAATGGGGCAGTCAATCATGACCATATGATGAAGGACCAGCAAAACCTCTGGGCACCAGGCTTGGGTGAGCTTCTTTGGTTGTCATATTCCATGCCTATAGTCACACATCATTACCAGGAAATGTTAGTTATACTGTCCATGACTCCACAAGGAAAGGGCAGCTGGAAACTCTCTGGTTGGAACTTTCCTGGACTCAACCTATGTGATTCTTCCTTGGGCAGATTTTAATCTGAACCCTTTAGCTGCAACAAACAATAACCATGAGTGTAACAGCTTTCAGGAATTCTCTGAGTATTTCTGGTGAATTATCAAACCAAAGAGTAGTCTCAAGGACCTTAAAACTTGCAGTTGGTGTTAGAAGTGAGGGTGGTTTTAGAGACATTTGAAATCTGCAGTTGATGTCACCAGTGAGGTTATCTTTTTAGACTAGTCACCAACTTCGCAGCTGACATCAGAAATCTGATTTGTGAGAACTTGGCTCAGTGAAACGTAAGTGTTGGGCAACGCAAGCCCAAGGATGTGAAGTCAGGAGAGGATTCAACTTTCATGTCCCCAAAGTCACTTGTGGGCACGAAAATGCAACTGTTCTGCAAATAGTTACAGGAGGTTAATGTTACCAGTTTTTTAAAAAAATTATATGGATCCAACTCTGTCTGGAAGAGTTGACTTACTGGATGCATAAAGAAATTCAAAATCTCAAGAAACAAGCTAACTATACAATCTTTTGGTTATTTTTATCTGTAATAGCGAAAATGAAAGTAAAGAAAAGGGCTGGGGTGGATCCTAACACTGGGCCAAGCTTAAGCTCTGTCCAGTCTGAGCTATGGCTGCTAGCCCCACGGCTGCTATTAAAGAGAAAAGCCATGTTGAAACAACAGGTAGCAAAGAAAATTAGAGTGATTCACAGGAGAATGAAGAAAGATGAAGGGGAGGGGTCCCTGGGTGGCTCAGTCAGTTATGCATCCGGGTCTTGATTTTGGCTCAGGTATGATCTCAGGGTTGTGGGATCAAGCCCCGTGTTGGGCTCCATGCTCAGCTTGTCCCTTCCCCTCTATTCCTCCCCCCAGTCATGCAATCTCTCTCTTAAATAAATAAATAAAACCTTAAAAAAAAAAGGAAAGATGAAGGGAAGTGTCAAAGGAACTCATCCCAGTGGAGAGGGAAATCTTTATCACTTACTAAGAAATAGAGTGGACATTGATGGGGTCAAAACAAAGATCTTAGTGCAGTGCTCTTGGGAGTTTGGGTGGATGGGGTCCGGGGGGAACCCCAGATGGTCTCTCAACTTTGAAGGATCTTAGTCAAGTCATTCTATAGTTACCCTAGGTCAGAGGAATTTCAAAAGCCAGAAGGCAAATGTGACAATGGGACCCTAACTTCAAATTGCCTGAGGTGATGATTCCATTATCTAATCAAGATAAAGATTGGTAAAAAGGCCGGGGTCCCTTGGCTCCATGCCCAGCTGGAGACTCAAAGCCATAGGCACATTAGTGGTAAAATGGTCTGGAGAAGAATTTCTGGGACTCTTTAAACCAGGAAGCCCATGCATTGTGAGTCCTAGTGAGAATTATAGTTAGATTGGGAAGATACGAGAACACAAGGATTGAGGGGATTAAAATGAGGGTTTAGATGAAAAATGGAATACTTGAACAGATTTTATGTAAAGCCATTGTGTCTCCTCCTTTTTCTAAATATAAGTAGATACTGTGTCTAAAGCAGGACATGTATTATGAAACAGGAGGCATGTAAATCCTCCCTTCAACCACTTTGATAGGACATGCTAAATGGGAACCAATAAACTTGTCCAAGCTCACACAGGTTATTAATTTGAAAAATATAAGATATCTGATGAAAAAGCCATGTCAGAAGCCTAGTGTTTGATTGGTTTATTTGGATTTTGGATGACACATATTCAACATTTGGGGATATGGCTAACCCCAAACCATAAAATTACTAGAATGAAGTCTTGGAGTCCTTATGCAGACAAAAGCCAGTGAGCACCACCCAGTGGCCACTCCTGGTTGTTTTTTTTTTTTAATCAGAAAATTTCCATTTGAGAGACAACGAGCTGCTCATTGGACTTTGATTGAACCTGCCCATAAGACTAAAGGAAGTAAAATAATCCTGAAACCTAAAACACTCATGATTATCTTCGGTAATGTTGGATAAACATGCTAATTAGGAAGGCCATGCCCAGAGGAGTTCAGTAATAAAATGGAAATGGTTTATAGAGGAACATGCTACCAAGGGACTATGAGGAGGTACTCAACGTATTCACGAGCAGGTGGTCTCCCCCCCACCCTTTTTTTTACCACCTGAGGAGCTGCCAGATCCTATTGCCACTAGGGTGATAGCAGTGAATAGCTCTCGAATGACTAACAGAGCTGTTTGATTTATGGAAGGCTGTTGCAAGATGAATGGTTTCCTTTGAGTGGGAAATACTAGCAATGGTATGCTAGTAAATATTTGATAACCAGATCTCCAAAGGGAAAAAGAAGCCCTGAATTGTAGCATTGCCAACTTCCACTGTGTAGACACTCTGACCATAGACAGTTTCAGGCTACCAACTCATGATATGAAGTTAGGAAGAGATCCAATAACACACCATTATGTAGTATTTCCATCATACAAATACAATAGATGTAAATAACCTCAAGAACACAGATAACAGTGAGATGTGCTAGAAAAATTAGGCAGTAGTTTCAAGTAATTACTGCCTTTGTTTTTAATATAATTTGTGAGTTTATATAATTTAAATTATAATAATGGCTGTGTTTGACAACTGGCTTGCAGTATTCTTAAAAACTTAATAATCAGCTTTTTAAAAAAGTTGGTTTATGCAGGTTATTATTATGGATATTATTTAGAAACCAAGATATAGGTGCTAGGGATGTTTACCACTATGGATGTGTCATTGCTTCTAGGCTATTTCAATGAACAGAATATGGAACTAGAATTTGTTTTTTTTTTTTTTCTTTTTTTTTTTAATTTATTAATTAATTAATTAATTTATTTATTTATTTATTTATTTGACAGAGATCACAAGCAGGCAGAGAGGCAAGTGGAGGGCAGGGGTGGGAAGCAGGCTCCCTGCTGAGCAGAGAGCCCAATGAAGGACACAATCCCAGGACCCTGAGATCATGACCTGAGCCGAAGGCAGAGGCTTTAACCCACTGAGCCACCAAGGCGCCCCTAGAATGTGTTTTTTAAAACCAAGAGTTTGTACCAATATTGCTAATTAAATTTAAACTTTACTTTCTTCTCTTAAATTATTGTATTTTATATTATTTTTCTTTTTCATTACTATAAAAATCTTTAAAACATAAGTGGTTTCAAAATTACAATACCAATACTGATAGCTTTCTTTGTCTCCCTTAAAACCCTACAGCCAGAGGCCTATGTTCAAAGGTTACTTGAAATAGATATTCTTCCAGAATTGTTCTGTTATCATTGTTTTCATTTGTTTACTAGATCTTGTTTGTGTTCAGTTTTAGGGTTTTGCTTTCTTTTTCCCTTCTAGGTTTAAATGACCTTTCTGAACAATAAAATATCAGTATGATTGGGAAGGTTTTTTCTTTGACCAGATCCGTGTCACCTGACTACCAGGATATACATGTAAGGGAACATGGGAACTTTAATATTTATTATCTTCAGTCTCTATAGTGGAGGCAACAGGGACAATGGTGCTGGAGTACCTGTTGAGTCAGAAGCCAGCAGTGTCTGCCCCAAAGTCTTATAGACTGGGGACACATCCCCTCATCCTGCCTTTTCCAGGAATTAATGCAGAAATGAGGGACTTATGGCCCAGAGAGGGAATGGATTCGTCTATGGTCCTCCAGTGAATCAGTGACATAGCTTACATAATTGGTGTCCAAATCCTGGGCTCTTGCTCTTAAATCAATGCTTTGCCACAAAAGTGGGGGGAGGTGAGGATTGTTTCATAAAAAGTGAGACTGACATTTGAACATTTTATCAGTGACTATCAAAGCTTATCATTTTCTAAGCTCTTCTGAGGTCACAAAGGTCTGTTTGATGTAGGGCCTTGCCTTAAAGAGCTGAGTCTCAGGTAGATTCTCTTCTAAGACACTTTGTTAGTTTCCCAACAAAAGTGACCTGACCAAATGAGAGTTTGTCTTTCTCATGTAAGGAGATGGACAGAGATAGGCTGTGAGGAGCTAGTGCAGCAGTTCCACAAGGCCCTCAGGGACCATGCTCCCCAAATTGTTCTTTTTGCAAGAATGTCCTTCATGAGTGGCATTCATCCTTGTGCTTACCTCATGGCTGCCAAATGGCTGCTCGACCTCTAGTATCATACCCATATTTCAGGGAAGAAGGAGAAGGAAGTGACAAGGAAGAAGGAAATGAGAGTATCAGGAAAGGAAAACTTCCCCAGGAATCCCCAGCTCACTTCCACTAAAACAATGTCACATGCCCCATCTTAACTACAAAGGAGTCTAGACAAAGTGGTGCTTTAGCTTTCAACATTGCACCCCTAAACAAAGTTGGATTTGTTAGGAACTGAGAGCAGAGTAGGTAGATGTTGTCTGGCTGCACAAAAACAAGTAACTCTAGTAGGTGGAGAAAACGGATTCTTTCCTCATAAAACAACAAACGAAACAACTTAGTAATTCTCAAAGGGGAGAGATTTACCCACTTCTAACTGGGTGGGGAGATCAGGAAAGGCTGCATGCAGGAGATGGCACTGAACTCAGCTCTGAAATTGAAGTAGGATGTGAATGTGGATGGAGCGGAGTTGCAAGAGGAACAGCTGTGGAAGGGAGAAATCCCTGAATGATTGGAAAAGAATGATGAGGGTGAACATTGGAGAAGGCAGCATTTTCCCTTTGGCATGGAAAATGTTGGGAAAGGCACAGGGAGACAGAAAGCAAGGGTGAGGCAAATTGTGGAGAACCTCATTTACAAAACAAAGAAGTGTGGACCTTTTCTTATCAGCAGTAGGAATTCCTGTTCTTTTTCGTTTTCCCAAAGGATCTGTTAAGGCTTTTCCACCCTCTCCATCCCTCACAACACACACAGTAACTCCAGTATGTCATTCTTTCCCAACCAGCATTCCAGGCTCCTCCCTGGCCACCTGGCCACCTGGCCGGAGTTGCTCCAATCTAGGCCATTTCTCCTGGGTCCCCAGTGGGTTATTCCAAACACCCAGATTGTCCCTGCCCTTCTGAGGTACACAGCCCTTTCATGAATCCCTATTAGCTTTGAGACAGAACCCAAAGACTCTGTAAATGAGTTCCTCCCAACTGGGCTAGGACTAAGAGGGAAAGACCAGAGGGGAGAGAAGGACACGTGGCATTGGGGCCTCACAGAGGTCGTAGGGGAGCTGCCTGTCCCTTGATGCTCTTGAACGTCTCATCCCATGTGATTGCTGCTTCTGAGGGCAAACAGGCTTCCGGGATGACCAGAGATTAAAGCCTGTGGCTTGCTAAGAATACTTTCTGCTCTCCCATCCCCACATCCTCTTTCAGTTACTCATCTTCTCATCTTCTGAACCACACGGCTCTGATGTGAGAGCCAGCTGCGGCAAAGGCCCTAGCCCCTCCTCTTCCTGAGGACCACTGCTGCTGCAGATGGCAGAACCCCTGCCACAGCTGGGTGAGTGGGACAAGTGAGTTCTGGAGGTGCCTGAGGCTCCAGGACTGGGGCGGGCTGGGCTGCGGGGGTATGAGATGAGAGGACAGAAGGGTATAGGGTACCAAATAACCAATACGGACCAGATATCTGTGCACTGGGTCCTGGCAGGGCTGGGAGTGGCTGGGGTGAATAGCAGATTGGGCCAGAGAGCAGAGTTGGGAGTGAGGGTGGACACTCAGTCAAGGTGGTTGAAGAGATGAGAGCTTTAGGAACTAGAAGGCCCAGGGTTAGTCAGGTGGCCCATATCTGCTGGCCACTGTCCACAGGCATGCTTTCCCAGATGTAAAAATAATCCAGAGGACAGCAGTGGGGGAGTCCCTGCAAATTCTTCACCCCCCCAAGTGACCCAGATGAAAAGTTCAAATCAAGGGCTACTGTTTAAGAGAAAATTAGCCCTTTCTTCTAGTAACCTCAAATAACTCCAGTGGAAAAGCATGTGGAAACACTAAGAACTGATTCCTAATTGGAGACCTTGTAGAGTGTGACCATTTCTTATTAACTGACAAAATCACCAAGTGGACAATATATCCTACCTGTTCTACATAGAGTGAGGCAGGCTCAAATGTTCTTACCCAGAAAATGCCAAAGCAATCTCTGCTTAGGATGAATGCTCAATCAAAGGCAACCTGGGGCTGGGAAGAAAGAAGTCTAGAAAGGTGTTCTGTTTATTGAGTGGATAACACTTTACCATATATTCAGCTAGTAACACTGTCAACCTTAGGGCATTCATTTTTATATCCATGATAGCCAGATACAGGTTCAGTGAATACCCCTATTTTCCAAACTGGGAAAGAACAAAGAGGGGAAGTGACTTGGCCACCAGCATCCAGACAGGAGAAATTGATCACAGGTGGAGCTAGGTAGGAGCAGAGCTTGAAGGATGGAAGGAAGAGGAAAGTAGGAGCTGAGGCGGGGAAGTCTAGCCTGGGGCTGGCGGTAGGGGACAGGTAAGGAGTCAGCAGTGCAGATCCTCAGAAAGTTCCTTTGCCATTAGTCAGGTCCAGTGTTCACTTTCAGGCCAGGTGAGGAAGAGGATGAAGAGGAACTGGTCTGTGAAGCCTGACTCCTCTGGGCTTCCAGAAGGTCTTTCCAAAGTTCCTTGGGAATCACAAATAAGGAGAAGGCTGGGTCCTGGAGAAGTGGAGAAAGGAAGCCCGGAGACCTTGCTAACTGCTGACCCTCCCTCCCCACAGCACCCACCAGGCTACTCTATTCTTCTTGCTCCGCGGAGAGGACTCTACAGTGCAGCTGTTCCTTCCGTGGGATCCCCACACCCTCCGTGCAGTGGTGGATGGAAGGTTCTCTTGTGGATGAGAACAACACAGTTGGCGACCTCCAGGTGACTTCCACCATAATTGCCCCCTGGGCCAACAGCACCATCAGCTTGGCGGAGAAGCCAAAAATGAGCATGAAGCTTCTCTGTAAGGGGAAGAACCAAAATGGAACCCAGGCTTTGAGCATCCTACTGATACCAAGTGAGGATAGAGGAGGCCCAGTGGCTGTGTGAGGAAGAGTGAAATGGGGGGGGGGAGAAGAACTTTGACTCCAATTCCAAGGTCTCAGGAGAGAAGCCTTTCTCACAAGCTCTCTTTTTCCAGGAAAGAGTCCTTCATCCAGCAAGACCTTCATTAATGGGATGATCCAGGGCATTGTCTACGGAGCCATTGCAACTGCATTGATGTTCCTCTGCCTCTCCCCACTCATGTGAGTACCAGGGATAAAATTCTACCTGGCAGGCCCTGCAAGGCTGCCATGGAGAGGGAAAGACAGGACCCTTGCCCCCAAGGAGCTTAGAGTCTGACAAGGGAAGAGGGCAACAAAATGGTCACCACAGTCCAGGACCATCAGGACAATGCTGAGCCACATATAGGTCCCAGAGACAGAGGTTTTCAGCAAGTTTCATAAAGGAGAAAGTAAAGCAGGAAGTAGCAGCCCTGGAGAAGGCAGCGGAATCCCCAGGGTACTGTCTGAAGTGGGCCTAGGGGGGTTGAGTACTCATTTATTTGGTGGAAAGTAGTATATGTGTATCCCAGAGAAACATTTGAGGAATTGCCAGTGTCTTTGTGCAATGTCAGGTACATTGAGAGTGATTGGAAATGGCTAAAAATGAAGTTGAAAAGGCTTCTTGATGTTAGTTCATAAAGACTCTTGAAAGTTGGCTAAATGTATTGGCTAGAAGCCCAGAATGAGAAGGGCAGAGTTCCCAGAGGTCAGGCCAGGGAGTCTGGCAGGGGGGCCTCTGGCCAGTCCGAGTGTCTTGGACTCAATCCTTAGTTGAGAGCCATGGAACAGTGCTAAAGTGGGAAGGAAAGCTCCTAGGGGAAGGTGTCTGCACAGAAACCAAAGAGCAGGGGCACAGAGGCATGAAGCCAGGCTGGAAGTTTTTGCCATAGACTACACAGCAGAGAGCCAGGTTTGAGCCAGGCAAGTGATGAGGGGCAGTCAAAGAGATGGGACTTGGGACTGACTGACTATAAGGGGTGAAAAGGGAAAGGCGCAAAGCAGCAGGGCAAACTGGGGAGCTATTTTTAAAGTGTAATCAGCTGGACTTAAAGACCAATAACAATCCTTTACAGTTTGCAAAGCCCTTTTATAGCTGACCTCATCTGAGCCCCACAGCCTGACAAATAAGGTCTCCCCATCCTACAGGGGATAAAACCAATTCCCGGAGAAGCTGTATGGCTTGCCCTCGATAACACAACAAGCCAGTGTGTCACTGAGGCTCTAAACCAGAACTTCTGGTCAAGACTGGAGCCCATTGTGGGGCAGAAAGCCAGAACTAACCGGGGGGGGCTGTCACTTCCTTAGAATGAAATATATCAGAATGAAGCTGACAAAGGAAGTTGCAGCAATCAAAGCAGAAAACAACCCTACAGTCAGACCAAGCCAAGAAGCCAAGATGCCTCTGAAGCCTAAAGAGCCAGAAAAATCCACAATCAGCCCATCTTCAGAGAACCAAATATTGGTGGGTATCCATTGTGTCTGGAATCTAGTCTATCAGAATGATGGCAATAAGACTCACAAAGAGAGGCACATACAGTGTTTAAAGGAACTATCATCCTCAATCCTACAGGGCATCTAGAATACCAGAATGTGCTACCAGATCATCTTAGAGATGATGAAAGGAAGAAGGATGAAAATTAAGAGAAATAGAAACTAATTAGAATCAGCAATGTACACACACACACACACACACACACACACACACACACCCCTTCACACTGAATCCATATTGAGAAGGGGGTCAAAAGAGCCAACAGTGGTTGTGGCATCAGAGTAGAAATCACAGGCTTTGGTCTCTTGAGTGTTTGGCAGGCTGTGGTCAACACAGTCTGTAGATGCCACAGACCCAAGTTAGCCAGAAGTGCTTGAAGACCAGCCCAAAACCAAGGTACTCCTAAAGCCAAGGTACTCTCAAAGCCAAGGTACTCTTTCATTTACCTTGGACCCCATATCCTCAGCAGGGCTTGGAAGAGACAGGCCTCACTGTTATTTACCATTTATAAGTCTTTGGGATCAGAAATGCCCTGCTGCCCTCCTTACACTCTGCACTAGGAACTCATGTTCCTTTGTGGATAAACCATGCATCTTAAATTCCAACAAAATGTCCTGCAGTATCTCCTAACCTCCATGTTGGGCAATGCTGGAGTCTTGGAAATGGGTGAGACCTAGGCCCTGCCCTCAGAGAACAATCAGGCTAGTAGGAAGGCAGCCTTACAGTAACAGGGCTGAGAGGGGGTTATGGTTGCCCAGAGGAAGGAGGGACTAACCCTACCTTGGGAAGTCAGGCAGAACCTCCCAGAGGAGTCTGAGGAACTCTGGGTGGGCTCCTGGTGCTGGGAATGCACATGGAGGACCAGCAGGAGAAGACAGGGTTGCAGACTCCAGCCATGAGATTCTGAGAAAAGGTAAAGCCAGTGCTTGCTCCACATTACTGTAATTCTGTGCTCAAAGAGAGAGACAGGAAATTTCCTTTTTAAGATTTGGATACCTCACCTCTAGACCTGTTCCAACATCCTTCTTTCTTTGCCCTGCTCTGTAGCATCCCTTACCCTAAACTTCCAGAAAAAGGAAAATAAACTGGAACTGATGACACCTGTGAAGACTACATGCCTACCTGGAGTCCCCACTGTCCATGGAATTATCACAGTCTACAGAATTCTCAGCAGCCCCAGAAACCCTGGAGTCTATGACAATCCCAAAGATCCCTAAAGCCCCACCTGTCCCTCACACTGGTTCTCCATTGAATAGGGTTACTTTGGGACCTGGTCTTAGAACATTTGACAGCAAACTCTATGATTTGCTGTTCAGGTTAACTAGAAGAAATATTCTCTGGCCTGGGATGGTGTCAAAGGAAGGGAAAATTAATGTGAGACCATGGTCCACCGAAAAGTAGCTTTTGAGCCCCTACTGTATGCCCAGAACCTACTGTATGCTCAGGCTTTAGACCCATCATACATGGATTGAATACCAACTTCAGGGCTTAGTGGCTATATGTCTTTGGATAAGACCTTTCACCACTGCCCTGAGAGATACATGGGTAGAGAGTGAGTGAAAGGTGGTGTCCAGAGGTAGAGGTGGAGAAAAGACACAAAGTGAGTCCAAGGGCCTAGATGGAGTCTATGCACTGGAGCTTAGATGGAAGGCTGAGTTCCTGAGGTCGCTGAATGCTAAGATAAGGCATTGGAGCTTTATCTGGTAGGATCTTAATCCTGACTCCCTTAGAATGTAAGTTCCACAAGAACAGGGATTTTGTCTTGTTTTCTGCTTGTACCAGCAGCACCTAGAATGGTTCCTAAAATATAACAGACTCTCAAAATTGTTTGTTGGATAATTGAGTGAATGAATGGAGGGGTGGATGGGTGGATTATAAGCTGTTGCAAGGTTTGAAGCAAAGTAGTGGCCGGATTTGCAATGATGTGGATGGAAGTAGAGGGTACTATACTAAGTGAAATAAGTCAGTCAGAGAAAGACAAATACCATATGATTTCATTCATATGTGGAATTTAAGAAACAAAACAGATGAACATAGGGGAAGGGAAGGAAAAAATAAAATGAAAGTTGAGAGGGATGCAAATCATAAGAGACTGAACTCTAGCAAACAGCATTGCTGGAGGGAAGGTTGGTTGGAGAAATGGTAATTGGGTAATGGACATTAAGGAGGACACTGATATAATGAGCACTGGGGTTATATGCAACTAATGAATCACTAAATTCTCCCATTGAAACTAGAAAAAAAAAAGTAGTGGCCAGATACATAGTGAAAGATCATTCTAGGAGTAGTTATTGAAGATGTACTTAGAAGAAGACTGAAGGCAAAGAGACCACTTAAAAGGTCAGTGGAATATTTCTTGGCCAGGCTGAAAGGTAGGCATACAAGGAATGAGAACAAGAATCTGGCATGAGATCTGGCCATAGCTGTGTACTGTTCCCCTCAGAATGGATGACATTCCCTTCTGGTGCAAGATGCTGGCAATTTTTAGAGGCTGCAAAAAGGGTCATCTCTTCCTTGGGGCATTATTTGTGTGTAAATCCAATGGTTCTCCATCCAGCACTAATGTGATGGTTATCCTGTACGCAAGAGCAGATGTTTATATAAGCCCTCACATGTATGGACACCCTTTTGGTATGCGGTTCACACATTCCACAGAGACAGGAGCACACACTGTGCCAGATAATGAGGTGAACAAGCCAGACACTGGCCTTGCCTCCATGAAGCTCGTGCTCTACACAGGTTCACAATGAAGAAATAAATGCAAAATTGCAGCTTAAAATATTGACAAGTGCTAGGAAGAAAAAGGACCTAACACTATGAGAAAATATAAGGGACCAGGGGAAGAACCTAGTTTGGATTAGAGAATTAGAGAAGGCCTCTCTGAGAAAGTGACATTTGTGCTGAGGCCGAAAGGATTATTAGGGGGTCAGCAGATTCTAGGCTCTGGGATAGGAGAAGTTTAGTGAGTCCAAGAGCCCAGAGAGGGGATCTATGCACCTGAGCCCAGATGGAAGGGTGAGATCCTGAGGTGCCAGGCCTTTCAGGGCTTCAAAGGCTCTGGTGAGAAGTTTAAGTTTTATCCTCACTCACGGAGAGAGGGTTATTTCCTTGTGTGCTTTGTAATTTCAGAAAACGGGCTCCTAAGGAGTGGAGAAGCCATCTAGAAGAGAAACGGGAGAGAGGATGGGAACTGGGTTGGGAATAGGTCGGGGATAGGTTAAAAAAAAAAAAAGATTTTATTTATTTGACAGAGATCACAAGTAGGCAGAGAGGCAGGCAGAGAAAGAGGGGGAACAAGGCTCCCCGCCCAGCAGAGAGCCTGATGTGGGGCTCCATCCCAGGACCCTGAGACCATGACCTGAGCCCAAGGCAGAGGCTTAACCCACTGAGCCATCCAGGCTCCCCCTGTGATAAGTTTTGACAGATAATGGAGAACTGGGTCTTCCTCAGGTGTCTCGGTTAGTTGATGAAGGAGACCCTACTTGCAGGAAGGAAAAGGGGTACCAAGATGCCTTCTGATGGGCCCTGAGGGTCAAGCACTTGGCATTTTGTTCCTTGGTAGATGGCTTTCAATCCATCCCATCACCTGCTTGCCCACAAGTACTGGCTTGAGGAAGGAGTGTTCCTTACAGATTGCCCCACGTCTCCAGGGCCGGCAGGGGTCTCGAACCTCTGGCTCAAGATAAACGAAACACCAGTAACTCCAACCTCTCTCAAGCGCAGGAGACCAACGGTTCTACTTCATGGTTTCTCCCTGTCCCAGCAGCCCCCACGCGCATCCTCAGGCCCTGATTGGCTCTGGAGAGATTCGCGCATGCTTACTGGTATGCCTGAGGGGCGGGGCTTTGGGGGAGCAACATCCCCACGTGACCTCAGGCCCTTGGGACGTTGGTGAGGCTGGGGACTCACATGCCACCTAATGAACTTGTTATGAGTGAGCTAATCAGTTAGGTTTCCTCTACCTTAGTCCCTTCCCAGTGAGTCACTCAGTAGTTGTACACATGCTTATTGCACATGTCAGTTGATCTGGGTTGTAGGAAGCCATTAAATCAGCCAATCAATTCCTCCCTCTGGAAAGTAAGTTCCTGTAAGTAGTAAGTCAGCCAATGGTGAGTTTGGCTAAGTCCCCGTGATGCCCTTAACCAAACTCAAGGAGGACATTGAGTTGTCACGGAAATAGCAGAGTGGAGACGTGCTGAGGACTGTCCAGGCTGGAGCTGTGGGCACCCAAGACGAGGGTAAGTCTGGAAAGGGAAATGATTATTTAGCGGGAAGAGGAAAGAGGTTTCTTGTGGAGACAACCCATGGCTGCACCAAGCCCTGGAGAAGGGAAAGAGACTTGGAAGAGATCATAATTTTGAAGTCAGAAGGACCATTACGCATGGGCAATAACACCTGCTCCTTTTACAGATGGGGAAAATGGGGGGAAAGAGGGAACAGCACTTGTCTAAAGTTTCCAGTGAGTTACTGGCAAAGCCTTATCTGGAATCACCCCAGAGTTCTCCTTAATCTTTGATTTGAGGTTGTAAATAAATCACTATATTCAATTAGATTCTAAGAATTAATTTCTAATTAAATTTTTTAATTTCAAAAATAAAAAAAGACTTAATCTAACTGAAAGGAGAACTAGGCTAATCCAACTCTCCCCTCTCAGTAACTGAGCAAGCAGATGGAAAAAAAAAATGGTATGGATATAGAATACCAGCAACTGGGGTGGCTCAGTTGTTTGACTCAGTTGGCTCAGTTGGTTAAGCATCTGCCTTCAGCTCAGGTTGTGATCCCAGGGTCCTGAGATTGAGCCCTAAGTTGGGCTCCTTGCTCAGCAGGGAGCCTGCTTTTCCTTCTCCCTCTGCCTGCCACCCCCTGTGCTTGTGCTCTCGCTCTCTCTGCCAAATAAATAGATAAAATCTTAAAAAAAAATACCATCAGCCAAATTGACTTAAGTGACATTTATAGACTATCCCATCCAACAATATAGAATACACATTGTACTCAATAGGTCCTGGAACACTTAGAACATATTCTGAGCTATAAAGTCTCAACAAACTTAAATGAATTGTAATAATATAAAGTATGTTTTCTGACCCCAGTGGAATTAAACTGGAAACTAATAGTTGGAAAATCATCAAGATATGTGCTTATACATTTTTTTCAGACAAGAACCTTTTTAAGACCCTGGAGGACACAAAGATCTATTTGATGTAGGATCTTTCCTCAAGAATCTCATTCTTGGATAGTTCCCCTGTGGGATATTTGACCAGTTTCCCAAGTAGAGCAACAACCGAATGAAGAGGAAGCATATTTGTAGGCTGTACAAGGTGAATGTTGCAGCTCCACAAAGCTGTCAGGGAACCAGGACCACTATATTGTTGTTTACAGTATCCTTGGTCTGTGGCTTGGATCTTTATGGTTATCTCATGGTTGTCAAATGGCTGCTCCACCTCCAGCATCACATCCATATTCCAGGGAAAAAGGAGGAGAAGGAGCAAGAAGGGACGGGTTTTGAAAAAGAAGAAAGCAACAAAGAGAAAGTAGTGCTGATATCAGAAAAATAGAAATCTCAAAAAAGTCTTTGGCAGGTAGCCTCATGGTTGGTATTCTAAGTAGACAAGTCTCTCAGAATATTTGCTTAATAATAAATCGAGCAGAGTCCAAAGTTTTTATTTGCATTGCACATGTGGGAGAAAAGAAGAGTACAGTCCTACAGATGGGTGTACAATTTAAGAAAACAGACATGTCAGTTACAATATTATTGTTATCAGAGCAAGAAATTATCAAATAAGACAACTGGTCAGAATTCTATTTTATTTGGATATAATTTTCATAAGACATGGAATAATTTCTAATGTCTTTAGAGTCTCATAAGACCACTTTATTTAAATTGTTCTTCCAAGGGCGGATTTGTATCAACAGAGAACAGAAGAAGTCAGCAACAGTCATGAATATTCATACAAAACTGTATATTGCAAAGGAGAACATAAATTATATTCTTATAAACATTCTCAGTTTTGTACAATATCAAATCAGATTCCTTGAGTCCTTTTATAACACAAAACAATATCTTTTGATTTATAGCTTCAGGGGAAGTGAACATCTTTTTCATTCTTTCTAAGACTTGTTTCCTTTCATTATGAAAACTTATTTTTTTAAAACCAGGGTCTGGAATTCCATTAGCTAGCAATATATGCAAAAAACAGACCTTCAGAGCTCAGTTGTAATGATAAAGAAAGTAGGGTAAATGCTGAATAGGCTTTTATCCACACAAGACATTTTTCTTGTACTTGTACTTGTATTGGCCACAACAATCATAGAGCCATTCCTGGATGTAGAGGAGGCAGAGAAATAAAGGGTTTTTTGTTTTTTTGTTTGTTTGTTTGTTTGTTTGTTTTGTTTTGTTTTGTTTTTAACTGGGGGTTGATCATCTGAACAAATTTGAAATTATAAGTATACACAGGAGGGTGGTTATCAGGTAGGCATTTCTCAGAGTTTGTCTGAGACATTGCCCTAAAAGAGATGAATGGATAGGGATGTTGAAGTGAGTCTAGGAATGGAGGCTTCTTTCTGGTTGTGGAGATCATGGAAGGCTACCTGATGGAAGTTCATTTGACCTGGACTTAGAAAGAGGGCTAGGATTGAATGTGGGCAGAGCGGAGAGTTGCAGAAGAATGTAGTGAAAAGAAGAGTGCCCCAAGTAAACATACAGAGACAGGAATGTATAGACTATATGTGGAAAGGTACTTCTCTCTTTGACAGGCAAAGAATAGCAGAGGCTAGGGAAAGATGCAGTGGAGATAGGGCAACTTTTTGAGCAAAATCATGGACAGCCTCAAATGCAAGGCAAAGGAGTTTGGAATTTATCCTGTTGACCTAGAAATGTCTTCTATTGCTTAAATACTACTTAAATATATTCTGTCCTCTCCACCCACATGGCCACTATTTCTTCCTCTTGAACTATTTCTTTCTCCTCAATGCAGATCCATAGTGATCTTTATGACACCCAAATATGTTCCCCATGGTTCAAAATCTTTGAAAGTGATTTTCATGACTTCCCCCATCGACTTGGGAGAGAGGTCAAGCTCCTCAGTCTGGCAGTTGAGGTCCTTCAAAGAGGGAAGGACCTGGGGGTGATGACTAGAGGAGAAAGAAGAAAGACATGGTACTGGGGCTCCAGAGAGAGTCTCGGAAACACTGCTCTATCCTTGAAATTCCTTAGCATCTGTTCCCATGAAGCTCCTAATTCTCAAGGTAAACAGAATTTAAGAGTGGTTGAAGAGACAAAAGCCCCTAGTAGGCTATGAATTTACCTCAACCTCTACCCCATGCCTCTTACTGCTGATTCTCTCTTCATCCATTCCAAATCCTGCCCTCCACAACATATGGATGAGGCCTGAGTTAGCAACCAGATAGGTCCTGGCCCTTTCTTGTCCCTGAGATCCTGTTGGTGCTTATGTCATTGCCACTGTTATGGTTGGGTAAATAGAATGAGAATCAGGGTTGGAGGTGTCTGAGGAAGTGAAAAAAGAGTAGGGGTGAGGTGGGTATGGGTGGGGAGTGGAAGACAGGGCTGAGTAAGGTGAAGACATAGAGAATTAAGTACTGATAAATAATAAATAATAGACATCTTCCATGTGCATATTCTGTGACTCAGAGTGTGTCCCATTTCATCTACCCAAAAGCTCCCTGAGGAATTATTGTCCTCATTTCACAGATGAGGAAACAGGCTTTGGGAGATTCAGCAACTTGCCACAAGTCATTAGAAATTTCGCTATTGGAGTGCCCAACTCCTCTGACTCTTAATTCCATTTTAATGCCATGCCCATGCCACTCCAGAACTTCAATGATAAATGTACACACATCTGCTTTCTCAACACCATCATCTGTGTATGGTGGGTGTTACTAAGTCACGTCTTAGAGAAGAGAAATAGCATGGTGTTCCAGAACCAAGAATGTTGAGATCCCTTGTGGTGATGTTTTGGAATACTGGACTTAACATGTGGAAAACCAGGTTCTAGTTGATGCTGTTACTCCTTTCTCTGTAACCTGAAGTAGGCCCTTAACCTTTCTGAGCCCCAGTTTCTCACCTGTCTAAGGGACTATAAAAAACCATTATCAGGATGGCTTAAACTGCTTTCTATGAAGGTGTTGGAAAATCTATAAACAATTATACAGGTCAGTAATATAACCGTAATTTTAGGATGACATTACTAGAAGTGGCCTCGGCCTCCCTCCATTTTATGCATAAGGGACCTGTCACCTGGGAAATGAAGAAAGCAAGGAAAAGAATACTTGTTCAGTGAGAGCCAACAGCTAAGTTACAGTCTACAATTATTATAGAGTACTATGTACATCTTTAGTTAATATCTCTTAATTCCCACAACACTGTAGTATTGGTAGTATTGTGCCCATTTTTCTGATTGAGAAACTGAGATTCAGAAATGGAGCTACATGGCCAACTTCGCAAGATAAAATTAGTACCAACACTAAGAACAACAGAAAAACCCAGCGGGCTAAATTGTGGTGGTACACTTAGGAGTCCACAAGACCACCCTCAGGTTCAATGATTCACAAGAAAGACTCACAGAACTTAGCAGAACTGTTATATTCTCAGTTGCAATTTATTACAGCAAACAAATGGGGATTAAAATCAGCAGAGGGAAGAGGCATGAAGGGCAGGATTTAGGAGAGACTAGGCATAAGCTTTCAGTTGTCTTCTCCCAGTAGAGCTGTGCATACAGTATTTATTTCTCCTAGCAATGTTTGGCAATATGCCCAGTGTTGCCAGGCAGGGAATCTCACTCAGCTTTAGTGTCCAGGGTTTTTACTGGGGGCCTGGTCACATAGGCATGGCTGACCTTAGTCTCTAGCTCCTCCAGAGGTCAAACTGATACCACATATGGCCCAAGGTCCCCTCCATAAACCACTTTGTTCATATAGACTATCCGGCATGACCCATGGCCCTAGGTAATAGACACTCTTATCAGGAGGACATTCCAAGGGCTTAGAGGTTACCTCCCTAGAGCTGGGAAATGGTCAAACCTTTCTAGGGTAAGCTTAATCCTTTAATGCACAAGTGAGATACTGGAGGACACTAGGTTAGTCAGTTTTTCAACTTAAATCCCTCCCCACAGGGTTACTTTCTCATGTTTTGGTGGAACTCAAGAAGCTACAAGTAGAAGATGTGTAATCCTTTGAATATTTGAACTTCCCAAGGAATCCCCAAGCAATTCTGTGCCCATGGCCTACTGTTTCAATAAAAATATCGGGTCCTGTGTAGCTATAAATCAACCCAGTGCTACCATAGATAATAACACCAAGGGCAGATTCCACACTATTTGAAATCTTGACGAACAAGACTGTACCCTGCTGATCCACAATGTACTTAAAAGGGACACTATGACCTACTTATTCTGTGCAGATCTAGAACACAAGAGTCCTTCCTGTAGGAGGATATAAAACTCTCCATATCAGATGACAATCTCATTCAAATGAGTGGTTTGTAAAGGAGGAACTCCAAGAAGATGTTCTGATAATTGTGTGGTTTTTACTTCATAGAGCTTTATAAAATCCTAGGTATATCATTTTTACAATAATACAGTGATATGGTACAATTGATAACTTTATTTTTCCAGAAATAAAAGAGGGGGAAAGTGACTTGCCCCACACCATCCAGCAAGTAAGAGGTGGATGGGGAAGCAATCACAGATCTGCTGGAAAGGGGCAGAGCCTGAGGGGACAGTTGGATTGGGAGGGAAGATGCACTGTAGGAACTGACCCTAGGAGGTCTGGGCTGGGGGACAGGTAAGGAATCAGAGGCAATGTAGATCTCAGAAAATTCTCTCACCCTTAGGCTTGAGAGTCCAGGATTCAGGTTCAAGCTCTGCCTCCTTAAGGAAGTCTCCTCAGTTTGCTCACCTAGATAGTGCAGAGAAGGGAAATATCCATGTGAAAATATATCCAACAGTAACAGTATCAAGTTCCATGAGGTTATCAGAGTGGGGAGGGTGTACCAGGTGAACTTATGGGTGAGAAAATGCTTTGTAACCTGGAGACACTGTGGGTCATTGAAGTATCCATGAGGATCCCTCGTTTCAGTCCAATCTGTCTTTCCCTTCAGGGCAGACCCAGAAACCAGAGCTCCACATCCTAGAGATTCTCGTGGCTGGGGATCCTATGATCTTGACTTGTACCATTAAAGGCACCGAAAAGAAAACAAAGCCCCTTTCCTTTCCTGGAATTGGCCCACCATGTTCACCAGCACAGATGGCTCCAGCAACTCCTCCTCCTACTGCTGTACCTCACCCTGAAGCCTCAGGATTATAACACCACCCTCAGATGTCATTTGAATTTCTCCCCAGCTATGTTCTCTGAAAGTGCTGAGGTTGCATTCCAAGTGGTCTGTGAGTGCTGGTGGGCAAAGGAAGATCCAGAGTCTGGGAGAAGTGGTGGGCTCAGGAGAAATTCCCGAGTCCTGGGGCAGGGTTGGGTGGGAGGAGTCTGGCAAGCTGTCACATCTTTACCAGGCTTCAGCGGCTGAAAGACCAGAGGTAAGAGCTAAACAAGAATCAGACACAGGTGAGGAAGAGGATGAAGGGAAACTGGTCTGAGAAGCCCAGAGAAGCTTCTCTGAAAGCTTTTCTGAAAGTTTTTCTGAAGCTCCTTGGGAATCAGGAATAAGAATAGGAATAAGGAAAAGGAGAAAGTGGAGAAAGGAAGTCAGGATGCCTTGGTGACTGCTGACCCTCTCTCCCCATAGCACCCACAAGGCTGCTTAATTCCTCTTGTTCCTTGGAGAAGATTCTGCAGTGTAGCTGTTCCTTCCATGGGCTCCCCACACCCTCTATGCAGTGGTTGCTGGAAGGTGTTCCTGTGAGTGTCAACAACACAAATAGCATCTTCAAGGTGACTTCCACGGTAATTGGTGCCTGGAACAACAGCACCATTAGCCTCACTGGGGAGCCAGATTTACTCATGAATCTCCGCTGTGAGGGGAAGAACCAACATGGAATCCATGCTTCACGTGTCTTCCTCCTACCAGGTCGGTACACAGGGGTCTACTGACTGGGCTAGAACAACAACACCGGGGGATCAAAATGAGGATGGGCGCAGGGCCAGAGGAAAGAGTGGTAGCTCAGACTGCCAGCCTTAGGAGGAAAAAAAAATAACCACTCTCACTTCCCTCTGATTCCAGATAAGCATTCAGGTTCCAGTGTGTTCGTGAAAGGGCTGACCCAGGGCATCGTGTATGGATCCATCATCTCCGCACTGTTCTTCTTCTTCCTTGTCCTCCTCATG
Organism: Lontra canadensis; assembly: GCF_010015895.1. Taxonomy (NCBI): domain Eukaryota; kingdom Metazoa; phylum Chordata; class Mammalia; order Carnivora; family Mustelidae; genus Lontra; species Lontra canadensis. Next base: position 5,557,555 of record NW_022631101.1, read on the forward strand.
TGAGTATCAGGTTAAAATTCATTATCAAGACTTTTCCAACACCTACTACATTTATTTATGTTCTTTATTTCCTTCATTATAATCCTTCCAATCTGTTCTTCTTTGCCCACTTAACATGGTCTCTTATATCATTTAATTTAGCCATTCTTCCTCTCCCAATATGTGAGTGTAAGGCTATCAATTTCCCTCTAAGCACAACTTTAGTTGCATCTCACAAACTTTGGTATAAAGTATTTTAGTATCACTTGGTTAAGATAGTTCTAATTTCCATTTTGATTTCTAACCCAGGAGAGTTTTTCTTAGACATACCAATGTATTCTAATGATCCTGTTTTCTTTATTTCTAGCTTAAATCCAATAAGTGGATTTAATACTATGAATTATTTCAATTCTTTATTTTCTTTGTGGTAGTTTTTATAAACATTCCACACAGGCTTAAAAAGAATGTGTATTCTACACTTGATGAAGACTGTTTACAACAGATACATAGGCTTTTTCTTTTTTTCAGATACATAGGCTTTAAATCAAGTTCATCTTTTCTAGTTGTATTGTGATTTCTGCTCAGTGCCCTTCTCTGCACTTCTCCTCCCATCCCTGCTCCCCTGTCTCACCAGGCTGACATCTACTCATCATTAAGGGCTCAGCTCACAGCCTTTCCACCATGTGTTCCAGGAAACCTTCCCTGGCACTGGGCTGGGTGCTTTTTCAGGGCCCCCACAGCCATCTGGGCTTTTGGATAGTATTAGTGCTAATGGTTCTACTCTGATGTGACTAAGTGTGGGTATCTGTTTTGTTTGTTTGTTGTTAGGTACATCTGCTTTGCCTCTTTCATCTGTGCTCTCGTGTCTGTTACCTCCATCATTTCCTTTCACTGTGGGCTTCTGATTTAATATTTCTCAGATTTTCTTTTTTCCTCTGTTTGTCCTTTTGCTCTATGTCCTGCATTTTCTAGGGATATAGACAAGTAAGCAAGTGCTAGGTTAAAGGTCCATACAAGGGAGATACTAAGGGGACCCCACCCTTCAGAATCTCCATCCTTGTAGGGGAAGGTGGCATCCGTACTGCCTAGAAATCCTTCCACACAGGACACCTGGGTGGTTCAGTCAATTAAGTGTCTGACTCTTGATTTCAGCTCAGGTCATGATCTCAGGGTCCAGGGATCAAGCCCCACATCAGCTCCTTGCTGAATGGGGAGTCTGCTTCCTTCCCTCTCCCTCTGCCCCTCCTCCCCACTCTCTCTCTAAAATAAATAAATCTAAAAAAAAAAAAAGAAATCCTCCCACACACCCCCGAGAGCCTTTCCCAATATGACGCCTTATCAGTATTACAGATGTTTTCTTTCCTTCCCCTCTTCTCTTATCTCCTTCCCCTCACTGGGCAACAAGTTTTACCCACTTCACAGGAAAAAAGCAACTCCCCAACACCTACAGAGTTATTGCCACTGGCACTGGTGATTTACTTCTTGCCTTTTTCAGAGAAAGAGGCATCCCTCTTCCTGTCCAAGGTTAGCCTCACCTCCTTTGCCTGGGAATCCATCTCCTCCACACTCCATTAATCATCTCTTCTGTCTCCTAAATTTTCAGTCATTCTTTCTTCACCAGTTCTTTCTCTGAAGGGTATAAACATGCCCAAATCTCTCCAACCTCAGCCCCACAAACACCCTCTATGTACCATCCAATTTTTTTTGAGAGAAGAGCTTACTCCCACTGCCTGATTCTCATCACCCTTACATTCGTCAGTCCCCTACAATCTGCTCACCAGCACCACGCCATTGAAATGGCACTGTCTAAAGCAGTCAGTTATCCTTATTCTCAGAATTATTCTCAAAATCCAATGGCAGATGTTCTATATTTTTCTTGTTCACTTTAGGTAGCATTTATGATTCTGGTGGGTGGGGTGAGGCCCTCCTACCCATGGGCTTTTTTTTTTTTTTTTTTCACAGTGAAGGAGGATGGTGAAGCCATCTGCTGAAAGATGTGGGTGGGAGCAGGGGTGAGGGGAAGGGATCAAGAAAAGTGGTGATGGTGATGAGGTGATTGGAATAGCCACTGAGAAGAATGAGTGGGATCCACATGAAGACAAGGGAAATAATTGGTGACCAGCAGCAAAGGTCCAATGGTGACTGGAGATTGTTCAATATTAGCGGCAACAATGTCATTGCTGTGTGATGTTTCCTCTCAGTAGTGGTCATTGGAAGAGAAAGAGTGAAGGGTGGAATTGATCTAGATTTGGGAATTTGCAGGCAGGATGCCATGGAAGGATGATGGGGTGGAACACCAGAGAGATATGAAAGCTGGGGGAAAGAGCACTTCGAGTGGGTAGCCATTGTTCCCAGTGAGGCAGGGAAAAAAGGAAGAGAAACCAAGGTGCTAGAGAATGTGGTATCTTGGATCTGAAGCCTCCATCTGTGAGATCAAGGAACAGAAACCAAAGACTGAAAGAGAGCATAAGGAAGTTAAATAGGACAGAATGAGGCACAGCATACAGTATTGGGATTTAAACTGTCATAGGTGGAAAAGTTTTGAGGAATAATGCATGAAGGATAATGGTTAAAGGAGATAAGTCACATTAGTTAGGACTCTTCCAGTTGTGAGTAATAAGAGCTGAATTCAGCAAGCTCAAGGAAAAAGGAAACAGTTATGGCTATTTGTTGCTATATTATAGTCCTCTAAACTTGGTGACTTTAAACAATGGTCATTTTAGTATATCGCACAATTTCATGGATCAGGAATTTGAGTAGGGCCCAACTGAATGATTCTTCAGCTTCCTATGGTATCCACTGAGGTCACTTGGTGGTATTTAGCTAGCTGCTGGGCTAGGGCAGAGGATCCAAGATGCCTTCACTCACATGCCTGGCATTTTGCTGTGGACAGCCAGAGGATGGGGCTCACCTGGGCCCCTCTTGCTTTCCATGCAGTGTTAGAGCCTCGTCTGTCATGGTCCCTTCCAAGGCAAAGTTGCCAGTTCTTTTAAGGTTAGGTCTGGAATTGATAGAATGTCACTTCCATCATATCCTCTCAGAACAAGTCACAGACTAGCCAAGATTCAAGGGGAAGGGAAAATAGACCCCATTTCTCCATGGGAGGAGTGCCAGAAATTTGCAGCCATCTGTACGTAATCTGCTACAGGAACATATTGACCATCTGTTAAGTCTAAGACTTCAACAACAGAGATTTATTTTCTCATAGTTCTGGAGGCTGGAAGCCTAAGATCCAAGTGTCAGCAGGATTGCTTTCTCTTAAGACTCCTTGGCTTGTGCATGGTCACCCTCTTACCACTTCACATGATCATTCCTGTGCACACACACACCTGGTGTCTGTCCCTCTTCTCCTTTTTTTTTTAAGATTTTTATTTATTTTAATATTTTTTAAAGATTTTATTTATGTATTTGACAGATAGATCACAAATAGGCAGAGAGGCAGGCAGAGAGAGAGAGAGGGGAGGAAGCAGGCTCCCCACTGAGCAGAGAGCCCAATGCAGGACTTGATCCCAGGACCCTGGGATCATGACCTGAGCCCAAGGCAGAGGCTTTAACCCACTCAGCTACCCAGGCACCCCGGGTTTTTATTTATTTTAGAGACGGGGCAAGAGAGAATGAGTTGGGGGAGGACATGAGGGAGAAGGACAAGCAGACTGTGCTGAGTACAGAGCCCAGTGCAGAGCTCCATCCCACAACCCTGAGACCATGACCTCAGCCAAAATCCAGAGTCTGCCACTTACTGACGAAGCCACCCAGGCACCTGTCCTTCTTCTTACAAGGACACAAGTCATATTGGATTAGGACCCACCTAAAAGCCTCAATTTAACTTAATCACCTCATTGAAGGTCCTATCCAAGTACAGTCACATGGATTAGGGTCCATCCATATAACCTCATTTTACCTTAATTACCTTTTTAAAGGTCCTTTCTTCAAAAACAGTTACATTCTGAGGTACTGGGTGTTGGAATGAATTGGGTGGGATGAGGAAGACACAATTCAGCCCATAACGGGGAGTACCTATACTTCAGACATGACTGGATCTAGGTATGCAAATGACATTATTAAGAGTCTGCTGTCCCCGTGCCTTTGCTCTGCTTCCTTCTGTTACCTCCATCATTTCCTTTCACTGTGGGCTTCTGATTTAATATTTCTCAGATTTAACCCCTGGAGGCTCTCTCCCCCTAGTGGCAAGATGGCCAGGAGCAGGCACATGATTGTATCCTATCTCAGCAACTCTAGCTGAGACAGGACTTGTCTTCCTCTTGAGGATATATCAGTCCAGAGAAGACTCTGATGGTCCCTGCTTCAGTCACAGGACCATCCTTGACTAATGTCCAGGTGGGTGAGGTACTTTGGTGGGCCAGTCCTAAACTTGCCTACTGTGCCATTCCAGTCCCATAGAAACCATAATAAAAGCTCCCACATGAGCTTCCCCCTTCTACTTCCCTGACCAACCCTGGAGCTTCCCCCATGTGGCCCTGTGTCGCATGGTGTGCCCTTCTTGGGAACTTGGAGATTTTTTTTTAAAGATTTTATTTATTTATTTGTCAGGGAGAGAGAGAGCACACACAAGCAAGAGGAGAGACAGAGGGAGAGGAAGAAGCAGACTCCCTGCTAAGCAGGGAGCCCAACACAGGGCTTGATCCCAGGGCCCTGGGATCATGATCAGAGACAAAGGCAGATGCTTAACCAACTGAGCCACCCAGATGTCCCACCTCTTGGGAACTTTGAATAACAAACTATCTATTCAATGGCAGCCATTCCCCCAATCTGTTAGCTTCATCACAGCTGAATACAAACAAAATCCCATGTGCATTCCCACTCCCAGCGAAGAGCCAGACTGAGCAAAGCAGGGGGACCAATGAGCAGGGCAGTTGCAGTTGCCAGGGCAAGAAAGGAAGGGAACCAGTTATGTAACCAATGATACATCTACACAACAGAGCACCACGCAACTGTGAAAAAGACTAAGGAGGCTGTCAATGTACCAATATGCACAGATACAGTGGAAATATTGAGAGAAAGAAAAAAGGTGTAAAAAATTAGTCTAGAAAAAAAAATCGTATACATATTGAGACATCACAGGGCTGGGAGAGAAGCTGAGGAAAGGCACCACCGTGAAGGGACTGGGTTGGGGAGGGCTGGGACTTTGTCATGGGGGTGCTGGGGAGCCATGGGATGGCTGGGAGCAGGGAAGGTGCAGGTCAGCTCTGGGGCAGGAGGCTGGAAAAGAAGCTAGGAAGAGGATCCAGGCCAACAGAGTAGGTATTTGTATGCCTGTTAGAGGAGGAGAGGGAGTTGCTGGTCACAGAACTAGCAAATGGAGGGAAAGGGTCTTCTGACCCCCAGCCTAGGGCTCCTTCTGGGAACAAGGAGGGGACGGGGAGACGGAGCACAGTATTAACCACAGGGCTCATTACTTTAGAATGAAGATGCTTCAATGGTGGGAGGACAGACACATTTCCAAGGCTAAAGAGGCCCCAATTCTCCAGATACCAGAGTTGCTGGAAGAGCCAGAAATAGCTGTGAAGTCTGAAGCCAAAAGCACTGAGCATCAGTTGGAGGTAAGTCCCTGGGCTAGGACAGACACCAGCTGAGGCCAGCTGACCTCCACATGCTGCCTGAACTCACCCACTGCCTGTTGACACCACCAGGGAACACTCTTTAGAAACAAAGATTGGCCGGGACCCCTAGACTTGCAAATCCAACCCCTCAGGGTCAGAGTCCAGAGGTTGTGCACTGCCAGCAATGTCTCCGACTCATTCTGACATGTGGCCACTGGCAGGGCTGGGTCTTACCTGAGTGTCTGTCTGGTGCCTCAAGCCAAGTCCCCTTCCAGCAGCAGAGTCCCCTTTGCTGTGGATGGTGGAGAGCCTGAGGGGCTCTGGGCCCAGCCCCTGCCCCAGGTGGGAAGGCAGACTTGGCCACAAGTGGCTGCTGCCCTTCCGGGAGTGAACAGAAAATACTAGGGCATGGGCCTTATTATTATTAGTCTGCTCGAGGCTGCCATAACAAAGGGCCCCAGACTCAGGAACTTAAACAGCAGGCATTCTCACAGATCCGGAGGCCAGAAAACCAAGATCGAGGTGTCTGCAGGGCTGGTTCCTTGCGAGCACTCTCCGGGGCTTATAGATGTCCACCTTCTCCCTGTGTCCTCATGTGGCCTTCCCTGTGCACGCGTCTGTGTCCTAATCTCTTTACGTGAGGACACAGGTAATAACGAATTAGGGCCCACGCTAATGGCCTCAGTTTAATTTAATCATCTCTTTAAAGGCCCTGTCTCCAAATAAAGTCAGTGCGAGGTACTGCGGGTTAGGGCTTCAACATATGAATTGTAGGGGGAAGGGGCTTACAAGGGGGAGGGCACAGTTCAGCCGGTGACACAGGCATCAAGGAATTAGTCATAGCCCTCCACTGGGGGGGACCCAGAGAGGGGAAGGGCTTGGCCAAGGCAGAAGAATGCCAGGATCTGGTTCTCCCACAGTCTAGGGCTCTTAAGCCAGGACTGACCATGGGCAAGAAAGCTCCCAGACGGATCAAGACAGATGCGTGGTTCTCAGACGCCTAGCTCCACCAGCCCGGTCAGACTTCCCAGACCTACAGAGCAGGAGCAGTATTTCCATCCAGAGACTCTAAGACCAGAAGCCAGCGCCAGGAGCTCACGCATTCACCCCACAAGGACTCCCATGAGCCGGACCTGTTTGTCAGTCCCCTCCCCAACCAAAGACCTGCCTGCTCTCTGCCCTTGAGCAACGTGGTCTGGGCAAGCCTGCCAATGTGCAGGACCACAGGTGACATACACGGGACCCTGGGGGGAGACAGCACTAGTAGATGGGCTAACGCTATTGTCCACACGGGCACTGTGACCCAGAGTAACAGTGACCCTCCTGCAGCTTCAGGCACTGCCAAGCAAAGCTAGCCTCCGCACTCTGCAGAGGGAAACTGAGACCCGTGGAAGGTAAGCGCCTGAAACACTAAAGAAGCCCAGAGGTCTCTCTGCAGGGACACTGGAGATCACGGCCCCGTCCTCCACACCCCCACGTTGCAAATAGGGAAACAGAGTCTCACAGTGCCTCAGGCCACACAATAAGACTGCACAGCCCAGGACGCCCCTCCCCCAACCCAGGACCCTTGCTCCCTGGAGCAGTTGTCCCTGTCCCCTGGAGATTTTCTTCCTGACCTTATAAGACTATGGTGCGGAGGCTGCAAACTCAAAAGCCCACAGGGGCCGGGCAGGTAACAAAATGAGTGCCCCTGGTCCCTATGGGAACCCAGTGGTCCTGAGGGCAGGTGTCCCACCTGAAGGGGGCAGCAGAGAACTCAGATCCCACTCTTACCTGTCCCCTCCCCCAGCAGGAATGAAATCTGCTGGGTCTTCTGGTTTCTCTTTTATCTATTTATCTATTTATTTGTTTTCAGAAGAATCCAGACATCTAGATTCCAGTGTGAAATTTCTGGATTCGAACTGTTAGTAACTGTTTTTAAAATGCAGCACGGGCCCCCGAAAAGCCATATGTGGACCTATCATTTCCAAGTCTCGTCAGAACCATAGACATGGAGGAGACACCTTTCCTCTAAACACACATCCTGCCCAAAGGTATTGTCATTCAGAATGCAAATGACTTGCCCAGTGGAAACAGAATCCCCAGACCCTGGGCAGAGGCTTGGGTCTGGAAGAAAGAGACAGAATTATTTAGACGGAGAAGGACATTCCAGGAATTCATTCATAGGTGTTGCCACAAACAGCTGTGGCGTCCCCATGTGGAAGGCCTTGGGTTGGGGACACCGGTGAGTGAGGTTCATGTCCTGCCCGCAAGGCCTTCCCGGGTCTGGTTGCGGCCTGCAGGGTCAAGGCTGCAGACAGGGTGCATCAGGGAGGGGCAGGGGCCAGTACTGGAAAGAGAGAGCATGACTGGGAGAACTGGGAGCTGGAGCGTTGCACCCTGATCTGGGCAGACATGCTGGGAGCTGGGAAGCCACGGGATGAAAAGCGGGGGACCTGGGGTGCTCCAGCGAGGGCAGCACAAGCAGGGGGCAACAGCAGGAAGGAATGAACCAGTCAGGGCACCCCAGGCTGGCCAGAGGAAGCTCCCCTGCTCTTGGGTCTCAATCATCGTCCAGCCGGCTCTCAGAAGCAAGAGGGACTGCTGCCTGAAGGACACACAGGGCAGGGACAGCACCCTCGAGCTCAGCTTCGGAGGCCCAGCAGCCTGCCAGTTACGGACTCAGGGATACCTAGCCCAGGAAAAAAACATGCTGTCCCCATGGGTGGGTGGCAGGGAGCCAGCAGCAGCTCCGCAAATGAAGATGAGGTTGGAAAGTGGATCTTTGACCAAGGAGCAGCTGCCCTGCGGGGTTTCTGGTTCACCACCCACCCCTCCTCGTCACTCTCTGCCTCCGTTGCCACCCCGCTCTCACCCACTCCCTCTGTTCCTCATCTAATACACGTTTTCCCAGGGCCCCCAAGTGCCACACTCATGCTGAGCCCTGCAGGGACACCGGCATGGGTCCCTCCCAGTCACAGGTGCCTTGGGGGGAGGGGACTGTGAGTGGGGGACCACTGAGGTTCAGAGATGGATGCCCAAGCTGCTGAGAACCTTTATCCATCAGAGGAGGATGCTTCTGTCCCCATCTAGCCTGAGGACAAACCTCTGGTCTCCGATTGTGATATGACAGTCACTCATGTCACTGGGCAAATCTTGCTATTTCCTCACTCCACCTGAGGAGATCATGGGGGAGGTGGACTTTATAAATAGCCCTCCCTCTTTCCTTCAGGAGATGACAGCACAACCACAACGATGGCACTGTCCAGCACCCAGTGCCCTCCGAGCCCTCAGGCCTTCTTCATGCACAGAGCCCAGCAGCACTGGGCAACAGGTCTGGTGGTCAAGCGCATTTTACAGAGGAGGAAACTGAGGCCCAGAGAGCTTAAGAAACCTCCCTCCATGGGCAGGGGGGTGGGAAGGGGGAGAAACCTCCCCAAGGTCATACCTCAACTTTATGAGACAAGAGCTGGTCCCCCAGCTTTTCCCACAAGGAAGCTGACATTCAGAAAGGGGAAGGTCCTTCCCACCTGCTCCCCCACTTCTGCCCTCTCCTGCCCACTCCTGGGAGCCCTGTCCATCAGGATGACTTCTACCGATCATCTGGAGACCTGAAGGCTGCAGTTCAGGCTGGGGAAGGAATCTCTCTGGGAGGAAGTCCCTACCCCCCACCCATCTCATTCTCATTCAACAGCCCCCATCTGGTTCCCTTCTCAGTTAACCCTTTTTGTGCCTGCACCTTGCTAGGTTTGGAGGATGGTGGAGGACAGGGCTGCCACTGTCCCTTCCTCTCCTGGTTAGGGATCCTCACTGGTCACTGCAGTGGGGCTGTGGGCGCATGAACCTTCATGGCTGGCCACAGGGTGGTGGAGCTGGGCTACCGGTGATGGGATCCCAGCACCGCCCTGAGTGTGGGCTGATCAGGCACCCCGTTCCCGGCTTCATCTGCAGAATGGGAGCATAACATCATGTGTTACTGTGAGCTGGGAATGTGTTCATGGCTGCCTGGCACCGAGCAGGGCACTGGGGCCACCAGGATGGCAGCTCATGTTTGTTGAGCTCTGTGTGTGCACCAGGTCCTGTTCTTAGCATGTTAAGACCCATTTGTATCCATCAGCTTTCAACCCAAGAAACAGAATCAGTAGCTGACCCGTATTAAGAGATTCATTGCACGGAATTGGCTTATGTGACTGTGGGGCTAGGCAGGTCTGACGTCCTCCAGACAGGCAGTTGTCAGGCAGGCGGGAGACTCTCAGGCACAGGATCTCTTGTCCCCAAGCAGAATTTCTTTTCCTGGGAATCCTCCGTTCTGCTCTAGAGGCCTTTCAACCGACTGAGTCAAGCCCACCCAGATAATTGGGAATTATCTCAACTGATTAGAGATGTCAGTTACATGTACAAAATACCTTCAGGGCAACAGTAGCTGGGGGTTTGACTGATGGGGGACTCTGGTCCAGCCAAGTTCATGGAAAAAAACTAGCCATCCCAGCATTTGATCCCCACCCTAGCCCTGTGAGGTGGGGGCCATTTTGCACATCCTCTAGAGAGGGACAAGGAACCTGCCTGATTGAACACAGGTGGAGGAGCTGGGAGCTGGGGCTCGGACACCCCCACCACCCCCACCCTGCCTCAGGGAGTGAGTGTCTTCAGCTGCTGTTACTAACACCCAGCACAGTTCCAGGGACCTGACAGCGGCAGGAAAAGGGAAAGTGTATTACAAAGTGGGTGACCTTGGCTGGCCTTTTGTGGGGAGGAAGCCAGTGAAGAGGGTAAGGAGTTATTCTTCCAAAAAAATGTATTGAGAGCCCTACTGTGTGTGAGGCATGGAGGGCATAGGACCCATCAGAGCAGACAAAGTCCCTGCCCTCAAGGAGCTTAGAGTCCATGGGGGACGAAGACACTAAGCCAATGGACAAGAATAAATAAGTGGGATACATGACAAGTAAGGGGTGGTAAGGAAAACCATGGGTGCCCCTGGCCAAGGGACCAAAGGTGGCAGTGGAAAGCCTCTCTGAGGAGGTGAAGGTCTTAGAAGAGAATCTAGGCCGAGGGCAGAGATGAGCAAAGGTTTAGGGGCTGAGTTACCAGTGTGTTTGCAGAGAGGAAAAAAGTCAATGCAAGAATTCCCCAGGAGGAAGCTGCAGTTCCCACAGGATCCAACTGAGAGCCCCTTGAGAACCCACAAACACAAGGTGTGGGCCACTTCCCACACCACCTGTTCTGATTTTAACTGCCAGCTTTTCGCTTTAGTGAGTTCCTCATTTTCAAAGAGGCTTAGCAGGAACAAGTTATGAAGGGGAACAAAAGAAAAAAGCAAGACCCCTGCCTCATCCCACTCCCGAGAGACAACCACGGTCCCTGGCTCCTGTGTTTCCTCCCAGAGGGGCGGTTCCTCAAGGGAGCAACGTTACCCCTCCCTGGAGACACTCTGGGTTGTCCTGACCATTATGGGTGGCAGGAAGAGAGCTCCTTACACCTAGGGCTTGAGTCCTGGGTGCTGTTCAATATCTTACAATGCCCAGCACCTAATGAACACCAAGTAATAACACAGCCTGTTCTAGCCCCGGGACAGCTCCTTCAGAAAGGTTCTTTTTTTTTTTTTTTTTTTTTTTTTTTTTTAAGATTTTATTTGACAGAGGCACAGGAGAGAGGGAACACAAGCAGAGGGATTGGAAGAGGGAGAAGCAGGTCTCCCTCGGAGCAGGAAGCCCAATGCGATGTGGGGCTTGATCCCAGGACTCCCCGGATCATGACCTGAGCAGAAGGCAGCCGCTTAATGACTGAGCTGCCCAGGCACCCCTCCAGTAAGGTTCTTAAACGCACTTCCTGATAAGGATGCTGCTTACAGAGGTGTGCATAGGGTTAGGGCTTCCAGGATCCAGCTACAGAAGGAAAGGACTCCTTCCAGATTCTGCTGGTTCCTGGGGAAACCAGGGGGAGAAATGTGCCCCTGGGGCTTCACTGAGAACCAGGGCTGGGGCAGAGGAGCCACCCGACAGGAACCGAGGAGGGCAGCGGGCAGGGAGGACAACATTCTCCAGCCATCCTCCAGTGTTCAGTCTGTGCCTCACTCTGGCCAAACCCACCTTCAGATCCAATGGCGGAGGAGCTTGTTGGTGTGATCAGCAGAGGTCAGCCTCCCAGGCATGTGTCAGGGAAGTGGGAGGATGGCGGAGGGATGCAGTGAGAGGCTGAGTAAGGGTCTCCAAAGATATCAGATCCTAATGCCTGGAACCCATGAATGCTACCTTACAAAGGGAAAATGGTCTTTTCAGATATAATTAAATGAAGGATCCTGAAGTGAGGGATTTATCCTAGATGACCCAAGTGGGCGCTAAATACAATCACAATACCCTTATATGAAGGGCAGAGCTTGGAGCCACGCAGCCACAAGCCAAGGAATGCAGGTGGCAACCAAGAGCAGACAGGCAGGGAACAGATTCTCCCCTGTCCCACTCCAGAAGCCTCCCTAGGGAGCATGGCCCTGTAGACGTTGTGCTTTTGGCCCATGGAAATTGGTGTTGGACTGCTGGCCTCCACAACTGGGAGGGAAAAATGTGTGTTGTTTTAAGCTACCCTGTTTTTGGTAATTTGTTACAGCAGCCACAGGAAGCCCGGGCAGATGGGGATGGTGATAAAGGGAGAGACAGCAGCACCGCAGAAACCATGAGAGCTCTCCCACCTAGCTGAGTGCTGGGATGGGTGCTGTTCCAATGTCAGGAAACTCCCTTCATGCTCTAGCAACACCAGGAGCAGGAATTATTACCCTCAGTTTTTTGGATGTTAAAATGAAGATACAAAAATATTAAGTAACTTGCCCTACCAAGCATTTTCTTTTTTAATTTGAACAGGGAAAATTTAATATAAGGAATTATTAACTTTAACAGGTAATATTCTATAAAGGGGTAGGGGAATACCATAGGATTCAGGCCCAAGGAAGGAATGAACTTGGAAAGGAACCTCCCCACCAAGGCTGGGGTGCAGCCCACACTGTAAGATATGTGGTTGTGGATCCCTGCACGGTGGGGAAGTCGGCTGGCTTGCCCAGACCAGAGCTGGTCCACAGATGCTGAGCAAGCAGAGAACACCTTCCCAAGCACTGGCAGGGTGAGGCTGGAAAAACAGCTTCTAGGACATAGCGGGAAGATATCAGTTGGGAAAACACTGAAAGCTGATGAGATGCCATCCACATGGGCACCACTGAAACCTGATAGAAGTGAGCTCATGTGTCACTGGTGACCACTAGATAAGAGCAAGAGGAAGCCCAGGGAAAAGTTAGAATAAGGGAGAAGCCCTGTTCCTTCTGCAGTGTCCCTCAGGCTCTCTCTACTGACAAAGCTTAGCAGCCCACTCACTGCAAAGGGGACTATTTAAAGGTTCCAGCCCTATTCTTGACAAGCAGGTAGCAAAGGGTGGCTTTGGAGCATAGAGGCAATAGCGAAGTAGTTTGATTATCTGTTCATCGTGCCAGGTCTGGGAGGGATGGGATATTCTTTTTCTGGGATTATCAGATATCGTGTGTGTGTATGTGTGTGTGTGTGTGTGAAGTACCTGTTCAAGTCTTTTTGCCAAGTTTAAAAAATTAGTTGTCTCTTGTTGATTTGTAGTAGTTCTTTATATATTCTGGCTACTAACTCATCATCAGATATACATACGACAGATATCTTCAGCCATGTCTAAAGCTTTGGGAAATTAGTTCTCTGTGTCTCTATTTCCTCATCCATGAAATAAAGACAAAACACACCTTGTAAGGATGTCATGAAGCTTCAAGGAGGTAATATCAAAAAAGTGCTCAGAGAGGCGCCTGGGTGGCTCAGTGGGTTAAGCCTCTGCCTTCAGCTCAGGTCATGATCTCAGGGTCCTGGGATCGAGTCCTGCATTGGGCTCTCTGCTAAGCAGGGAGCCTGCTTCCTCCTCTCTCTCTCTCTCTCTGCAGAGAGGCAGCTCTCTGCCTACTTGTGATCTCTCCCTGTCAAATAAATAAATAAAATCTTTTTAAAAAAAAAGTGCTCAGAAAGATGCCGGCACATAGTACACACACACACACATGTTGCCATCAGCCCTGGCATGGGCCAATCCAAGAAGAGGAATCCCATCCTCATCCTAAGTTTGGATGGTCCTGAGTTCAAGGGGAGCAATAAATGATCTTTGCCAGGGCCACAGCAGATTCTGTACAGTGGTGTACTGATGAAATGACCCTCCAAAAAAAAGGTCTGATTTGTAATGTTTGCTAGTTGCCATGGTATAAATACTCACTTCACAGCCAGTTTCAAACTAACAGTGGTTTAACATCCAGTTTGCAAAATTACTGGCAATCTAGCAGTCAGTACTCCGGAACCAGTGCAAGCCATCTGCAGTGTCCCCCTGGGTCCTGTACCACCTGGTGGGGTTCACTGGGGTGGATCTCTTCCTCTCTGTGGGTCTTCATCCCCTTGTCTGTCTAAATGGGACAAGTCCTCCAACTCATCCCTGCAGTACTGATTTAGTGAGTACCTTCTATGTGTCAGTCACTGGGTTTGGCTCTGGGGACGCAGACCTGAGCAAAAGCAGAGAAGACCCTCCCTAGCAAAGATATTCTGAAGGTAGTGGTTGTGGGTGGGTTGGGTAATGACTGAAAATAAACAGCAAGTGCATGAAATAAGGGAATCATAAGAGCTTTGGACAAAATAAAGCAGGTATCCCAGCTCTTGTATTGGGAGGGGGTTTACTTTGGTTAGCATGATTGACAAAATCTTCTTAAAGGTGACATCTGATATGGGGCACCTGGATGGCTCAGTCAGTTAGGCATCTACTTTTAGGTCATGATCTCAGGATCCTGGAATTTAGCCCAGCATTGGGTTCCCTGCTCAGCTGGGAGTCTGCTTCTCCCTCTTCCTCTGCCCCTCTTGCCGCTTGTGCTCTCTCTCTCCCTGAAATCAAATCTTTAAAAAATAAAGGTGACACTTGATAAAGAGTTGGTGTCAACGTGGTGGGAAGAGCGTTCCAGCAGAGGGAACAGCCAGTTCAAGCACCTGTGGCTGCCACAAGTTGGGCTTGTTTGAGAAACAGAATGAAGGCCAGAGCAGCTGGAGCTGAGTGAATGTTTGAGGTGGGGGAGGGGCATCGGCTGGTTTATGTGTTCAGTGGCTTGGATCTGAAGGTGGATGGTGGACCGGGACACTGGCTGCTGTAGTCAGAGCAGTCCTACAGGGGGCAATGGTGGCAGCTCAGACCAGTGAGATTACCCAGGACAGGGAGGGGTGGACAGAGTAGAGACCCATTTTAAAAGCAGAGCAGGCTGCTCTTGCAGACATACTGGATTGCGGGGGAGGCAGGGGAGGATGGATGTGTTTGTGAAGTACAACAGCCCCTGTGGGGTGACTTCAGAAGCTCCTGCCTGCACCTGCCAAGACGTGGTGGAAGCTGAGACTTATGTTGCTTCAGAGGCCAATGGGGACAGGGACAGGGACACCTCACCTGGCAGGCCCGGAGGGAGGACCTTACTAAGTGACGTAGGAAAGACGTTAAGGCTTGAAGTGATGGCCAAGAAAGAATTCTTGAGACATCTTGGGTGCAAAAAAGTAGTTTTATTAAAGCACAGGGACAGGACCCGTGGGCAGAAAGAGCTGCACTGGGGTCATGAGGACTGGCCCGTTACATACATTCAATTTGGGAGCCAGTTAGGGATAGTGTAAGGCTCCCAGGTATTTTGGAAATGAGGTTTCAGGGATCCTGAAAGGGGTTAGTTATTGTTAGGAAAAGGTCATTTATTTATTACTGTTTAATAAAAACTAGGTCATGAGACCCTTCAGTTGTATACAGGTGGGTCATATGCTTGGAGGAGCTTGTCAACATGTCTCTTGAGGGGGTGGAGATAAAGGAAGTTTCCAAAGGAATTTTTATATGTCAAAGTAGACTTACAGGATCCTGGGGCCCAGGCTAAGATTGCCTTTTGCCCTTAGCAAAGTATCAACATCAAGGCAGCTGAGTTCCTAGAGGAATGTCACTCTGCCCGATTCAAGGACTTGTCAATGGGCTGCAGACAGTAAGGAAACTTAATACACTTTCTTCTGCCTCTGTTTCCCACATCACCTAGTAAGTGTGTGCCTGGTGGGACCAGGAGGAAAGAACTAACCACGGGTTTTGGGGATGCTGGGCAGAGCCAGCAATTTCCCAAGGATCTCTTCTGTTTCCAATAACCTTGGGAAATAGAAATGATTCCCTCTTGCAAGGCAGGCACAGAGGTTCTGGGAAGAGATGTGACTTGTCTAAGGTCACACAGCCAAGTAAGTGAAAGAATGGGGAGTCTAGATTTTCTGCACCTCACCATCTCCTCCCCACTCCCACGACCAGGTCCCCACTCCTGCCCCATTCCCTCTGTTATCCTGAGGAGGAGGACTGGAGTAAAGAGAGAAAAGGGAATTTTACCCCAAAAGTCAATGTTATTCCTGAAAGTAGAGAAACTGAACCGTGTCCCACAAGAAGAACTGTGCCCACAAGAAAAGGAACTGGGATCCTAGAATCCTGGGTCTGAGAGAAGAGGGGCTGGGGGCCTGGACTGCCGGGTCTGAGGGAGGAGGAGCTGGGACTGGACTCCTGAGTCTGAGGGAAGAGGGGCTGGGGATCTGGACTCCTGGGTCTAAAGAAAGAGGGGCTGGAGGCCCGGACTCTCGGGTCTGAGGGAGGAGGGGCTGGGGTCCTGAACTCCTGGGTCTGTGGGAGGAGGGGCTTGGGGACCAGACTCCTGGGTCTGAGGGAGGATGATATCGGGACCTGAAGCAGAAAGGAGGTGGGCTCAAGAAGAGTCCCCGACCCGGGGTTCTGGGGATTCGAGATGGGAAGACGTGGGGACGCCCGGGGCGGGAGGGGGTAGGGGCCGGGCCGCAGTAACAAAGGCCTCTCCCTCCAACAAGCAACCCCCCCCTCGGCCCCGCCTCCCCGGCCCCCCGCCTCCTCTGATTGGTCGGCCTTCCTGCCCGTCAGCGCCGCCCCCCTCCCCGGGTCTGCAGCAGCTCCGGCCGCCTCGTCGCGCCCCCCCAGCCCCCTCCCCCCGCCCCCGCCGCCCCCCGGGCCGGTGCAGCCGCAGGCGGGGTCCCCCTCCCCCTCCCCCTCTCCCCCCGGCCTCGCGCGCCCCGGACCGGCCCCCCCTTTCCCCTCCCCCTTCGCGCCGCCGCTGCCGCGATGCCCCCCCCTGCGCCCGGGGCCCGGCTCCGGCTTCTCGCCGCCGCCGCCCTGGCCGGCCTGGCCGTCATCAGCCGAGGTACCGCAGCGTCGGGGGCGGGGGGGCTCGGCCGGGACGCCGGGGTCCCGAGCGGGGATTGGGGGTGGGGGGCTGCATCCCAGGCGGGGAAGGGGAGGCCCCCCGAACGCTGAGGTCTGGGCCCGGGGGCGGGGGCTGCACCCCCTGGCTGGGAAGGGGACGCCCGGATTCGTGCCCCGGGGCCAGGGTTCCGCGTCCCGGGGCTGAAGCCTGGGCCTAGGGGCGGAGGTCGGCTTCTCCCGGCCGGCGAGAGGGTCGCGGACACCTGATCCCGGCCTGGGGGCGGGAGTCTGCGGCTCCCGATCAGGGAGAGGGATCAAACGCTAAAGTAAGGGTGCTTGGGCAGGCTCTCTGAACTGAGTTGGGGTGTGGAAGGGAAGGGGATGCCCCGTCGGGGGTCTTCATCTCAGAGTGAAGACAGTCCCTGAGGGGGTCCTGGCCTGAGGGCTGGGGTGGGCGTTTCTGGGCAAAGGTGGGGGGATGGTGTCTTCCCAGGGTCTGTAAAAGAAGGCGGCAGGGGTATCCACAGACCTCCTTCCTAGGGCCAGGAAAAGAAGAGGGGCTCTGGCCTCCCAGCCGGGTCATCGAGGTGGGGAGAAAGTGCCGGCGTTTGGGAGGTTGCAGTTATGTAGGGGAATGGAGCTGGTGATCCAGGAAGTTGGGGCGCTGGGCTGGGGACTCAGACGCAGGAAGCTCTGGCTGAGTAGCAGGGTTCAGAGGCTGGACTGAGGATGAGAGAGGGGCAGATTGGGAAGGGAGGGAAGGGAAGGGTTAACCTGGGGTCAATGGGTTAATCTCAGCCCTGCTGAGAGTGGGGAGGAGTGGGGCTGGGGGCTGGTGTGTGAAGTGGGGAGGGGCGAGCTGGGCAGTCTCTGGAGAGAGGGTGTGGATGGCTGCTGGGACCCTGTGGCTCCCCAGTGGGCTGGCAGCCAGGGATGGTCCAGGATGTGCCCCCTGCGGAGAGGAGGCAAGAGCAAGAAGGCGGGAGGCAGGGATCAGGGTTAACTCAGAGCTTCTGGAGGATTCCCCCAGGCCCTGCCTTGAACCAAGGATCACAGTCAGGAACACGCAGTCAGGGACAACCTAGAGACCTCAACAGTCTCAAGGAGGCAGCCACTCTCAGTCTCCCACCCACACACACCAGGTCTCGCACAGACACATAAACACCCGTCACCGGTCTGACCCAGAGCTGCGCCTGCAGACACCCACAGTCACACAAACAGGGCCCCGCACGCAGGACCCCCCAGCCCCAGGGCCTCAGCTGACTGGAGCCTCAGTGGGTTGGAGCAGGTTCGAATGTTTCTCCAGCCTGACCTGTCTGAATCACCGTCTGACGCTCTGTCTGTCTGCGTCTCTCTGCCTCTGTCACTCGTCTCTTTAGGTCATTTCCAGAGGCTCCCTAACTCTGGGGGACATCCCGCTTGTCTCTGTCTCTGGGTCTCTGTCTCTCCATCCTTGCCATCCTCAGTACAATTTCACATCTGCCCTCCCTGCCTTGGGCCCTGCTTCTCATCGTCACACACACGCACCTGTCTCTTCCCGGCCCCCGCATTCCTCGATCCTTTCACTCCTGGAAAATCACGTCCCATCTCGGTCACTGACACCTCCCATTTTTTGCCGTTGTCCTTTCCTTGTCCCTTGTCTTCTCCTCCTTTCCGTGCTCCTCATAACCTCGTGACCCCCATCCTTCTTCCCCTCTCCCTTCACCACCCCTTCTTTTCCTTCAGTCTCAAGATAACTTCCCACTTTCTACTTTGAATCTTCCAGATCCCAGAAATTGCTGTTGTACACACATCCTGGGCTGGGAGCTTCTTGGAGCCAGGAGGCGGTCTGTGACCTAGGGCCAAGTCCTCTCCCACTGCCAGGCCTTGGGTTCCCCATCAGAGACTGGGGGGCAAGAGGTGTTGGGGGGTGGTCTGAGACACATCTAAGTGGCAGCAAGCAGGCCCACCCACTGACAGCTGGGGCGCTCTGAGAAAAAGCCGGGTGTTGGGGGGCATACACAAAATTGCATTTCCTCTCCTCACCAATTCATTTGCTCTTTTTCACGTTCCAGAAGGAATGCATGCAAGTGAGCACACACATACATCCTCTACAAGTATGTATTAGAGCAAACCCCACCTTGTCCTGGCCCCACCCCTCCGACACGCACTCCCTGCACTCTCTTGAGAAAGCCCAGGTCACGGCTTCCCTCACTCAAAGTCAGACACGCAGAGTTGAACACATGTTAGGTGTTGGTTTGTTGGCTGATGTTTTCCCTGAGACAGAAACAAAATAAGCCCATTTCTCCGCAACTGGCTTTTTTTTTTTCCCACTTAACTTAAGCTCCCCGGCATCCAGAGATATGGTTCTATCTTTAGTTTCTTTTCTAAATTCTTTATGCCAACACTCACACTCACACATACATATATTCACTTCCAGCCAGTGAGGGGTGCTGGACGGAGTAGGGCAGGCAGAACGGGGCGTGCTGGCCACTGTCCACGGTCCTCTGGGCACCCGGTCTGTCCGGACTGGATATTTGAGCACAGAGTCTCTGTTCTGGGCTCTGGGGATGTGTATATACGCGACAGTGAGCAAGCCAGATGAAGTCAAGGAGCCCTCAATCTTAGTGGGATGGAGAGAGATCAAAACCTAAAAACAAGCAAATAAGTAAACAGGTAATCTCAGAGAGTGACGAACGGTAGTGTAAAGACATTAAGAGTGATTTCAGGTACGACCATGGGAGCTCTGGTGGTTGAGAGAGCCCTGTCTGAGCTGCAGGGAGCAGAGTTCAGAGAGAAGTCGGCCTTTAAAAGATCCCAAGGGAACAGTGGAGGCAAAGGTCCTGAGGTGGGAGCCAGCAGAAAGGAGCAGCCAACGTATAATGGAAAGTTCCAGGGTTCTTGGCTCAGGGAGTCCAGACATCTGTCCTGGGAAGGCCCCTACACTTGGAGGTCAGCAGAGAGGAAGGGAGATCTGGGGGTTCCAGCCCCTTCTCACCAGCTCTTCCCTGCCAGAGCCACACCCCCTCCCAATGCATCCCCCACCCCTCCCTGGGTCCAGCCTCACTTCTGCTACAGCTCCCTGAGTGACCGCCACAAGTCACCCACCCTTGTGGGCCTTGGCTTCCCGTCGGTGGGTTCCAGAACTGTGGAATGCAAGCTTCCCCCCACTGGAGAGTCCCAGCTTCACCAAAGTTCCCCCTTTGAGGGGTAGCAGGAGGTGCTTATCTCCAACCAGAGGCCGTCCATCTGTTAGAAATCTCTTTCTCACTTAAGGGGAGGAAACTCACCTACATGTGATCTTCATCGCTTGACTTATCTAGGGGTATGAAGGCTACTAGTGCAGACTGGCAGAGACCCGAGTGGTCCTTCCAGTCACCACTGGCCCCCCAGACCAGCTGGGGCACCTGCCGCACCATCATCCCATCAGCCAGCACACGTGGGAGCTGTGGGCAGGCACTCAGCTAGCAGGCTCTGCATTGAACCTGTCGCTTGGGTGACCTCTTGTCATCCTCCCCAACACCCGCAACGCCATGCAGGAGGCACAATGATCATCCCCACTTACACAGGGGCAAACTTGAGTCCCAGGGACGTGAAGGAATTTGTGCAAGTAACTGGCGGTGCGGGGGCTCAAACCCCAGCAGCCCGGGTACCCAGTCTGTTCTCTCAGTGGCCCGGTTATGCTGGCGTGGTGGTGTCAGAGCAGATACCGACAGGGCACCAGACATGAGTCGCCCACTCAACTCTGGTGGGTGCAGGGCACAGAGCAACGTGTCCCCCCCACCACCTCCGGGGGACTGACACCGAACCACGGATAGCAATAGATGTTTCTTAAAAAAGAAGGTGCTGTTAAGAACAGTTAGCATTTATTGGACCATTCCTGCATGCTAAGCTCTGAGCTAAACATTTTGCTTGCATGTTCTCATGGAACGCCCCACAAAACCCTCAGAGGGAATGACTGTTGGTTGTTTTTTTTCCTTTTTATAGATGGGGAAACTGAGGCTCAGACTGTCTAGGGCTCACCCAGACAGGAAATGGTGGCGCAGACATTCGTTCTCTTAGCACAGATTCCTCCCGGCTTTCTTATCCAGTCTCTCAGGACCATTCATTCTTCCTACAAACACTTCCCTGTTCTGGGCTAAACCCAGCTCTGGGGGACACAGCCAAGATTCGGGCCGGGGAGGCACCCCTGAACACTGTCCCAGCTGAGTCAGAGGGTATCCAGTAGAAAGGGTTGAGACTCTCTGTCTTGAGCAGTCAGGGAGGCCCTCCTGGAGGAGGGGGCATTTGAGTTTGGGTCTTGAAGGATGAATAGCAGTTCAAGAGTTGGAGACACATGCTGTACGTATCTCTTTACATTTACTCTTTCAACAGGTATTTCCCAAGGCCTTCCAGGGTCAGGCCATATGCTCGGAGATGCTGAGGATACAGACCTGAGTTAGACCCAGGCTCTGCCCTCAAGGAACTTCTAGTCTGAAGGGGGAAACAGACAACAGATGGCCACCATGGTGTGATGTGAGCTTTAATGGAGGTAGTCCAGGCACTGTGGGAATACAGACCAGGCTTAGAGGGGGTAAGGAGGGCTTCCCAGAATTAAGGGAGAGTTTTCCAAGCAGAATTCCTACAGAGTGGATCTCATGTGCACTGGCTTATTTATTTTTACACTAAGCATCTTTTGAGACCTCCTGTGGGCCAGGCCCAGAGCCAGCAATGCTGGTGGGTCAGACCCAGGCCTCTCCCTGAGGGGCTCCTATCGGGTGAGGGACGCAGGCTCAGATAGGATCTGGGGTGAACAGGACCGACACAGAGGGAAGAGCAGTGCTCAGGGACTGCGTGGGTGTGGAATGACTAACCCAACCCCTACCTCCACTTACCAAAGCCCAGGAAAGAGAAGGGACTTGCTCAAGGTCACACAGCAGGGAGGAGGGTCCTGATCCTGGAATCTGGGAATTGTGTGAGACAGGCATGCAGACTCATGACACAGGGACCAAGAATCCAAGACCTGCCTGAGACATGGATTCCTTCATCTCTTATCTCCTGGGACTGTCCCCAGCTGAGCCTGGAGCTGGGCATGCTGGGGACACAGATGGTCTGAGCCAGGCTCTGCCCTGCAGGAGCAGGTGGGGGAAGCAGATGACTCGGATCCAGGGTCCCCTGGGAGCAGGGCAGGAGCTCATATGCGCTGTCTCTCCTAGGAGAGGCCTTATATTATAATAGACCCTTGGAGAAGGAGAAGCATTTTTGTCATAAGCGGTGGGACAGAGGGACCAGGAGAAAAGTGGGGAATGTGAAGCTGGGTCACACACACGCGCTAGGGGAGACAAAGCAGGAGAGTGACTCCAGGGTCTCGGACCCAGGTTGAGGGGGGCTGAATTTTGTCCTGGGGGCAGTAGGGAGCCACGGGAGCAGCGGAGGCAGCTCTGAATGTTAGGAAGATCCCTCTGGAAGGAGTGTGTGTCTGTATTTCTGTCTGCCAGGACATAGGATTGAGGTCCGCCTGTGTCTGCGGGCCTTGCTTGCTCCAGCGGCAGCTGGTGTAGCCCAGGGCTTAACTCGGGAGCGCTGGGCCCCTGAAGCCTGGGGGACCTTGGACAGCTCTGTCTTCACGGCTAGGCCTCCTGTAACCTTGGACAGTGGCTGTCACCGGAGGAGGAGGGGGGATTTTGCCCCCTACGGGGCATCATGGGCAATGTCCAGAAGCAGTTGTGATCGTCACCATTGTGAAGTGGGGGAGCTACTGGCATCCAGTGGGTAGATCCCAGGGATAGCGGTATGGAGTCCCCACAGTCCCTGGTGGGGACAAGACAGTCCCCACAGGGGAGAAGCATCCGACCTCAAACGTCAGTGGGGCCAAAGTGGAGAAGCCCGGGTCTGGGAGTGTGTGAGCAGGAGTATGACAGGTCCCGTGGCATGTGTGTGTACGGAGGTGTGTGTGTGTGATCTGATCGTCGGTGACAGCGTGACTGCCTGCACCCGATTCTTGGCCCAGGGCGGCTCCTTTGTATTTGAGAGGCTGTGACAGGGTAACCGTTTCCTCGCACACCGTAGCTTTCTGCACGACTTTCCAGAGTGCAGGGGCGGGGGAGGTGAGCATGGCCCTTCGGCTGGTAGTGTCAGCGTGACTGATGAGGCTAGTGTGTATGTGTGTGTGTGTGAGAGAGAGAGGGAGAGAGAGAGAGAGCCAGCAATGGCCCCCCCAGATGGGGCTATAACCGGTTGCATGTAGACAGCCCCCACCTGCGTGTGGGGCTGTTGGTGTCAGTGCGACGGTGTGGGTCTATCTGTGTACAGTGGGGTGACCTTCTGCTGGGCATGGGTCCCGGGCTGTGTGTCAGCAGGAGTGTGTGTACCCTGGGCCCTCGAGCAGGCCCCATTGCCCTCTGGATGTTGGAGTGTCAGACTGTTTCCTGGCCCGCCCTGGGCTCTGGGTGTCTTCCCTGGGCCCCGGTGATGTGTCTGTCTCTGTGCATGTCTGTCTACCGGCCGTCTCCTGCTGTTACCAGGGCTATGTGTGGCCTTGTCCACTCTGCACAGCTCGGGTGCAGGCAGGCCCATTCCCTGCATCCAGAAGTGACTCTGGTCACGGTGAGGGGCTGCAGGGCCCACCCCAAACCCCAGGACCTGGGGAGCCCTCCACACTGGCTCTGCCCCAGCCCAGTCCTGAGGGGCTGCTGATGGAGAGGGCCCCTGGGAGTCATTGGGGCGGCACGGGCAATTAATTCATTAGATTAATTAGCTCCTCATGCGAGGGCGGGGGCAGGGCAGCCCCACGCTGAGCCCTCCTTCCCCAGGCATCCAAGGTCATCCAGCCTCCTCTCCCCCGCCCCTGCGGCTCCATCCGCCTCCGCCTCTGTGTGCCCAGCCCCCACTCCCTGGCCCTGGTCCAACCCACTGGCCACGGTCCACAGACATGAATAGGTGGGGGTGTGGGCTCTGCCGGGCGATGGTGCCCATGAGCTGCGCTGGAGGGTGCGGGCTGGCGTGGGTGTGCGCCCACAGGTGTGCCCCGTAAGCACGGGCCGGCGGGTGTGTCTGAGTCGTGTCCTTGTGGCTGTACACTGGGCCCAAGGGCGAATCTGTGCATCCGTGATAGCTGCGTGTCTGAGTGGAGACATGCACACGCCTGCGTTTGGGAGCACGTGTTCACATTTCTGTGTCCGTAGGTCTGCATACGCGTGTGGGTGACTGTATTTCCCTGTGTTTCTGAACTGCTATTTGTACATGGATCTGTGTGTTGTGCGCCATGAGCCTGAATGTGTAGGTGCCTGTGTACGTGTACATCTGTGTGTTGGTATGTGCACCGGTGTGAGTCTATATATGGCTCCGTGTGTCCTTGAACTTTGAGCGTGTGTGTGTGTGTACACTGTGAATATGTGAGCATCTGTGTGGACAGGTGTGTGCATGTCTGCATACACATTTATGCGATTGTGTATCTGCGTATGTACATGGGTGTGCCTCTGGGCATGGCCTCTGTGAATATGTGTACGTGTGTGTGTGCACGCGCGTGTCTGTGTGCCATGATTAGGATGTGGTCTCAGTGTCTTTGGAGGCATGTAGGCCTGTGTGTCCCAGTCTGTCTGAGTCAGCGCGAGCTTGCGGAAAGGGACAGGCTGCGTGTGTTTGCTCCGCGTGTGTCTGCAGCACGTCTCTGGAAACATCGATGACTGTGTTTGCCACGGGGTGTGGGAAATGTCTGTAAGTGCAGACATGTCCAGTCCCCGTTGAGCTGCCCCTCCTGTCCACAGGGCTGCTGTCCCAGAGCCTGGAGTTCAGCTCTCCCGCGGACAACTACACAGTGTGCGAAGGTGACAACGCCACCCTCAGGTACCTCGGATCTCAGGGACTCTGAAATCACCCAGTCCCGCTCTGTCGCCTTCCTCAGAAGACAATCCTGACTTGCACAGACATCCTGGTCCCTGTCAGTCAGGAGAGGTGGTTAGGGGCATGGACACTGGGCCTGGTTCTGTGCCTGGGCCTCAGTGTCCCCATCCGTGAAATGGGTGGAGGGATGATAGCCACTATGAGGGCTGCCACGGGGATTCAAGATTTTGTACACACATTCCAAGTTCGGAGAGCACGGCACTGTGACCACTTAACAGATGGGAGCCAGGCTTATTCCCCCGGCTCAGTGCTGCTCCCTACACAGGGTCTGCCCTCGCTCTGGGTCTCTGTCCCCCTCTCCCTGGGTCTCTCTCCCTCATCTCTGCATCTCTGCCTATCTCTCCCAGAGTGCTCCAGATACTTTTCCAGTCTCTAGCACACAACCTTCACTCAGTAACCATCAGCTACCCTTCCGTTGCGCACTTGGGCTCAAACTCGAGGCTCAGTTTACCCACCTGTAAAGTGGGCCCAGTCACTTCTCCCACACAGGGCTTCAGTGGGAACTGGCGATGCAGTGAGCCTTCCTCTCCCCACCTCTGAGCCCCCATGATGGCGGAACCTGGAGGGCCTTCTGGGGTGGGGGGAGAGAAGAACCCTCCACCCTTGTCCTCCCTGAAGCTGCTTCATTGACGAGCATGTGACCCGTGTGGCCTGGCTGAACCGCTCCAACATCCTGTATGCGGGCAACGACCGCTGGACCAGTGACCCGCGGGTGCGGCTGCTCATTAACACGCCCGAGGAGTTCTCCATCCTCATCACCCAGGTGGGGCTCGGCGACGAGGGCCTCTACACTTGCTCCTTCCAGACCCGCCACCAGCCGTACACCACTCAGGTCTACCTCATCGTCCACGGTGAGCCCTCGGCTGGGCCTTGGGTGGCAGAGGGGACGGAGGGCACAGGGGAGAGGGAATCCTCACATCCTTGCCAATTGTCTGATCCCCGATCCTGGGGATACATGGTGTGGGAGGCAGACACACACCCTGCCCTCGCAGATTTCAGCCAAGCGGAAGGAGGGACAGCCACCCAGAAAGTGACCTTTCAGCATGACAGCTTCTAGGGCAGGAGAGCTGCAGGGGTGAGGGGGTGCTCAGAGAAGACCGGCTCCCCCTCAACTCTGTTTACTGAGCACCTATTATGTGCTGGCATTGCTCTAGGCGTGGGGGTTGGAGAAGGAGCCAGGCGGGTTCTCCCTGCCCTTTTGAAGCTGACTTTCTAAGGAGGCGGCTTCCCAGACATAACATCTGAGCTGAGACCTTCAGCTGGGGGCAGTGCTGGTACCAGACACGGAGCAGTGCTGAAGGAGTCGGGGGAGAAAATGAGTCGGGTGTGCAGAGCAGGTCCCGTGTGGCTAGATGCCCCAGAATTCAGAGGGAAAGGTGGGCAGGAAACAGAGAGATCAACAGCAGAGCTCAGGAGGGCAGGGAGCAGTTGGGGAGACAGGGACCCAGAGACAGAGACAGCCCAGGGGGCCCATGACAAGCCCCGACTCAGAAGCCAGACCACCCAGCTGCTGAGGAACCCTGAGCAAGCCGGGCGGCCTCGGACTCCTCATCTGTAAAATGGGATGGCTCTGTCATGCATCAGATCCAAGACATGGTCAGCTGGAAGGGGCATCTTTATTTTATGCTCTGCCAAAAAAGAAAAGAGAAATAATTCCGCCAATTAAACTCCGGCATCCTATGTTGGCAGGCCCTCCTGATTGGAATAAGGTTCCAGTGGGTGGGAGAAACAGCCATATGTGTTAGAATTGATGACTATAACGGCATCTACCCCAGGGGGTGGCAGGGTGGTGAAGGTTTAATGAGCTAATTTGTGTAAAACACTGAGAACAGGGTTACCATGCCAGAAGCACCATATGAGTATTTGTTATAGAAATAAATTGTCTAAAATAAGAATAATAACAATTAATAAATAAAAGTAGACAGAGATAAGGTGGGAGGAGTTCCGACCAGAAGGCAGAGAAACCAAGTTGGGATGAAGAGGGAGAGAGAGAGAGACTGCAAACGAACAGGAAAGAGAGACCAGCAGTTAGACAAGGAGCCAGACCAAGGGTCAAGGGAGAAACACAGAGGAATTCTCAGAAAGATGCAGAGAATGTTGGCTGAACCCCTGGGTCTAAGGGAGGAGGGTCTGGGGGCCAGGGCTCTTGGGTCCTTGGAGGCCATATTCGGCCTCTCGCTGACCTCTCCCCTTCTGGCCTGCAGTCCCTGCCCGCATCGTGAACATCTCCTCGCCTGTGACAGTGAACGAGGGGGGCAGTGTGAACCTGCTTTGCCTGGCCGTGGGACGGCCGGAGCCCACAGTCACCTGGAGGCAGCTCCGAGGTGAGGACCCCACCCTGGCCCAAAACCCCTTTCCCTACTCCTCAATCTGGGCCCCTCGATCCCCCTTATCCCTAGCTAGATTCCCAGACTCCCCCTTTCTTCCATCCCTCATTCCCCCAAACCTTGTCAAGACCTGCTTTCCCCCTTCCCCACTGACCCCGTTATGTCTCCAGCAGCCCCCAGGGCCTCAGAGCCTTCAGCACCTGCAGGGCTAAACCACTGTCTCTAATTCACTTGCTGGACCCAAGCCTGCTCCCTGTCCCCACCCCAGTAGCCCTGGTCTCTTTCCCATCGGCTAACTTAATTCTGGGTCCTCAGTCCCTACCACTAAGCCTAAGTCAGGTTATAACCAGTGGCCCCTGCCTCTGTTCCCATCTCTGGTCATTTCACTACATCTCTTCTGCCAGATGCTCTATCCCAGCCGTTCTCAGGCTGTGGTCCCCAGACCAGCAGCATCGGCACCACCGGGAGCTTGCCAGAAATACCCCTTCTGGGCCCATTGCAGGCCTAATTAGAATCTCCCTCACCCACCGCCACCACCACCAGTCTGTTTTAACAAGCCCTTCAGGTGATTCTGGTGATGGAGCTGAGAACCACTACTCTAGGCTCCCCCCCCAAACATAGCCCCATGGTACCTGAACGTGATATGCAGCACATCGTGTGCCTGGATCTCCACCCCCACCCCCCAGATCCCTAGACCCTCAGTCACTGGGTCTTTAGAGAGCAATGGTGCCAATCACTCTATCCCCAAGACCCCAGAACCCAATAACTCGGTCTCAGATCCTGGATCCTTTCGTACCAGGTCATCCAAGCCCCACAGTCCTGGGCTTGAGATCCTGGATCCCTAGATGCCTTTGTCCCAAAGGGTCTTCTGAGCCTGGTGATGTGTCATGAGCCCCGAGATATCTGAATCACTGATCCCAATTACTTGATCCTGATTCCCTGAACCCAAGAATAAGCTCCCGGAACTCTGGACCACCCCCTCCTTGGTTCTGTATTATCTGGATCTTTTTGAGCTCCAAGATCCTGGGATCCCCCCCACTGGGTTCTGTGAGCCTCATGATCTTAATGGTGAACTCCCAGATCTCTGGATCGGTTGCATCCCCAAATTCTAGGACTCTCCGCGTTGGGTTCTAGTTACCAGGCTCCTGACCCTCATTCCTTGCCCCACCCCTAGCAGGAGATCTCAGGCGGGGATCCACACCCCTGCCCCAAACCCCTGCAAACCCCTCCTGGCTCACACTGACCCGGGCATTCCAGGCCCTGCGGTGCCTGCCCCGCTGATGTGTGTCCGTGTTGTGCCCGTGTTGTCCCGTGTTAAGTGTTTGTGTCCGGCCCTGCCCCCTCCCATTCCCTCCCCGCACAGACGGCTTCACCTCGGAAGGTGAGATCCTGGAGATTTCTGACATCCAGCGAGGCCAGGCCGGGGAATATGAATGCGTGACTCACAACGGCGTCAACTCGGCGCCTGACAGCCGCCGCGTGCTGGTCACAGTCAACTGTGAGCCCCCTTGGCACTGCTCATGAAAGGGGGGCAGGCCCTGGGTCCTTGGGGAGGAGCATGGGAAGTCCCTGGGAAGGAGGGAGGAGGGGGATGGGGACAGAACCCCTTGGACCTCACCTTGCTAGGAGAATTCACGGACTCTTGCCCCTGGCTAGATCCTCCAACCATCACGGATGTGACCAGTGCCCGCACGGCCCTGGGCCGGGCTGCCCTCCTACGCTGTGAAGCCATGGCCGTGCCCCCTGCAGACTTCCAGTGGTACAAGGATGACAGACTGTGAGGACAGCACCCTGGCGTGCGCTGCGGGCTGGGGGTGGGGGTGGGGGGAAGGTAGCCAAGCCCTAGATCCCGAGAACTGGGGATCCAGCTTCTAGGGGATGGGGTCCTCTGGGCCCCGGAGAGGTCTCGGGGAGCTTACTGAAACCTTGGGCCCCACGATATGAATTTGGAAACTTGTCTCTTCCGGCTGTTCAGGGAAGTTTGGGGGTCGATGCTCACGATATGGCGAGGAAGCTTCAGAGGACCATTGGGGTTGAGGTCCAGCAGAGTCTGGGAGAATGTAGAGATTGGGGGCACACACTGGGAGAGTCCAGTGACCCTGAGGGGTAGGGGTGCCTGGAGAGGGGTGCCTGTGGGAGTGGTCCGGGGACCCACGGGGAGCTAGAGCCCGAAGCTAGGGGTCTTTGAGGTGCGGGCAGAATGAGGGGTTTCCGGGAAATCGGGGACGATGAGAGTCAGGGGGATGGAGTGGGATCTGCACCCCGAGGGGGTCCCACGCCAGGGTGCCACGGCCTGATCCCTGACCCAGATCCCCGGCAGGCTGATCAGCGGTGCAGCCGAGGGCCTGAAGGTGCAGACGGAGCGCACCCGCTCGATGCTTCTCTTCGCCAACGTGAGCGCCCGGCATTACGGCAACTACACGTGTCGCGCCGCCAACCGGCTGGGAACGTCCAGCGCTTCCATGCGCCTCCTGCGTGCGTCTGATCGGGAGGGGCGGGGTCGGGCGGGGGGCGAGGCCGGGACTGCCCCAGACTGACCGCGAACTTGGGAAAGTGACCCAAGCTGAGACCCAAGCAACGTGACTGAGCGAGAGACGCATCCCTTCAGTGGATGTCGATTCATTGAGGGCCCACTAGGGGGCGGAACTGAGACTCGAATGGTAAGAAGCAGCCAGCCCCGCGGAGATCTGCGGGAAGAGCTTTGCAGGCCGAGGGAAGACTGTAGGTACGCAAAGGCGCAGCAAGAAGGCTAGCGTGACCTGAGCAGAGTGATCACCGTGGAGCCTCAGGCTAAAGAGGGAAGGAGCGGCAAAGTCTCATGGGCCATGGAAAGGATTTTGGATTTTATTCTATTGCAGGGTGAGGCCCCTGGAGGCTGCTAAGCAAGGGACTGACCAAGGGGTTGACGGTTGTAGAGTCACTGACCGCTGTTTGAGGAATAGCCTGTAGGGGGCGCAAGATGAAGGCCGAGGGACCAGGGAAGGGGCGACCGCGGTAACCCAGGCCAGGAGCGGTGGCGCAAAGTCGCTGTGGCGGGGAGATGTTTCGAAGGCAGAGGGAAGCAGGAAGTGGAGTCGAGGCGATCGCAGGCGTTGGCCCGAGTAGCCGGGTGAAGGGGAACGTAGTAGTCAAGTATTGAAGTGGGGGCCGTAGCCAGTCTAGGGAGACAAGCCAAGGGTCCCGTGTCCGGCGCGCTGACTGCCAGACGCTTCGTAGCCATACTGGATAGTATCCGTACTGGATGGACCTCCACGACGTGAAGATCTGAGAAAGACAGGGGCTGAGAGAGAGAGAGGGACTGAGCGGCAGAGAGAAGCCATGTTCGGCGAGATGCTGAGACTCAGATCAGAGTGGGAGAGCAGGCACACTGAGCCAAAGCCCCAAGAAAGCCCCTAGAGAGGGAGGCTCAAAGACACCCTCAGAGACAGGGCGGACACAGGGAACAGCGAGACACACACGGGGTCTCCCCTTCCCAGGCCACCCCCGTGACACTCTCTCCTTCCCCAGGCCCAGGATCCCTGGAGAACTCAGCCCCGAGGCCCCCGGGGCCCCTGACCCTCCTCTCCGCCCTGGGCTGGCTGTGGTGGAGGATGTAGGAAGAACCCAATGCAGCTCGCCTCCCCCTGCGCGGGGCCTGAGGCCGGGAGCGAGAGAGAAAGGGAGAGCAAGCGCCGTGGGTCTCGAGGGGGCGGAAGAGCTCTCTACCACCGAGGAGGAAGAAGAGAGGAGGAGGAGGAGCAGGAGGAGAAGGAAGAGGAGGAAAGCTCTTTAGAGAACCCATCACTGTGAGGGATAACGCAAAATTATGCATCTTTCTACAGCCATTTTCGCCACCGTTCACGTTTCCGACTGTGACCCACCCCCGGCCACCCCACACCCCTCTCTTAGCTCAGGCTGTCAACCGGATCGTGTGTATGTAGTGGGTGTGTGTGAGCATGAGCCTGCACGCGTGTGTATGTGTGTGGGGGGGAGGGGCTCAGCAATCTTCCCTCCCCCAAAACTCCCACGCCCACTGCCCCCAATGCTGCTGCCTCTCACCTCTGGCTGGAGGTAGGTATGTGGGCTTCGTGGCAGAAGCTGTGAGGAGAGGATTTCCAGGCTCCCCGCGTCCCCAGTATATGCACGCACAGCGCCCCTTCCCCTCTCTGTTGAGAGAGTGTCTCCTGGGCAGGTTGGGAGTGAGGAGGGGTATAGCGCACTCGCCTGTCAAGCTTTCATTCAGCCTTTGTGAGCAGGTGGGAGAGCTCCGTCTTGGCTCTGGGCCTCCTTGCTGTCTACCATCAACTGCCTGCAGCCCGAGCGAGGCCCCATCACTGGCTCAGCAGCCTGAGACCTTCCCACTCTCTCTGCACCCCCCCCTCCCCCGACTTTCTGGCCCCATCTGGGCCAATCGGTGCTTCCATCCAACTGTCAGACTGGCGCCCGTGGTCACCTGTCTGTCTCAGTGCTTTGCCCTACCCCACCCCCAGCTCCCCTCAGCCCGCTGCAGCCACCCACAGGTGTGGGCTTGCTGGTCTACTACCCCGACCTCTCCACCAACTGTACCTCCCAAAGGCCGACCCGTCTGCCCTCACACACACTCCTATAGACACACACATACCAGCGACTGTGACCAGCAGTAGCCCCCCGGCTCCAGCTCTCCTGCAGCTGGTGACCAGCTTGTAGTTCCCCTGAGAGTGGGCAACTTGTCAGGAGGAGGGGCTGAGAGGCTGTAACCTCAGCTCTGATGGGAGGAATATGCAGTATGCGTACCACTTACACAGAGTGGGGAAGAGAGAGGCATCACAGACATCCCCCTTCCAGACCAAGATCAAGTCACCCGCTCTGACTCCTGGGAGACCCGCTAGAAACACTCACCCCAAACCACACACCTAGAGCTTGGGGAGGAAGAGATCAGAGCAGGGGCGGGGGGAGGGGGGCAAGGGGCAGTGACTGTACCTCAGACGGGGGCGTGGGCCCCATCCCACATTGTCTTCCATCCCCAGGGTCCAGGGGGTTGGGGAGGGGTGGGGGAGGGGCACCCGGGAGGGGGCGGGGGGGCCCTGGGGGCCGTGTGTTCCGACTCATGGGGAGTGTTGAGACCACCACACCAATAAACGCCTTTTTCCAAAGTCTCTGCCTGCAAGTGTCAGGGTCATTAAGGATTTGGGTGAGTGGAGGGCCAAGGGTCATTGGTGGTGCCTCCCTGGAATCATTTCTACCCTCTCTCTCTTTCAGTAGATTTGGAATTGACCCATTACACAATGATGTGAGATCTATCTAGATCTGCACCATTGCTTTTCCCTGTTACATGGAAGATCTTGGGTCTGTGGGAATAGCAGTGGTGGGGAAGGTAGTATGTACAGGCCGAGAATGGTAGAAACACTACAGAGTACAGAGATGAAGGTCTAAAGAAACCAAGTCCATGGTGACATCGTTTGAGTAGGTGGATCAAAGCTTACCTGATGCCCACCTTCATTTACATAAGCAATACACTCCCCTGAAAGTATAAGCCAATTTGTGTTAGGTTTCTTACCAGTGATTAAAAAGGAAATGAAAAGTCTAACTGATATAGAAAAGATATAGAGGACCCAGGTAACCAGTACCCCAGGCTTCACCTTTCCAAGAGCTCTATTTCCCTAAAGGCCTCTTTCATCCCAATCTTGAACCAGAATACCTCACTTTTATTCTTTTCTTCCCTGAGACAGATGCATTAGTTTTTTCCTCCTTTGCTAACAGACCCACCTCCCATGGATACAAGCTGAGATGTTTGGTTTCCCAGCCTCCCTTGCAGTGATGTGGCTAATTTGGGGTCAATAAGGCAAGTTTGCTAATGGGTTTCCAGGAAATTTCTTTCCTCACTCATGAGGTTGGTCGAAGGAAGGAGTGTGGGAAGGGAACTTTGCTCCCTTCCTTTTGTCTTCAGATACAGTTGCATGAAGAGGTGATGTCTGGAGCTCTAGCAGCCATATTGCCACATGAGACAATATGCCAACCCGGGTCACTATGTTGCTGAGCCAGCCTGAAATCACCACTTATTTTGCCACCGTTTATTTTGTTACTTGCAGCCAAGGGAATCTTCACTGATGCACTCCCTACATTTCCAATGAGAAACCCAGCTAAGAGAGAAAATGCATCACGCTGGGGAGAACAGTGGTAAGCCCAGCCTTTGCTGGCGCCAAAACATTTGCTCAGTCAACCAGTGTTTATTGATTGCCTGCTGTGTGCCAGGCTCTGTGTTAAGTGCTGGGGATAATGACATGGTCTCTGCCTTCATGACGTACTCAGTTGAAGGATGGAGGCAGAGGGTAAACGAGTTTAGTACGTACAAAGTTATGTGAGAGAAGCCAGAGGTTCAGAGGTTGTGAGACTGAACCCATAACCAAGTCAGCCTCCTAAGCTGGTAATGGTTAAATTTTTAGGATTTCTGGACCCAATTTCAATATTGGGGGGATTCCCCCCACACCAATTTTCATACACCAGCAGGCGTCTGAGAATTCACCTCCATTCTGACACCGTCTCTCCAAAGATAGCTTGAGATTCCAAAGGTGAAGGGTCCCTCCTACAAGACTGACACCCCCATTTCCCACTTCGGATTCCAGCTGCAAGCCCCAAACTGCTACCCAGGCTTCTGAGCGACTGCCTACAGCTGGAGGTTCCAAAGCCTTCTTCCTTGGATTTGATTAATTTCCTAGACTGGCTGCAGAACTCAGGGAAACACTTACTTACATTTACCAGTTTATTAAAGGATATGAATCAACAG
This sequence comes from Lontra canadensis, assembly GCF_010015895.1. Classification (NCBI taxonomy): domain Eukaryota; kingdom Metazoa; phylum Chordata; class Mammalia; order Carnivora; family Mustelidae; genus Lontra; species Lontra canadensis. Next base: position 5,591,244 of record NW_022631101.1, read on the forward strand.
CCAGATGAAGAGATACCCAGGGCAATCTCCCAAACAAAGGAGCTTCTGTCCTTGTGGAGCCTGGGGCCTGGCTCATGGCACAGGGGAGCATGCTGGTTCCCCCAGCGTGGAAGCTCTCCGGAAATGGACCCAAGAGCTGGCCTCTTGGGTTATATGAAGGCTTCATTATATCATTATGATTGACTAAGTCACTGGCCATTGGCTGATTCAACCTCCAATCCCTCCCCCTCCGGGAGGGGCGGGCAGGGAGGGGTGTGAGAAAGTTCCAGTCCTCTAATCACAGGTTTGGTCCTCCAGGCAACCAGCTCCCCCTTTGGGTGGGGTCCAAAAGTCACCTTCATTAATAACAAGCCACTCAATTCGCCTTTAGGGCTCTGAACTGTTTTTCAAGAACTGGATTGAGCAAGACCAAAGATATCTGAGAAACATATTTTGGTCATCTGCATGAGCAAATATATATTTCGTATAAATCGTTGTAGCTCAGTTAGCATTGTCCTTGAGAAGTCAATAACCCGGGGCAAAGAGTGGGGTTCCAGGCAAAGCAAACCCTGGGGCAAAGCCCTGGAGGCAAAATAGAGCCGGGTGGACAGAAAGCCTGTTGTTAATTGAGTGGCAGGGGTGAAAGTAACGGAAGGGGAGGTCAGAGGTCGACAGAAGCCCAACCACAAGGCTCTGAAAATCACAGTGAGGAGTCGGGACAATATCTGAAGGGCAATGGGCACCCCCAGAAGGGTTTAAAGAGGAGAGGATGTGTTCTGAGCTATTTCAAGATGCAGATGCTGGCAGCTGAATGGGTATGGCCTGGAGGAGACCGGGGGACGTAGGAAGACCTTCTGAGAGAATGAGGCTGGGCGCCCCCTGGGGCTTGAAGCAGCACCGGACAAGCCTCACCTGTCCACCAGCCTGTCCAGCACCAAGCCTGTAGGTCCTGCCTGGAGGCTGTGCAAACCACACAGGTAGATCGACAACAGTCTCTCCCAGCCCGAAAGCCACAGCGCCTTAGCTGCGCAAATACAAGCAGAGTCTTCTGCCCTGAGAGAGAGACAGGAAGTCCCATGCCCAGAGCCAGTCTTCAGTCACAGCAGGACAGGAGGGCCCTGCCTGCTTTTGGGATGAAACAAGAGGTCCAACCAAAAAAAAAAAAAAAAAAAAAAATCCTGCGCGGAGCGGGCCTTGGTCACACCTGCGTGGCTGCCCGAACAGTCCTTGGGCCCCCACCTGGAGAGATGACTGTACTGAGACCAGCAGCCTGGAAGAGAAAGGAAGGGAGGAGGACAACCTCAGGTGTCACCCTGAATGTGACATGACTCACCTTTTTCGAGGGCTAGCTCACATCAGTCAGAGTTAGCCGGGTTCTCCTCATTTACAACAGGGAAAAAAGAAATGTCCGCCCACCCTTGGGACAGGAGACAACCCAGCTTTCACCGGGGAGAAGACATTCCATCCCACATCTGATAGAAGATGGAAGTTTTGCCAATTTTTATGGAAAAGAATAAAGGAGTTCTCCCTCCTTTGGCGGGAAATTGGAGTAAGAAATTGTAGTAAGAACTACAGCAAAAATGTGATGGGAATTCCTGTCCAATATTGATGTATTAAAAAGGGAGGGGGGTTATTTACCGACTTTGTAAACCAACATGTAAAGCTTAAGGAAGAAGACTCAGATCATCTCCTCTCCTTAAAACACAAAAAGTTCCAGCCCATTCCAGGACACTGGGGCACCGACACTCACTTGGTGGGCCCCGCTTGGGCTAGGGTCCTCCAGCGGGACTTTGAGGGGCAGAGGCTGTGAGGTCTGCACTGGGGTTACGCTCTGCATCTTTTTTTCCAGTGGGGAAACCACAGGGGTCAAGGAGGGCGGATGCTTCTTTTTCTTGAGAGAGTCTCCTAGAAAGAGGAGGAACGAGAAACAGAAGCACGTCATTGGCTGTTGCAACACACCAACCCAGCTAATGACCAGGGAAGCTCGGTGAGGGGCGGGGCCTCGCTCTGATAGGCTGATATGGAGGTAGGAGGCGGGATGAATAGCCTGTGGCCGTGCTGACTGGTTCAGCCCGGTCTCTTTCTAGGGACCCTCTCCAGTGGGCCCTCACTTACCCCTGAGCCTGCACAGGCAGCATATGCACAGGTAGAGAAGTGCTGACAGGAGCGCCAGGCCCAGTAGGGAGCCCAGGACGATGCCAGCAATGGCCCCGGAGCCCAGGGTGGGACCTGGAAGAGACAGAGCGATGACGGATAAGAGAGCAGGAGCTAGGGCTGGACCCAAGTTTCCTAAGTCCCCTGCTCCAACTCTTTCGGAACCCAATTCCTGGGACCCCAGACTCTCAATTCCTTCAGCATTTACTAAGTAAGTGGTGCGCCTGGCGTTCTACCAGATGGTAACAGTCCACCAGTGAGCAAACCCAGATACCTACTCTCATGGGGATTAATTTTTAGGGAAATCAGAAATGAATACACCAATTAATAACAATTACAGGTTGTACTAAGAAAAAGAATAAATGTGCTATGACAGAAATAAAACGCTATCATAGAAACAGAGTCAATCTGCTGCGAAGACTCTGTTTCCAAATGAGGCCACATTCACAGGTACCAAGGATTAAGATGTCAATATATCTTTGGGGGGGAGACACAGTACAGCCAATCAAGTCAGGAAGAGATCATCAGGATGAGCCCTAATCCGAGATGACTAGAGCCCTCACAAGAAGAAGACAGAGACACACACAGGGAGGAGGAGGCTGTGGGAAGCTGGAGGCAGAGACCAAGCAATGCAGCTACACTCAAGGAAGGCCAAGAGCGGACGGCCACCCTCAGAAGCTGGGAGAGACCCGCAAAGACTCTGCCCCAAGTCTCAGAGGGTGCACAGCCCCGATTTCCCTGAGACGGAGCACTGACCCCTTGATTTCTGACTTCGGGCCTCCAGAGCTGGGAGAGACTACATTGCTGTGTGTTCAAGCCATGCGGGTTATGGTCCGTTGTGACCGTAGCCCCCGAAAAAGGATACAGACAGATAAGCAGGATACAAGGAAACAGACTGAAGTGAGGCAGCCCAGGAAAAGGCTCCAACAGCCCCAACTCACTGGCCTGGTAGACTCGACTTTGTGATGGGGTCCCTGGCTGGCCCCCCAGGGTGGGGAGGATACGGAAGGTCCAGGTCCCAGGGTTCCGGCGAGGAAGAGGCACCACGGCTGACCGCTCCTGAGGCCCCAGGAAGAGCAGGGAGATCCAGTCCTTGTAGGTAGTGGCTCTACCCAGGTCGGGGCCCTCTTGTCGTGCCTGGATCTCAAAACCACTGATCAGGGCCCCACGTTCCACATCCCAGGTCAGCACTGCCGCATCCTGGGCTCTCTGCAGCCTCCATGAAGAGATGGAAGGTCCTGGGGAGGATTAAGGTGGGGGCTGAATTTAGGGGTCCTAGAGGGGAGAGGGAAGGGGGCTGCAGACCTGGGCTCATAGGTCCTGGGGGCAGAGGGTCTGTGGAGCCTTCTAGGCCTACAAGAGGAAGGGACTGAGGGCTTGAACTCTTGGATCTGAAGGAGAAGGAGCTGGGGACTAGATCTGAGGTTGGAGAGGGCTGGAGGACTTCTGGGTTCTGGGAAAGGAATGCACTCACCAATGAGAGTAATCTGGTTGCCCCCAGCACCCAGTGCCCCACTGCACAACACGGAGTAATTTCCCAGGTCCCAGTCCAAACTGAAGTTGCTAATGAGGAGCCTGTGCCCATCTTGGCTGAGCCGGAGGCGACCCCCACCTCCGGGAGCCACGGGCCGCCCTTCCCGGGTCCAAGATGCTCTGGATGGTGGAGGGCAGCCAGTGGCCTCGAGCGCCACCTCTGCCTCCCCAGATGGTGTTTCCTCCACTGTGGGATGCAGCAGCACCTCCCGAGGGGCCTCTGCAGGTAGAAGAAGCCCAGCCAAGTCAAGACGTCATCCTGGAGTCCAAGCCCCGCCCTTTGGGGAAGGAAACCGCTGTGAAACTTTAGCCAAACAAGGAAGCACTGCTCATTCACTCACTCTCGTTCAGTCATCATCGGATGTCCTTAATAACGCCTTATGAGATACATACTATGAACCAGGTTCTGGACTGGGGAATTCATATTGTTCTCGAGCCTTTATTGCTCGGGACACGTAGGAAGGTGTCAGCCCTCTTCCTGGGTCCAGGAAATAAACTGTGGCCCTTTTCCCTGCTTGCAGTATAGGAACAACCTTGGTCCTTCTGTAGGGTTTAAGACAAAGGAAATCTCTTTTCCCGGAGTTAGAAGTCTGCCTTTCTCATTTCCTAAAGGAGCTAAGAAATACGCCCCTCCTCGGGAAACAGGAAAGAAGTCCCACCGGCTCTCACCCGGGGTGACAGTGCAGGTGCGTGTGGTCACCAGGTGACGAGCGAGGCAGGTGACGGGGACACCGCTGAGCCGGGGGTGGGCGGGGACAGCCGCCAGGAGCGCGGAGGGCACCGGCCCCGCGCGGACGCCTTCAGGGAGACCCTGGAACTGCAGGGAGGCGGCGGGGACCCCGCCGGGCCACGAGCAGCGGAAGCGGAGGCTGCGGTCCCCCGGACCGCCTTCGACTGAGCACTGTGGGGACCCGGGAGGCAGGTCTGTGGAGCGGAGGGAGAGATCAAGGGGCCAGCCTCTCCCCCTCCACCCCTCCAACGTGACTCTCCGCGCGTTCGCGCCGACCCTTCAGCATTTGGCACCGGCCGGTAGGGGCCACCCGCGCCCCATTCTCTTGCCACCCAGCTCCCTTTCCCAGAAACGTCCGGGCTGAGCGGGCAGCAGCAGCCCCACCGACGGCCTCTCTTTCCCGAGAAGACTACATCTCGGCACTGATTTCTTTCCTCGCAAACATAACCCCTCCCACCGAGTTTCTCGGGGCCTTCAGCCAAACGTTTGTGCCCTCCTGTTGTGCCCCGTCCCTCATCTAAGACAACCCGCTCATTTCTAGAACGACCCCGCCCCCTCTTGTGACTCCGCCCCCTTCCTAGGTAATTCCTTTATTTGCTGATCCCACCTACGGGCCGCGCTCACCCGCCACTGTGAGGTTGAGCAGGGAACGGCGGCGGTGGCCGGTGCGCGGGTTCGAGGCGAGGCAGGCGTAGGTGCCGGCGTGGCCCGGCCCGACCGCCGGCAGCAGGAGACGCGGGCCCGAGGGCACCGCGGCCTCGGCCGGGTCGGCCAGGCTCCAGGTGATGTCGGCGGGCGGCCTCGAGGCGGCGGTGCAGCGCAGGGTCACGTTGCTGCCCGCGGTGACATACAGGGCGGGGGTGGCGTCGCGATCCGAGGACACCTTGATGACCGGCGCATCCGGGCCGTCTGGATGAAGGGATCCGGACCGGGAGAGTCAGGGTCACCCGGGACACCGCCACGAGCCTGGGGCGCTCCAGGGGACCTCCGGGGACCTCCAATCCCCCCTCCGCCTCGGGCTCAGGAGGCTGAGCTCCCGGATCCCGGCCCCCGACCCGAGGCACACCCCCACTCACAGAAGACACTGACGTCGGCCGCAGCCTCCGTGTGGCCGAAGGGGCTGCGGACGCGACAAGTGTACCGGGCCTGGTCGCCGCGCACAGGGCGGGTGATGAGCAGCTGGTCGCCCTCTGTGCGGATCCGGGGCGGCTCTGCTCCCTCAGGGTCCGTTGCCTCCAGGGTGCGTCCGTCCCGGCTCCAGCTCAGCTCCCCACGACCCGGCCCCCACCCTAGGCAGCGCAGCCGCAGCTCGGCCGCCCCCTCCTCTGTCTCAGGGGTCTCGGGCTGCACCGACAGCTGGGGCAGCGGCTCTGGGAGAGGGAGATGGGTTCAGGACCCGGTCCCTGGCCCCCTCTTGCTGTATAGTCAGGACTCCAGGCCCCAGCCTTCTCCACTCCTCCCACCCAGGACTTCAGGGCCCAGCCCCAGGAGTCCCCCTCCTCACAGACCCATAAGTCTGAGTCCCCCACTCTCTCCTCTCAGAGACTCAGGATTCCGAGTCTCCAGGGGTCTTGATGCCCAGGTCCAATTTCCCTTAAGAACCTCTGTCTTGACTCCCAGCCCCTCTTATTCCTCCTCCCTCCAACTCAGAAGTCCTCTCTCCCCTGTCGAGGGACCCCTACCTCAGGGGAGAAAACATGATCAGACAGCAGCCACCTTCCCAAAGGGCCTGCACTCTGGACCTCTGTGCCCACTTACCATACACACCCACGGTGAACTCCCGAATCTGCCGGGAGACCCCAGCCCGGATAACCTCAGCAGTGTACACCCCAGCATCCTCTAGCTGGGCAGAGGCAAGTTCCAGGCTCCCCTGGGCCTGGTCAAATCGTAAGCGGTCTCGGTGAGCAGGGTCCAAGCTGATCAGGGGGGCCCCTGGCCCCAGGCCTCCAGCTGCCAGCACCTTGGAGCCTCGACGCCAGACAACCAGAGGAGCAGGAGGGCCGGGGCTGGGAACCGGAACTAGAGGGAGCTGGATGGCGGTCCCCACTAGCACCGAGAGAGGCCTCCCCACTTGCTGGGGGAGGCTTTCCACCGGGTGGGCTACTGCAGTTACTTTGGATTCAGGGTTCTGGGCAGAGATTTCAAGATCTTGACCCTCAGGGGAGAATTCTGAACCTGGGGTCTCAATGGATGCTTCAGGGTCTGGGCCTTGGGCTGAAATGTTCGAAGTTGGGGTCTTAACAGAGGAGGGCTCTGAGTCTTTGGCAGGAACTTGAGAACCCAAGACAGAAAATACTTCAGAACCCGGGATTTCAGAGAAGGCAGGATCCAGGCTCAACTTTTGGCCCTCAGCAGAAACATCTGACCGGATGGACAGAGGCACATCACTCAAATTTGAGGCCTCAGGAAACCATTTGGAATGAGGGACAGCAGCAGTGGTTTTTGGACCTGGAGACTGATCTGGAAATTTCCATCTGGGGGGTTGGATGGAGACTTTTGAACCTGGGCTCTGGGAAGAGCTTTCTGAGTCCAGGGAGAAACTGGGTTGCTGAACTCCAGAAGAGGCTTGGGGGTTGAGGACCCCTCCTCCAGAGGCTGCAAGGACAGAAGGAGAGGCCGTTGAGGGTCTGCTGAGCAGGCGAACCAGTGGGGAAGGGGCTGAGCAGGGGACTTACCCAGGAGCAGGAAGAGCAGCAGAGCCCGTGAGGTGTCCATGGTGCTGGCCGCACCCGTGAGGACACTGCAGCGAGACTCCGGGGCCTGCACCTGTGCCTCCCTGGTCGACGAGTCTGACAGGACTGGTAGCTTCCTGGGCGGGGAAGGAAGCCAGACCCGGTGGGAGGTGCCAAGATCCCCCACCCTCAATCTAGTGGCAGAGCCAGCCACCCTGCCCCACTGGTCCTCATCAGCTGGTCCCATCTGACGCAGGCACTCCCCACCCCTGCGTGAAGACAGGGAGAGCTGGGTCGCCCGGCGGAAAAGTGGTAGCAAACTCACGGGGAAGAGAAGCCAGGAAGACCTCTTGGAGGAGGGCGAGGTGACCCTTCAGAGAGGGCCACCTCTGATGGCCTTGGCCTCAGTTCACGCTTCCTCTCACCAGACTGTGGACCTGAGCCCACTTTGGCCTGCCTGCAGCCTCAGATACCTGCATCCGATCCTCTTCCTACTCTGCTCCAAGTCCTCCCACAGCTCCCTGCTGCCCTCAGAACAAGTCTCCACAGGCCGTCTCCCACCCTCTCCCGAGACCCAGATTGCATTTCCCTGCCCCCTCAAATGCCCTGTGTTCCACCGAACTCAGCATCTTCCCCCAACACAACCCCTTTCCTGGGTTCTCCATCTCAAGTGTGGTTCCACATCTATGCAGAGGCTGGGAGCCCTCTTCCCTTCTCTCCCCTCCTGCTCTGCCCCTTCCTCTCCATTCCCACTGGCCAGACCCATCCTCTCTCCCAGCCTCCTCCCTCGAGCCTCCACCACTTCGTGGATCCACACTTGATCCCTTGAGCCCTCAGGAGATATCCAAGGTCCCTTCCAGACCCAGAGTGGCCCAGACCTACCCACTTCAGTCACACCCTCCACCCTCTTACTCTTTGAACATCCAGCCATTCCTATGCCCCGTCTCTCCCCTCCCAGATTTGCAGGCAGTCTCTCCTCTGCCTGGAATGCTCTGCTCACTCCCTCCACCACCCCCTCCCCCAACTTGTCCGGCAGCCTCACCTAATTAAGAATCATAACAATAATTACCACTTTTCCTGCGCCAAGAACCATGTGACATGCTTCCCAGGCATTATCTGCCCGAACACTTCCAAATGCCCTATGAGCTGGGGTGTCATTATCCTCATTTTATAGGCCAGGGGACTATGGCTCAGAGAGGTCCAGGGACCTGAAGGAGGTTGCACAGCCGGAGGGTGGAGCTGGCTCAAGGCAGTCAGATGCTCACTCCCTTCAGAAAGCTCCGACCAGGGACGCCTGGGTGGCTCAGTTGGTTGGACGACTGCCTTCGGCTCAGGTCATGATCCTGGAGTTCCGGGATCCAGTCCCGCATCGGGCTCCCGGCTCCGCGGGGAGTCTGTTTCTCTCTCTGACCTTCTCCTCACTCATGCTCTCTCTCACTGTCTCTCTCTCAAATAAATAAATAAAAATCTTTAAAAAAAAAAAGAAAGAAAGAAAGAAAGCTCCGACCACTCCGGACTGGGCTCAGGGCCTCTGCTCAGCTCACAGTCAGTCTTCTGAGCTTATCAGCAAGTTCTCACCATGCTGATGGTAACGACAATGTCATCATAGAGTGAGCACTTTCCTTGTGTCAAGTGTGGTTCTGGGGGGCTGCACTAATGGGCTAAGTTTTATAGCTTAAAGATGCCTGCATCTTTAAGGAGGGGTCTATGTCCCCTCTCCTCGGATCCAGCTGGCTTCTGACTACCAGGCCAAGAGAGCACAGCAGAAGGGAGCCCATGCCAGGGTCTGCATCTCGGCCCACAGACTGGCATTTTCCACTTCACGTGTGATGGAACGCTCCCTCTTGGAACCCAGCCACCATGTTGTGACAAAGCTCCTGCCGCGCCCCACCCCCACCGCCCCAGAGGAGTCGTGGCCTCTGGCCAACAGCCAGCTCAAGCCAACCCCTGCCCGCTTGCAGGCCGCAAAACTGAGTCATCTTGGATGTGGACCCTCTGGCCCTACTTGAGACCCCAACTGAGGCCGCCTGGAGAGGTGAGCTGTCCTGCCAAGCCCTGCCCGAATTTCAGATTTATGGGCAAAATAAGTGATCGCTGGCTTAAGACTCTGAGTTTTGGCGTGGTTCGTTATGCCATGCCAGACAACCAGAACACAGGTGTTATTACTAACTGCCCCAAGGGAGGAGGGAATCCGGGCTCAGGGAGTGGGAACCTGCCAGAGTCCTCCCAGAGCCAGGGAGTGGCCTGGCTAAGGCCTCGAGAGCAAGACCCTGAGCCCTTAACCACTGCACTAAGCACTTCCTATTCTGATCAGCCAGATGGGAAACCGAAGCTCAGCCACGGGATGTCACTCACTCGAGACCCCCCCCAGCTGGTAACTGTGAGCGAGGCTCTCAGATCTCCGAGTTTGACTCAGGGCCCCAGCTCTCCATCCCCACACGAGGTTTTCATCGTTGTCTGTCTCCACTACCAGACCCTGAGCTTCCAGCTTCGTTCCCTCTTGTACCCGGAGTCTCGGTAGGGGCCTGGCACCTGGGAGCCCCAGCAAACACTCTGGAGATGAAAGTCCTTCTCCCCACCTTATGGAAAGGCATCCTTCAGGACTCAGCAGCGATGCCCTCTCTCTGGGAAAGCTCTCTGCCCCACGTGCCAGCTCAGGTGCCGCAGGCGGGCTCCCAAGCGCGTGGTGTCACCTGAGCTCAGAGCGTACAGCACCCGGCATAGTTGCCTCTGTCCGTGTCCATCCCCCCGCCCTGGCCCCCTTCAGCATGGAGCTTCGCAGGGACTGGATGTGACTCACCTGGGTCACCGGCGTCACCCAGTACAGGGACTGGCACGCAGAAGATTTAAGCAAATGTTTGCTGACTGAACCAAAGACCAGGTCTCCAGGGAATGAGTTAAAAAGAGACAGTCGTTGGGAGGGTCATAGTTTTATTGCTGAGTTTCAGGCAAGGGGCTCAAATCCGCCCAATCTCCCTCAGCTTGGCCACCAGGTCCTCCGTGGTCTCTACCTTGACGCCGGCCGTCCGCTGGGGCGGGTCCTCCACGCTAACCACAGAGAGCTTGGAGGTCAGGTCCACACCCAGGTCTCCGGCCTTGATCACCTCGATCTTCTTCTTCTTTGCTTTCTGTACACGGGCAGCCGCTGTTCACCAGGCTGCTGGAGACCCTGCGGCCCCTCCGGCAGTCTCCTCCCCGTGACTGCCACGTCTGCAGAACCAATCCCACTGCCCGAACTTGTTTGGACTCACCCACCAACCAGGACAACTGGGACCTCTTCCCCGGCCCGGTAGAGATCATGTCTGTAGGCGGGGACGGCCCGGGAAGCCCTTCTATTGAGGGTCCTCTTTTAGTCAGCTGCCTTGGGAGGCCCTTCGCGGGCTGAAATGGACTGGCAACGTCAACCTTCTGGCAGTAAAGACTCGATGGACTTTGGGCCAAGCAGACCCACTGAACGCTCCCTATTGGCGGAGCTAACTCACAGAGCCTACCCTACTGGATGAGATGACCCACCGTGCCCTCCTATTGGCTGGGATGACATGCTAAGCTCTCCCTATTGGCTAGGATGACCCAATGAACCCATCCAACTGGTCATGATGGACAGTGAACTCTCCTTTTAGCCAGATGAGCGGTTCCTTCGGATCAGAAGTCGCTTGGATCCCCTCTCCCCGCGTCTGAGCACCAGGGAGGCACTGGGCCTGCAATGCACTCACCCACTCCTGGGCCCTCAGGGGCCAGTGCACCAAGCACTCACCATGATGTTGGGCAACGTGGCGTAGCGGGGTTCATTGAGCCGCAGGTCAGCGGTCACCACGGCAGGCAGCTTCAGCCGCAGGGTCTCCAGGCCCCCGTCGATCTCCCGCTCCACTTTCAGCTTGTCCCCTTCCAGTGTCACCTGGGAGGCGAAAGTGCCCTGGGGAGAGGAAGGTGGGGGCGAGGTTAACTCAAGACAGGCACAGAGCAGCAGGAGTGCATGCACGGATGAGGGAATGAATGAGAGAACAGGAGAGAGTCCCACAAGGTAACCTATAGACACAAGTTCATAAACAGGACGAAGCCACAGAAAGGGATCTCAAAAATCTAGGGCGAGTATCTGTAATTTCACTGGGAACCAAAGTGTGGGTCCTAATGACCTGAACCTGCCAGTTAGGTTCCTGCCTATCGTCAACCTACCTTAATAATGAACATGTATGGAGGGGAAGGGCGATGTTCTAAACAACCATCTGGCCCTCATGGGAACACTGTAAGGTCAATGCTATTGTCCCCACTTGACAGATGAAGAAAACTGAAGCAGAGAAAGACTCTAAAATGTGCTCACTGTCACCCACCAGCAGTCAAGCCAAGAACTGGCTCCATGCCCTGCTCCCAGTACCCACCATTCTGTCCCCTGGGGCTCCCTTCCAGGCCCCTCTGCTAGGCTGACCCTGGAAACACCTGCCGGGACCCGGTCTTCTTCGCTTGGTGCCCAAGCTCTGGCCGAGCCCCTTTGTCCCCCAGTCCTATATCAACACTGGCTAATAGACCTGCACCCTCTTTGTCCAACCAACCTGTTCTCTCCACTCACTCACTCACTGGACAAACCTTTCAAGTCTTAGCTGGAATGTTCCACCACTCCCAGTCTCATCCGAGGGCCCCATGAACCAGCCTTCGGATACACTGTGAAAACGACCAAAAAGGCCCAGGCTTTCGTGCGCATTTTTTCTGGCCGGGAAGGCCGCCAGAAACCAAATACATACCCGGCAGCCACAGGACTAGAGTGTCTTCTGAATGTAGGAAATGTGGCTAGTAGTGCAATTGTGGGATGGGATTTTTCATCTTAATTAATTAATTTAAATTTAAAGACCGAGAGGCGCCTGGTGGCTCAGTCAGTTAAGCGCCTGACTCCTTATTTCAGCTCAGGTCATGGTCTCCAGGTCATACGAGTGAGCTCAGCGGGGAGTCTGCTTCCTTCCTTCTGCCCTTCCCCCCATTCTCTCTGTCTCTCAAATAAGTAAATACATCTTTTTAATAAATAAATATATTTAAAGATCCGTAAGCCAAATATATTATCCTGATCGTGATGATGGCTTCGTGGGTGGGTATGTGTGTCCAAGCTTACCAAACTGTCACTTTAAATATGTGCATTTTATCATTAAGTCACTCACTTAATCTCAATAAAGTTGCTATTAAAAAAAAAAAAGATATTTGATGCAGTTCCTGAAAACTTGTAAGTCTGTTTGGAACAACCTGGGGTATGTGAGCCTACTTTTTCAACAGTGAGTTTTGGGAATCTAAACTAAGTATTTCTGATAGAAATTCAGCAACTGAACTGAGATGTGCTGTAGATGTATAATTCACGATGGATTTCGAAGACTTCATACAAAAAGAGAAAAGAATGTAAAATAGCTCAGTATTTTCTTATACTGATTATATGCTGAGATAATCACACTTTAGATGTGTTCAGTTAAATAGAATATTATTGCCATTAATTCTGCCTGTGTCTTTTTACTTTTTTAATCGGGCTATGAAACATTTTAGATCACCTAGGTGGCTTATGTTCCTATTGGACCGGCATACGTGGGGAGGGGGCATCTGGAATTTCATACAGGGTGGGGAAGGAAGGCCTCTCTAAAGAGCTAACAACTGAGCAGAGACCTGAAGGAAAGAGTGGGAAAGCCATGAGGCAGTCTGAGAGAATCATGTCCTAGACTGCGGGGGGGGGGGGGGGGGGGGGG